>NC_092750.1:100607487-100909987 GCF_047496795.1 Chiloscyllium punctatum | reverse complement strand
TGTGTGTCCCCTCTCACTGTGTGTGTGCCCCCTCTCAATTTCTGTGTACATGCCCTCCCCCTTGACATGTGTGTGTCCCTCCCTCGCTGTGTGTCTGTGGGTAACCCCCTCACTGAGTGTTTGTATGTCGCTCCCTCGCTGTGTGTTTGTGTCCCTCTCTCGCTGTGTGTGCATGCGTCCGTGCCTTGCTCTGTGTTTATGTGTGTGTATCTGTGCGTGTCCCTCTCTCGCTTTGCGTGTGTCCGTCCCTTGTGTGTGTGTGTGTGTGTGTGTGTGCATGTCCCTCCCTTGCTCTGTGTTTGTGTGTGTATGTATGTGTGCGTGTCACTCCTTCACTTTGCGTGTGTGTGTCCATCCCTTGTGTGTGTGTTAGTGTGTGACCAGCTTGCTGTGTGTGCATGTCCCACCCTTGCCGTGTCTGTGTGTGTCCTCTCTCGCTGTGTGTGTGTGTGCCCCCTCTCAATTTCTGTACACATACCCTTTCCTCGACGTGTGTGTGCGTGTCCCTCCCTCACCATAAGAGTGTGTGTTTGTCCCTCTGTCGCTGTGTGTGCGTGTCTCTTCCTTGCTCTGTGTTTGTGTGTGTGTGTATGTGCGCATGTCCCTCCTTCGCTTTGCGTTTGTGTGTGTGTGTGTGTGCCCCTGTCCCTCGCTGTGTGTGTGTCCCTCCCTCACTGTGTATGTGTGTAACCCCCTCACTGTGTGCATGTGTGGGTGTCCCTCCCTCGCTGTGTGCACGTGTCCCTCCATCGCTGTGTGTGTGTGCACGTGTGTGTCCCTCCCTCGCTGTGTGTGTGTGCATGTCACCCCTCGCTGTGTCTGCCTGTGTGGCCCTTCCTTCGCTCTGTGTGTGTGTGTGTGTGTGTGCGCGCGTGTGTGCATGTCCCTCCCTTGCTCTGTGTGTGTGTATGTGTGCATGTCACTCCCTTGCTTTGCGTGTGTGTCCATCCCTTGTGTGTGTTCGTGTGCATGTCCCTCCCTTGCTCTGTGTTTCTCTGTGTGTATGTATGTGTGCGTGACCCTCCCTTGCTTTGTGTGTCCGTGTGTCCGTCCCTTGTGTATGTGCGAGTGTCTCACCCTTGCCGTGTCTGTGTGTGTCCCCCTCACTGTGTGTGTGTGCCCCCTCTCAATTTCTGTGCACATGCCCTCCCCTTTGACATGTGTGTGTCCCTTCCTTCGCTGTATGTGTGTTTGTATGTCCCTCCCTCGCTGTGTGTGTGCACACGTCCATTCCTTGCTCTGTGTTTGTGCGTGTGTGTCCGTCCCTTGTGTGTGTGTGTGCATGTCCCTCCCTTGCTCTGTGTTTGTCTGTGTATGTATGTGTGCGTGTCACTCCCTCGCTTTGCGTGTGTGTGACCGGCCCTTTTTTGTGTGTGGTGTGTGTGTGTGTGTGTGTGTGTGTGAGACCAGCTTGCTGTGTGCATGTGTCCCACCCTTGCCGTGTCTGTGTGTGTCCCCTCTCGCTGTGTGTCTGTGTGTATCCCCCTCACTGTGTGCATGTGCGTGTCCCTCCCTCGCTGTGTGTGCGTGTCCCTCCCTCGCTGTGTGTGTGTGTCCCCCTTGACATGTGTGTGCGCGTCTCTCCCTTGCTTTGTGTTTGTGTGTGTGTGTGTGTCTGTGTAGATGTATTTGTGCATGTTCCTCCCTCGCTTTGCATGTGTGTGCCCCCTCTCGCTGTGTGTGTGTGTGTGCCCCCTCTCAATTTCTGTGCACATTGCCCTCCCACTCGACATGTGTGTGTTGGTCCCTCCCTCGCTGTGTATGTGCGTGTCCCTCCCTCACTGTGTGTCTGCGTGTATTCCCCTCACCGTAAGTGCGTGTGTTTGTTCCTTCCTCGCTGTGTGTGCTTCTCTCCCTTGCTCTGTGTGTGTGTGTGTGTGTGTGTGTGTCCCTCCTTCGCTTTGCGTGTGTGTGTCCCCTTCCCTCGCTGTGTGTGTCCCTCCCTCACCGTGTGTCTGTGTGTATCCCCCTCACTGTGTTTATGTGCGTGTCCCTCCATCGCTGTGTGTGTGTGTGTGCGTGTCGCTCCTTTACTGTGTGTGTGTGTGCGTGTCGCTCCCTTGCTGTGTGTGTGTGTGCGTGTCGCTCCCTTGCTGTGTGTGTGTGTGCGTGTCGCTCCTTTGCTATGTGTGTGTGTGTGTGCGTGTCGCTCCCTTGCTGTGTGTCTGTGTGCGTCGCTCTCTTGCTGTGTGTGTGTGTGTGTGTGCGTGTCGCTCCCTTGCAGTCTGTGTGTGCGTGTCGCTCCCTTGCGGTGTGTGTGTGTGCGTGTCGCTCCCTTGCGGTGTGTGTGTGCGTGTCGCTCCCTTGCGGTGTGTGTGTGCATGTCGCTCCCTTGCAGTGTGTGTGCATGTCGCTCCCTTGCTTTGTGTTTGTGTGTGTGTGTGTGTATTTGTGCCTGTCCCTCCCTCGCTTTGCATGTGTGTGCCCCCTCTCAATTTGTGTGCACATGCCCACCCCCTTGCGGTGTGTGTGCTTGTCCCTCCTTCGCTGTGTGCCTCCCTTGCTGTGTGTGTGTGTGCGTGTCGCTCCCTTGCAGTGTGTGTGCATGTCGCTCCCTTGCAGTGTGTGTGCATGTCGCTCCCTTGCAGTGTGTGTGCATGTCGCTCCCTTGCGGTGTGTGTGCGTGTCGCTCCCTTGCGGTGTGTGTGCGTGTCGCTCCCTTGCAGTGTGTGTGCATGTCGCTCCCTTGCAGTGTGTGTGCATGTCGCTCCCTTGCTTTGTGTTTGTGTGTGTGTGTGTGTATTTGTGCCTGTCCCTCCCTCGCTTTGCATGTGTGTGCCCCCTCTCAATTTGTGTGCACATGCCCACCCCCTTGCAGTGTGTGTGCTTGTCCCTCCTTCGCTGTGTGCCTCCCTTGCTGTGTGTGTGTGTGCGTGTCGCTCCCTTGCAGTGTGTGTGCATGTCGCTCCCTTGCAGTGTGTGTGCATGTCGCTCCCTTGCAGTGTGTGTGCGTGTCGCTCCCTTGCGGTGTGTGTGTGTGCATGTCGCTCCCTTGCAGTGTGTGTGCATGTCGCTCCCTTGCTTTGTGTTTGTGTGTGTGTGTGTGTATTTGTGCCTGTCCCTCCCTCGCTTTGCATGTGTGTGCCCCCTCTCAATTTGTGTGCACATGCCCACCCCCTTGCAGTGTGTGTGCTTGTCCCTCCTTCGCTGTGTGCCTCCCTTGCTGTGTGTGTGTGTGTGTGTCGCTCCCTTGCAGTGTGTGTGCATGTCGCTCCCTTGCAGTGTGTGTGCATGTCGCTCCCTTGCAGTGTGTGTGCATGTCGCTCCCTTGCAGTGTGTGTGCATGTCGCTCCCTTGCAGTGTGTGTGCGTGTCGCTCCCTTGCAGTGTGTGTGCGTGTCGTTCCCTTGCAGTGTGTGTGCGTGTTGCTCCCTTGCTGTGTGTGTGTGTGTGCGTGTCGCTCCCTTGCTGTGTGTGTGTGTGTGCGTGTCGCTCCCTTGCTGTGTGTGTGTGTGTGTGCGTGTCCCTCCCTTGCTGTGTGTGTGTGTGTGTGTGTGCGTGTCGCTCCCTTGCTGAGTGTGTGTGTGCGTGTCCCTCCCTGGCTGTGTGTGTGTGTGCGTGTCGCTCCCTGGCTGTGTGTGTGTGTGTGCGTGTCGCTCCCTTGCTGTGTGTGTGAGTGTGTGCGCGTGTCCCTCCCTTGCTGTGTGTGTGTGTGTGTGTGTGCGTGTCGCTCCCTTGCTGAGTGTGTGCGTGCGTGTCCCTCCCTGGCTGTGTGTGTGTGTGTGTGTGTGTGTGTGTGTGCGTGTCCCTCCCTTGCTGTGTGTGTGTGTGCGTGTCCCTCCCTTGCTGTGTGTGTGTGTGTGCGTGTCGCTCCCTTGCTCTGTGTGTGTGTGCGTGTCGCTCCCTTGCTCTGTGTGTGTGTGCGTGTCGCTCCCTTGCTGTGTGTGTGTGCGTGTGTCGCTCCCTTGCTGTGTGTGTGTGCGTGTCCCTCCCTTGCTGTGTGTGTGTGTGCGTGTCCCTCCCTTGCTGTGTGTGTGTGTGTGTGTGTGCGTGTCGCTCCCTTGCTGTGTGTGTGTGCGTGTCGCTCCCTTGCTGTGTGTGTGTGTGTGTGCGTGTAGCTCCCTTGCTGTGTGTGTGTGTGCGTATCGCTCCCTTGCAGTGTGTGTGCGTGTCGCTCCCTTGCAGTGTGTGTGTGCGTGTCGCTCCCTCGCAGTGTGTGTGTGTGCGTGTCGCTCCCTCGCAGTGTGTGTGTGTGCGTGTCGCTCCCTCGCAGTGTGTGTGTGTGCGTGTCGCTCCCTCGCAGTGTGTGTGTGTGCGTGTCGCTCCCTCGCAGTGTGTGTGTGTGCGTGTCGCTCCCTCGCAGTGTGTGTGTGTGCGTGTCACTCCCTCGCAGTGTGTGTGTGTGCGTGTTGCTCCCTCGCAGTGTGTGTGTGTGCGTGTCGCTCCCTCGCAGTGTGTGTGTGTGTGCGTGTCGCTCCCTCGCAGTGTGTGTGTGTGTGTGCATGTCGCTCCCTCGCAGTGTGTGTGTGTGTGCGTGTCGCTCCCTCGCAGTGTGTGTGTGCGTGTCGCTCCCTCGCAGTGTGTGTGTGCGTGTCGCTCCCTCGCAGTGTGTGTGTGCGTGTTGCTCCCTCGCAGTGTGTGTGTGTGCGTGTTGCTCCCTCGCAGTGTGTGTGTGTGCGTGTCGCTCCCTCGCAGTGTGTGTGTGTGCGTGTCGCTCCCTCGCAGTGTGTGTGTGTGCGTGTCGCTCCCTCGCAGTGTGTGTGTGTGCGTGTCGCTCCCTCGCAGTGTGTGTGTGTGCGTGTCGCTCCCTCGCAGTGTGTGTGTGTGCGTGTCGCTCCCTCGCAGTGTGTGTGTGTGTGCGTGTCGCTCCCTCGCAGTGTGTGTGTGTGTGCGTGTCGCTCCCTCGCAGTGTGTGTGTGCGTGTCGCTCCCTCGCAGTGTGTGTGTGCGTGTCGCTCCCTCGCAGTGTGTGTGTGTGCGTGTCATTCCCTCGCAGTGTGTGTGTGTGCGTGTCGCTCCCTCGCAGTGTGTGTGTGTGCGTGTCGCTCCCTCGCAGTGTGTGTGTGTGCGTGTCGCTCCCTCGCAGTGTGTGTGTGTGCGTGTCGCTCCCTTGCTCTGTGTGTGTGTGTGTGTGTGTCTCCAATATTTGCACCATCAGTGGATTGGCCATCATAAATTGACTGTGGTATTCAGGAATGTGTGGTTTAAGTCAGTTCACCACGAGAAATGCAGGATTTAATGTATAGGTAGAGGGATGGGTCTGGGTAGGAAGCTCTTCAGAGGTTTGGAATGGACTGGTTGGGCCGAATGGCCTGGTTGCACACGATGGCGATTCTATTCAGGTTATTGTCCAGCCCTGTCAACCATCCCCGTCTGTTACACCTGGCCTTATCCCCAATATTCTCCTTAACACTGTAATCTCCTCCAGACTCTAAAACACTCCTTGGCGATGTAACCTTCTCCAGTCCTTTCAAAGATCGATATGACTGTCACCTCTTCCTGCTTTTAGAACCCTCCCTATAACTATTACCATTTGGTACAGCACTCCCAATCATTGTTCCCTCTTGAAACTCCCATAAACATTTGTATCTCTGAAAACTCATGTGGACTGTCTCAACAACGTGCTGAGACCTGCTCTATTTCAGTGAAGTAATTAAGTCTTGGCAGCACTCACTGTTATAACCTCCCTCCAGCTTGACAGCACCGAGGATCTGTAGAAGGTCTTTTCAACCCGACAGCCATCTCTGTGTCTGTAATCTCCTCCACTCCCCATAATACATTCTCTCTGAGCTCCTCTGTCGTCCACTAAACACTCCCTAACACTGTCTGTATCAGTGTAACCTTCTCCAAAAACACAACCTTCCCTATCTGTGTAAATCCCTCCACCAGTCCCTATCCCTCTAAGCTCCGTCTAACAATACAACCCTCCATGTCTGTGTATTCACCCTCAGTCCCTACTCGCCTCCCTATCTGTGTAACCTTCTCCATGCATTTTTGCTTCAGTCTCTTCAACTGTCCCTGTCAGTGTAACCTCTTCCAGACGTGAAAACTCTCCTCTTTTTGACTTACTCAGACCACATACCCCTCACTATCTATAACCTACTCCTGTCTGAGAAACCTACCTCTGCAAATTGCTCCAACTCTTCAACTCTCCACAACCTCCTGCAGCTCTTACATCCCTCCCTATCTACCAAATCTCTTCCAGTTCCTGAACGCCAACAGTCTGTGGAGACCCGACCCCCATCCCTATCAGTGTAATCCTCTCAGGTCTCTGCAGTAATCCTGATCTGTCGAACTCACTCCATTCCTGTTCCTCTCCCAATCCAGTCCCTACAAAACCCACTATCTATTTAACACCCTCCTGTCACTATCACCCCCATGTCAATGTAAGCTCCTCCTGTGTCTCCACCATCTACCCATCTCCATAACCTTGTCCAGCTCTTATACCACTATCTGTTTAAACGTCACCTTCCTCTGCAACTTCCTCCTGTTTGTGCTATGCTCCCTTATCTGTGAAACTGTCTCCAACCAAAATTGCAATCCCAATCTCTGAAACGAAATCCAGATTCCTCAACCTCCATAACCCCCAGAACCTAAGCCTTCCTATATCTATAACCATCTCCAGTCACGACTCCCCTGTATATCTCAGTTTGTTCTTCCAGTCGATACAAATCTCTTTATCTCTGTAATCTGCTCAGCTCCCTAAAACAGTCCCTGTCTGTGATCCAGCCCTGGCCTACAAACATCCTTTTCCCTGTAAACTTCTCCATCCCTCCCAACATTCCCAACTCCATGAACCTGTCAGACCTACAGCTCTCCACATTTCTGTAACCTCCTGTGGGTCTATGGTCCTCCCTCCCTGTGAAACCACCTCCAGTCCCCACAACCCTCCCAATCTGGGTCCTCTGCTCCAGATCAGACCATTGCTGTCTCTGTAAACACCTCCCCTCCTGACAACTCATCCCATTTGTGTAACCTCGTTCAGACCCCATACTCTCCAGCTTCCTGAATCCTCTTCCTGAATTGCAACCAAAACCACATGTTTATGTAATATCCACCAGTGCTTACACCCTCCCCAAATCAGTAACCACTTGCAGTCCTAACAAAACACCGAAACAGTGAAACCTCTCATTTCCCTACAATCCTCCCTCCCTCCGTCCCTCCTCAAATGCCTTCATCACCATGAAACCTCACAATTACTGAAACCTCCTTTTGGCACTGCAACCCTCCTAATGTCTGCAAAATCCTCCTGTCCTGATATTCCTCCCTATCTCTGTAACCCCCACCACCCTCCAGTGCCCTTCTGGGGAACATGGCAGAGGAGAGAAGATTTGTAGCGTCTGGACCATATTACGGAAGTAGAATTCTGGTAATTACAGATTTGGTCTTATGTCTGTGGTGTGCAGATTATTGGCGAGGACTGTAAAGACAGGATTTATGACTACTTGGAAAACCCTAGTTAAATTAGAGACAGTCAGCATGACTATGAGGGGTAGGTCATGCCTCACAAACCTTATTGAATTCTTTGAGGATATGACAGAATATGTTGATGGTTCATTCAGAAAAGAAGGAAAATTGGGATACAGGGAAATCTGTCTGTCTGGATACAGGATTGGATGACCCAGAGAAGACAGAGGGTGGCAGCAGATGGACAGTATTGAGCCTGGAGCTCAGTGACCAGTGGGGTTCTGTAACAATCAGCTCTGGGACTCTGCTCTTTGTGATTTTTGTAAATAACTTGGATGTGGATGTTGGAGAGTGTGTTAGTAAGTTTGCAAATCATGCGAAGGTTGGTGGAGTCGTGGGGAATGTGGAGGGCTGTTGTAGGTTGCAGTGCGACATTGACAGGACACAGAGCTGGGCTGGAAGTGGCAGATGGAGTCCAATCTGGAAAAGTGTGAAGTGATTCATTCTGGAAGGTAGAACTTGAATACAGAATACAGGGTGAAAGGCAGAATACTTGGCAGTGTGGAGGAACAGAGAGCTCATGGCGTCCATGCCCATAGATCCCTCAAGTTGCCACGCACGTTGGTAGGGTTGTTAAAAAGGCATATGTTGTGTTGGCTTTCCTTAGCAAGGGGATTGATTTTAAGAGCCGTGAGGTTTTACTGCATCTTTATAGCGACCTGTTGAGACCACACATGGAATATTGTGTTCAGTTCTGGTCCCATTTTTACAGCAAGGATGTGTAATTTTAGAGAGCGTACACAGGAGGTTTACCAGGATGCTGCCTGGAAAGGAGGGCATTTCTTATGGAGAATGTTTGAGGGAGCTAAGGCTTTTCTCATTGGAGTGAAGAAGGACTTGGTAGAGGTGAATAAGATGATAAGAGGCACAGAGTGAGTGAATCGTCAGAGACTTTTCCTCCTATGGCATAAATGGCTGTTACAAGGGGGTGTAATTTTAAGATGATTGGAGGATGGATAAGAGGATAGAGAATGGTAGGTGGTTGGATGGACTGCCAATGGTGGTAGTAAAATTAGACACATTCGGGACATTTAATAGACTCTTGGACAGACACATGGATAGTAGTAAAATGAAGGGTATGTAGGTTAGTTTGATCTTATAACCGGATAAAAAGTTGTCATAGCATCATGGCCGAAGGGTCTTGTGCTGCACTGTTCTGTGTTCTACTTTCTGTGTGGTAAACTGGGTAATAAGCTCAGATCAGTGTAAAAGGACATGGCATTCAGGAGGAGCTAGTCAACTGGATACAAAAGTTACTTGATGGTAGGAGACAGAGGGTGATGGGAGACCTGTTTTTCTGACTGGAGGTATATGACCAGTGGTGGAGTGGGTCCACTGTTGCTTGTCATTTGGATAAATGGTTTGGATGGGAATATTGGTTTCCTGGTAAGTAAGCTTCTTGGGTGTCACTGACATTGGTGGTAAAGTGGTTAGTGGAGAAGATTATATGATACAACAAGATTAACAGTACTGCTGGGATAGTGAGCTGAAGAATAGCAGATAAAGTTTAATTAGATAAAGGTGAAGTGTTCCATTTTGGTGGAATCAACCAGGGTGGGACTTGTACAGTTCATGTTCGGGCCCTGGTTAGTGTTGTCAGTCAGTGACCCAGGGAGACAGGCTGGTGAAGCAGGAGTTTGGGATGGTTATCTGCATTAGGAGAGCATTGAGAGTAGGAAAGACATTGGTGAGGCTATCATAAAAACATTGTTGTTCAGTAGGAAGAACTCACCTGGTTCACTTTCCTCATTTAGTGAAGGACATCTGACATTCTGACCTGGTCTGGTCGACATGTGACTCCAGATCCACAGCAATGTGGCTGACTTTGAGCTGCCCTCTGGATAATTAGCAGTGGGGTCAAAGAATGTTGTTCCAGGCAGTGACACCCACATCCCATGAATGAACAAATAAAAATACATATGTCCCTCCCGAACTCTGCAAACCCCTCCAGCTGCAGCAATCCGTACTGGCTTTGTAACACTGTTCAGGTCCTGACCACTCTCTGTAACACTCTCATCACCTCCAGCGCTTTCACCTCTCCCTGTTCCTATTGTGTCATTAATCCCTGACAATGATTCCCCTTCCCACAACCCTCCTCCTGCGAGCAGACCCTTTGCAATCTATTTAACATTTACTCCTAAAACACTCTCTCACTTCAGGATTTAAGTATTTTGTGGTGATCTTCTCAGCCTCATAATCTAGTATGATCCCTTTTGTCCTGAGTGAGGGACCAGTGGGGATTTCTTGCTGAGGTTTTCACTGTTTCAATGTAATGTCCTTTTGTTGAGTGTTTTACACTGTTCCTTTAAATGTTTTCCACTGTCCATTTACAGACACATATTTCAGTCTGTTTAGCCTGTTCACCTTGGTCAGTTCTCTCAAACTCATGTAATTGACTATTTTTGTTTCTAGTTGTAGCTTGTCCTTTCTGTGATTCACTTTAAAACTTTATATTTCTTTAAACTGCACTTTCTCACAATTTCCCAGGGGATCTCTCCAGGTGACATTACTCATTCACTAAGTTACATCACACAACAGTCGCTCGGAAATAGTTACGTCCCTAGTCAGTTGCACAATGTGTTATTCAAAGAAACACTGAAAAATAATTTTCTGAACTCCTCTTCCAATATCACTCTTGTCAGTGTGAATGTCCTAGATTTTGGGAATATTGATGTTTCCCAAAGTTATCACAATGCTTTTATTAAAAATTCTAATTGATTCCTGTTTATTGCAGTGATGAACAATGAAATGCTGTTTCGTGGCTAAAACTGTTCTGCTGCTTGTGTCCTTTGCAAGTAGTAGCCAGAATTTACATTCAAACTTACTCTACTTCATGATCTGTGGCCAAATGCTTTCTCTGAAATGCCTTTGGTATCCATTATTGTTCGTGTTACCCATTTTGCCTGAGTTTCCACAAGGTTGTGAACCATCGAATATTTATGCTCCACTTTTTGTTCGCCCTGTAACCATGTCTCATTGCTGTCTAAATCTCTTTTATCTCTGTGTCACAAATCCATCTACCTTATTGCAGAGACTTTGTCCATTCCAAACAAATCATAATTTACTCTTTCTCACAATTTCCTGTCACAACCCGATTCACTGATGTACAGTTTTAACTAAACTTTCCTGTTCCTTTCTGCTTGTCTTCAGTCACATTCCCATGCTGTTCCGATGCTTCACCTTTTCTCTTTGGATTTGGAAAGCTCCTTTCACCTGGACCCTGTCCCTGCATCACCTCTGTCAGTTTACAGCCCTGTCCATAAACCTACCGACATGATGGTGTGATTCAAACTTGTCTCCCGTGAACATTAGCTGAGGTTTTGGATACATGCTCTAGCAATAATGCCACTAGACCATCACTTCACCTGCTCACTGGTTGCTCATTCCTGACCAGTTATACCATCATGAAGCAGAACCCCTTCTTCCTACACAATTGTTTGATTCTAAAACCTCCTGACATGATTGTTTGAGCCTGATTCCTTCCAGCACTCTGTTGATATCACTCAGTATCTCCCCATATGGTATCCCTCACTGTATGCGGTAATTGCTGCCTCTGTCAATGCCCCTCGCTCTTATAGCCACTCCAGATCCTGATTCAACAGAATTCTCCACCCCAGAGAGATGCAGCAGCACAGGCCAAGGACGGAATCTGGGATTTTACAGATCTCTGTTTTACTCAGGACCATTCACCATGTGTAACTCTCACAACATCAGTATAAATTCCCATTCTGTCTATTTGTCTGTCTCCTATAGGTGCTCAGGAAGGTCCTGACTCAATAGACTTCACAGCTGCTGGGTGTCTCGTCCATCCCCACATTGAAGATGGTTGGTCAGCCAGAGAGACAAAGGGCAGGGAGATCTGGAGCCTTCAATAAATCCTGCAGTGAGGTAAGATCACTCACAGTGCACAGAGCAGAGAGCAATGAGAGGGCTCCATATATCGGCTAACAAGACATGACAGAGATACAGTGCTGGAGGGGGAGCAGAGTACAGACACACCTCAGCCTCAATCACCACCCCTGCTGTAAGTTTTGTTGTACAGAGACCGCATCGGTGTGTCACAGTTATCAATCCAGGCCTATGCTGTCTTAGTGAGCATCAGTACAACATAAGGGAAAGCAGGCTTCCCAAGAGAGGGTGGGAATGCTGCCTGGGATCTCTCTGTTCGGTATTTCCCTCTCCAACACTATCTATGGCATGTCGCATAGACCGACGTCTTCAATAATTTTTAACTCCTGTAACAGTTCCTGTCCCTGTAACCTCCTCCCTTCTCTATAGTCCCTCCACATATTTGAAATGTATTGCATTCCAGACTATCATCCCGATCACTTTAAGTTGCTTCAGTGTCTACAGTGTGCCTTATCTCTGTAGTCTCCTCCTCCAATGACAGAGTCATGCAGCACAGAAACAGAACCTTTACTTTGATCCAACAAGTCGATGCTGAAGATGGTTCCTGAACGGGTCACGTTTCCCTGCAATTGGCTCATATCCCTTCAAGCCTTCTCCTCTCCATGTATCTAACTAAAATGTCTTTTCCATGCTGTCATTGTGCTTCTCACCATCACTTCCCCTGGCAACTTATTCAATATGTGCACCATGCTCTCTGTGAAAAATGTCCTTCTCTGATCCCTTTTAAGTCTTCCCTCTCCCACCTCATATTTCTGCCCTCTAGTTATGGACTCCCCTACCCTAGGGTAGAGACCTTCACTATTCACGTTACCTGTACCCCTCATGGTTTATAAAGCTTTATAAGGTCACCCCTCAGCCTCCTATGCCAAATGGAAATACGCAGGACAATGATATAAATATTTTTGCTCATGTCCCTGCCACTACTTTGCTACAATGTTCTGGGATACAGTTGTTCAGGACCTTAGGGCTTTTTCTACATTTGAGTTCTTAGACATCCAACACCACCTCTCCTGTAATGGGGACTCTTTACAAGACATCACTGTTTCTTTCCCTTTGTTTCCTAGTCTTTGTCCACAGTATGTTCTGACATGAAATGTTCATTTAGTGTCTTGCCCATCTCTTGTGGTTCCTCACCTGAGGGGCCTTATTGTCTCTCTCGTTGCTTTTTTGTACTTGTATGCTGTAGAATTTCCTTACATTCTCCTTAACTTTATCTGCCAAGGCTATCTCATTCCCACTGTTGTGCATCCCAGGTTATCCACCTTATCCGTGTAAGTCAAACCCTCCAGTATCAATAACATCTTCGTCAATCTTTGCTCCGTGTACAGTTTTAGAAAATGCTTCCTAAATCGGGATGATCAGAATTCTCCACAGTACTCCAACTGGGGACCCAGCAATGTCTTTTCCAGCCGGATCATGATGGACCAACTCAGGTATTCAATGCTCTGACCCATGAGGGCAAGTGTGCCTCATCCGCTTTCACCACCCTGTCCACCCGTGACACCGCTTACAAGGAACAATGTCACTGCACTCCTTGGTCTCACTGTCTGTTCGACAGCATTGAACAGGGCCCTACCATTAACAGTGTTAGTCGTCCCTGTTTTGTCTTAACTAAATCCATTAATTAAAATCCATCTTTCATTCCTTGATCCACTTGTCCAGTTGATCAAGAGCCTCTTCGATATCTGTCTTCACTCCCCACTGTAACACTTATTTAGCTTACTAACAATGATTCCTATATTCTCGTTCATGTAAATAATGTACATGTGGCCCCAGCACCAATCCTTATGGCACACCGCTGGTCAGAGCCTCCAGTCCACACAACAAACCTCTCCCACTACCCTCTGTCTCCTACTGTCAAGCCCATTTTGTGTCCGTTTGTCTCGGTCTCCCTGATCCCATGTGATCTAACCTTACTAACCAGTGCACCACGATAAACCCTGTCAAAGGTCTTGCTGAAGTCAGGATAGACAATGTCTACTGCTCTGTCTTCGTCTATCTTCTTATTCACATCTTCGACAAACTCAGTCAAGTTTGTGAGACACTACCTTGTATGCACAAAGCTGTGCTGATGATCCTGAATCAATCATTACCTTTCCAAATGCCTGTCACTCCTATCCCGCAGAATCGCTTCCAACAACATTCGCACAACTTACATCAAGCTAATTGGTCTTTAGGTCCCTGGCTTTCCCTCACAGCCTTTCTTAAATACTGGCATAGCATTAGTCACTCTCCAGACTCCCAGCTCATTACCTGTTGCTGTCTTTGATAGAAATATCTCTCTAAGGTACCCCGCAATTTCTTCCCTAACTCCAGCCCACCACCCCCCCACCCCACCCCCAATGTCATGGGCTCCACCTGATTAGTTCCGAGAGAGTTGTCTACTTTTTATGCGATTTAAAACCTTCAGCACCTCCTGTTCACCAATGGGGACTCTTGTGAAGACATCACTGTTTATTTCCCTGACTTCCCCGGAGTTTCTCCACAGTAAGTTCTGATGTGATATTTATGTTCAAACTAATAGAAGTATGGTGATTTTGCCAAAGTGCTCCCCTACAAACACTTCAGCCCCTTTCCCTACTTTTGTTTCCTAAGGGGAGGTCAGGTTTGATCTCTTTCTGCAGTCAGGTCATTTCCATATTGACTGAGACAGATTTCTTGAACATACTGAATGAATTCCTCCCATTATGGCAGTCCCAGTCTGGGTATGGAAAGTTAAAATCTCCAACCATTAAAACCCTATTATTGTTAGATATCTGAGATCTCCTGATATATTTACTGCTCTATTTCCCGTTGACTATTGGGGGCCTGTAATACAGTCATATCAAAGTGATGACTCATTCTTTTTTCTCAGTTCCACTAAGAGAATTTCACTGGGCGATCCCCAGGCATATCCTCTCTAAGTGCTGCAGTGATTTTTTTTCACTAATCAAGAACTCCACTCTCCCTCCACTTCTGCTTCCTGTTCTGTCCTTCCTATAGCATCTGTTCCTGGAACATTGAGCTGCCGGTCCTGTCCCTCCCTCAGCTATTGTTCTGTAATACCTGTGATATTTCAGTCCCATGTTCCCATCCTATGCCATGCACTCATCTGCCTTATCTGTCAGGCCTTTTACATCAAAGGAAATGCAGTTTAATTGATCGGTTTTCCCTCATTGCCTGCTCTGCTCTTGACTGCCTTATCGATTGAAGTAACTCTTTGAAATTGAGTCCCAACTTCAACCTTCAGACTGTAGCCTGAGAACATCCACATCACTGTGGTTAACACCCTCACCCTTCATGTCATCTGTAAACCTTCTGCTATCACATCGAACTCATTAATGTACATAATAAACAGCGATGGTTCCTGCACAGATCCCTGTGGTACATCCGCTGGTGAAAGGATTCTCATCACAGAAGCAACCCTCCACCAGCTTTGGATCCAATTTGCCAACTTGCCTTGGATCCCAGTGGCTCTTCCCTTTTGGAACAGCCTTCCATGTGGGACCTTGTCAAAGGCCTTAATGAACTCCCTGGAACCCACATCATCTGCACTTCCCTCATCAAAATTTTCAATCGCAATTTCAAAGAAAGCTCAGCTGAATTCAGCAGACAGGATCTTCCTTTACCAAATCCGTGCTGACTACCCCGAATTATTTCCTGCCTTTCCAGTTATTGATTCAAACTGTCCCTCATAATTGTTCCCAATAATTTCCCTCCCACTGCTGTCAGACTATTTGCTCTGTAATTACCTGGCCTTTCCTTTGGGTCCAGTGACTACAACTGTCTTCGTTTTAACATTGTTATGGAAAAATATCAGACAGGCTGACAGATTAAGGTGTGAAACTGGAGCAGGGCCAGATTTGGGGCCATGAGGCAGGATCGAGCGAGGTCGACTGGGTGAATTAAAAATCACACAACACCAGGTTATAGTCCAACAGGTTTAGTTTGAAGCACTAGCTTTCGAAGCGCAGGTGGCCATCCTAAAAGATGAAAGGCTTAAACTAAATGTGTTTGATATTGCATTCCATGACACTGCTATCCTGTTGCTATAAATTCTGTGCCTTATGATTGTGCTCCACAACCCCCTGATGAAGTAGCGCTCCAAAACCTAGTGCCTCAAGATAAACCTGCTGGGCTGTAAGCTGGTGTTGTGTGATTTTTAGTGTTGTACATTCCATTCCAACACCGGCTCCTCTACATTATGACTGCCATCAACTGAGCGAGTCTGTTTAAAGGAAAATGAATGACTGGCAAACGGGAAGCTTTTAAAAGTGTGATCTCAAGAGTCTAGGGCCAGTATGTCCCTATTAGAGTGAAGGGAAAATCTGGCAGGTTCAGGGATCCCTGGCTGATGAGGGATATTGAGGCTCTGTTCAGGAAAAAGAAAACAGCATACATAGAGTTTAAGCTATTCATAACTACTTCCAGTCCTAAAGACATGATCAATCTCAGGTCCCTGCAGCACTCCTGATCTGTAGAACTCACTGCAATGCCTGTGACTATCTGATCCAGTTCCGAAAAGACTCCCTATCTGTGTAACATCCTCCCTTGCCTATCACCCATCCTGTCAATGTCAGGTCTTCCAGTCTGTCCATCATCTACTCATCTCCATAACCTTCTCCATTTCTTACACCCCTATCTGTGTAAATGTCACCTTCCCCTTCAAACTTTCCACTTTGACCAAACTGCAGGAGTTACTAATGCTCCCTTATCTGTGAAACTGTCTCCAACCAAAATGGATGTCCTTATCTCCCGGTCTATACCCCCTCTATACCTAAATAACCCCCAGAACCTAAGCCTTTCAATAACTATAACCATCTTCAGTCACGACTGCCCTCCACATATCTGCTTATTCTTTTAATTTATAGAACTGTCTAGATTTCTGTAATCTGCTCCATTCACCTAAAACATTCCTGTCTGTGCAAACCACCCCATCCTACCAACATCCTTATGCCTGTAACTGCTGCATCCCTCCCCACCTCCCCATCTCCATGAACTCCTGTAAACCCGAAAGCTATCCACATTTCTGTGACACCTTGTGGTTCTCTGGTCCTCCATCCCTGTGAAACCACCTCCAGTCCTCACACCCCTCCCAGTCTGGGTCGTCTGCTCCAGATTAGGCCATTGCTGTCTCTGTTACCTCCTGACAATCCTAGCACACCTTCCTGTTTGTGTCTCTTCATTCAGATCCCATCTCTCCAGCTTTTTGAAACCCCTTTGTGCCATTGTGAGCCTCCTTATTTAGAATATAGAGCAGTACAGCACAGTGCGGCCCTTCGGCCCTTGACGTTGCACTGGCCTTTTATTCTACTCTCAGATTAAACTAAACTACAGACCCTACATTTTACTATCATCCATGTGCCTATCTAAGTGTTGCTTAAATGGCCCTAATGTATTGGACTCCATTACAAATGTTGGCGGTGCATTCCATGCATCTGCCACTCTATGTGTAAAAAAAAACCCTCTCACATTTCCCGTAAAACTTTCTACAATCACCTTCCATTTATTTCCCCTCATTATAGCCATTTGTGCAAATGGAAAAGTATCTGGTTATCCTCGCCACTGAGGCCTCAAATCATCTCGTTTACTTTTACCAAGTCACTTCTCATCCTTTTTCATTCCAATGAGAAAAGCCCTAATTCCCTCAACCTTTCTTCATTAGACCTCCACTCCTGATAAATCTCCTCTACACCCTCTCTAAAGCTTCCACGTCCTTCTGATAATGAGGCAACCAGAACTGAACACAATATACCAAATGTTCTCTAACCAGGACTCGATAGAGCTGCAGCATAACTTTGTGGAACTTAAACTCAATCCCCGGCTAATGAAAACCAACACACCATACACCTTCTGAACAAGGCAATCAACATTGAGGGATCTACGGATGTGGACTTCAAGATTCTTCTGTTCCTCCAAACTGTCAAGAATCCTGCCTTTCACCTTGTAAAGGTTGTTTGTGGAATCCTGCAATCTTAAACCCTCCCTATCTTGGTAACTTCCTCTGATCCCTACAACTCTCATGAACAGTGAAACCTCTTCATGTCCCGACAATCATCCTTCGCTCTGAAACCTCCTTTATTAGCACCAACCCTCAAAAGTCCTGAAGCCTCTATTTTAACCACTGCAATATTTCTAATATCTGCAACACCCTCCCATTCTGATATCATTCACTGTCTCTGTAAACCCCATCACCCTCCAGTCCCCACTGGGGAACATTACAGAGGAAGGAAGGGTTGTAGAGTCCAGGTCATGTTACAGAAGTAGGCAGGGCTGCAGAACCTGGAGGATGGTACAAATGTATGAAGGGACGTGGAACCTGCAGGAAGCGAGAAAGCGCTGGATTCATAGAACCTGCAGGATGGGACCGAGAATGGGTTGTGGAACCTGAAGGATATTACAATTTGAATGACTGACTCTTTTTGATCGAACTGTTGGGCTGATCTCGCTGTCCTATGTATGCAGATATTTACCATAATGGCTGTGCACAGCTTCAGATTCCCAGGCTGGGAGATGTGAGCTCCGATGTGAATCTATGTGCCCATTCTGTCTGTGTGCCTGACACTGACCTGGTGCTGCTCTGGTAGAAAGCACTCTCCGTGTGTATCTACATGACTGACCAGAGCTCACCACATCAAAGCCTTTGTTTGGAATGTTCTTTTTTTCATTATTTTAAAGTGGCAATTCCGCAAGAAAGTCGTCCCAGCTTATTCCACCTCGCCCTACGGTCCAAACATTGACGAAATCATTGTCTATATATTGTCATCAATTTCACGTGTCTTTTTTTTTATCGTTTTCAAGATGTCAATTACGCTGGACAACAACGAGCGATTGGAAACAGAAAGGTGAAAAGGAGAATGGCTTCAACTTTCAGTGCTGGATGCCACTGCGCCGCAGGGCGGCGACATCCGCTGGTTTCTGTAGCGTAGTGGTCATCACGTTCGCCTAACACGCGAAAGGTCCCCAGTTCGAAACTGGGCAGAAACTGCTTTGTTCGTCAACTGCAGCCTTTTACATGGACAAGAACGGAGCTTTCTTGCTTGCTTTCCCACCTGCAAACCTGCCTTCGAATTTGCTTGAAAGAATCTGCTCTCGTAGTGAAATGTAAGGCAACTCCATTTAATTACTGTGTAAAGCATTATAAAGTTTTTCTCCAACCTGGTTCTGATGCATATGCCATTCTGTTTGAGAGTGTCCTTGCCGCGTTCTGATCCTTCCACGAAAAGCAGTACCGCATTTGCATTCCTTGCGCAGGCGGCCCGGTTCAAAGACAGGGAAGAAGCTGCTGCGCTGGTGTCACAGCGCACCACGGATTCCTGAACTTGTCTGTCTGTCAAATGTACCCCAAAGTCGTCTCTGAAAGGCCTCATTTGGAAGCTGTCTGTCGTTATTCAACGCGCGAGAGTTGGTACCAGATTCCTGAATCATATTTTGGGGCAGTTCGCACGTTAGTGGCTCATTCAATCAGCAACAGCAATGAAATAATTTACACTCTCAGAGGAACTTTTGAACTTGTGCTTTCATAGCGCCGCTAATATTAAGGTGCGCCCCGAGATCTAAGCCATGTTGGAACTGAAACGGAGGAATCGACAGAGAGGCTACAGAATGACATCGCATCCATTTGGTTTTCTTTAAATCACTGACGAGCAGGAAAATGTAAAAGGGGAGAGCGAGTGGGGAAGTGAGGCAGTTGCAGCTCTGGTAAAAGTCCTTCTTTGTGATTCACTCCGCAAACAGCGACTTGAAGGTGACTCAGAGGCGTGTGAGCTCTTCACATCGAGATCAAAAAGCACTCAAGGGCAGTTAGCACCTCTTCCGGAGTGGGGGTGGGGTGAGGTAATTACCTTTTGACTTCTGTTACTCTGTTCAGAAACTGCCTTTTCGATTGACTTGAACAGAAACTGCATTTCCAATAAGCACCATGGAAGTTAGCAAAATTTATTGAATCGCTTCTCGTCGATTCCCGCACAGGTTTCCGACTCAGTTGGTATCCACGTGGCTCATGTCCAGGAGTGAACATCTCTGCAGCAAATTGCACGGTTAAAGTAAAAGGCACGGAAAGTGGCATCTCGAACCGGCCCCGAGGTCAGAGCATGCTCACAATGTGATGTGTCGTTCTCGGATTGTAATGCGACCTCCGGTTTTAGGGTGGAGAACATTCTTTGGGACCCTTCTTCTGCAAAACAGACACAGTGACTGAATAAATGCTGCACGGTTTGATGTGGAACACGGCCTGCTCAGCTTTGTGCATTTTCCCTGTAGTCAGGTGTGTTTCGTGTTCCGTGTAAACGTGAAAGTCGTCCTGTTTCGAGCAATGTGTGAAATCATTTAGCAAAGCAAGAATCGAAATTGTAGTAATGTCTAGCAGCTCATGGTTATTTGACCGAAGTGTCCAAGTGTCTCTGCTGTCATGATCGCGTTCGCCTCCCGCGCGGAAAATCGCAAACAGCCCTGCTGTTCCAAAGCGATTTGTGCTTTTACTGGAACCGAATGGAGACTATTATTTCATCGCTGTTGTGAAACAAAGTCCTGCGGTGACTCGACTCGTCGTTATTTGGTTTTCTGTCCAATGGGAAAATCGTTCCAATGAATTTCGGTGTCATATGTTATTGAATTTCTCCCATTTCCGTCATTTCCGTCCTGGAGACATCAGAAGGAAAAGGTAATCTAATCGAGACTGTGAATGGTGAAATTCACTTTTTATGGCCCGTTCTTATGATGTTCTTTCTATCTCTCTTTTCAGCATTGTCTGGAAAGTGGTGGTGCACTAACGCTGCAGTATGTTTGAAAGAGTAGTTTGAAATTGCCCTGTTGTTAGTTGTGAGATTACTTTATGACTCATGCCCTCGGACTGTGTCACATTTAGCATTCATGCATCTCTCTGTCTGAAAATGCATTCGGCATGCCAGTTTTGTTTGTGGTCCGTGTTAAATGCTTTCTGTTTTGCGATTCGCTCAGCACATTACGAGTTAACAGGGTTTCTGAGGTAACTTCGAGCAGCAAAACTCCTCAATTGAGGTCTGGGAAAATTTCACGGAGTATGGTCAGTCGGGGCAAAATTAAGGAAGTTGTTCGTATCTGCAGTGTTTCACAATACTACCTTTCCCGTGAGCAGTCGAACAGACTAAACGATTGTGCCACAGACTGCGATGGAAAACTCCGCTAAAAAGTAATCCTTTACAGCCAGTGTTAGCAACACGACGTTATGGGGGTACACGGCGTGGAAACAGATATTTAGGTGTATCTCATCCATGCTCACCACATAACCAAAATTAAACAAGTCCCGTTCCCCAGCATTTGGCCCCAATCCCTCTAAACCCATCCTGTCCAGAAACTCATCCGATTACCTTTGCAATTTTCTGAGTGTAATAGCCTTCTCCACTTCCTCTGGGAGCTCATTCCATACACGCACAACCTTCTGTGTGGGAAATGTGCCTCAGGTCTTTTGTCACTTTCAGCCCACTCACCTTAAACCTATGCTCTCGAGTTTTCAACTCACCCCAATTTGGGTAAAACACAGAAATACTCAGTTTACAACCCTTCCATAAGATCATATCGTAGCCGTTACGCTGCAGGGAAAGTCGTCCCAGCTTATTCCACCTCGCCCTACGGTCCAAACATTGACGAAATCATTGTCTATATATTGTCATCAATTTCACGGCGACCGCGGCTGGTTTTTGTAGTGTAGTGGTCATCACGTTCGCCTAACACGCGAAAGGTCCCTAGTTCGAAACTGGGCAGAAACTGCTTTGCTCGTCAACTGCAGCCTTTTACATGGACAAGAACGGAGCTTTCTTGCTTGCTTTCCCATCTGCAAACCTGCCTTCGAATTTGCTTGAAAGAATCTGCTCTCGTAGTGAAATGTAAGGCAACTCCATTTAATTACTGTGTAAAGCATTATAAAGTTTTTCTCCAACCTGGTTCTGATGCATATGCCATTCTGTTTGAGAGTGTCCTTTCCGCGTTCTGATCCTTCCACGAAAAGCAGTACCGCATTTGCATTCCTTGCGCAGGCGGCCCGGTTCAAAGGCAGGGAAGAAGCTGCTGCGCTGGTGTCACAGCGCACCACGGATTCCTGAACTTGTCTGTCTGTCAAATGTACCCCAAAGTCGTCTCTGAAAGGCCTCATTAGGAAGCTGTCTGTCGTTATTCAACGCGCGAGAGTTGGTACCAGATTCCTGAATCATATTTTGGGGCAGTTCGCACGTTAGTGGCTCATTCAATCAGCAACAGCAATGAAATAATTTACACTCTCAGAGGAACCTTTGAACTTGTGCTTTCATAGCGCCGCTAATATTAAGGTGCGCCCCGAGATCTAAGCCATGTTGGAACTGAAACGGAGGAATCGACAGAGAGGCTACAGAATGACATCGCATCCATTTGGTTTTCTTTAAATCACTGACGAGCAGGAAAATGGAAAAGGGGAGAGCGAGTGGGGAAGTGAGGCGGTTGCAGCTCTGGTAAAAGTCCTTCTTTGTGATTCACTCCGCAAACAGAGACTTGAAGGTGACTCAGAGGCGTGTGAGCTCTTCACATCGAGATCAAAAAGTACTCAAGGGCAGTTAGCACCTCTTCCGGAGTGGGGGTGGGGTGAGGTAATTACCTTTTGACTTCTGTTACTATGTTCAGAAACTGCCTTTTCGATTGACTTGTACAGAAACTGCATTTCCAATAAGCACCATGGAAGTTAGCAAAATTTATTGAATCGCTTCTCGTCGATTCCCGCACAGGTTTCCGACTCAGTTGGTATCCACGTGGCTCATGTCCAGGAGTGAACATCTCTGCAGCAAATTGCACGGTTAAAGTAAAAGGCACGGAAAGTGGCATCTCGAACCGGCCCCGAGGTCAGAGCATGCTCACAATGTGATGTGTCGTTCTCGGATTGTAATGCGACCTCCGGTTTTAGGGTGGAGAACATTCTTTGGGACCCTTCTTCTGCAAAACAGACACAGTGACTGAATAAATGCTGCACGGTTTGATGTGGAACACGGCCTGCTCAGCTTTGTGCATTTTCCCTGTAGTCAGGTGTGTTTCGTGTTCCGTGTAAACGTGAAAGTCGTCCTGTTTCGAGCAATGTGTGAAATCATTTAGCAAAGCAAGAATCGAAATTGTAGTAATGTCTAGCAGCTCATGCTTATTTGACCGAAGTGTCCAAGTGTCTCTGCTGTCATGATCGCGTTCGCCTCCCGCGCGGAAAATCGCAAACAGCTCTGCTGTTCCAAAGCGATTTGTGCTTTTACTGGAACCGAATGGAGACTATTATTTCATCGCTGTTGTGAAACAAAGTCCTGCGGTGACTCGACTCGTCGTTATTTGGTTTTCTGTCCAATGGGAAAATCGTTCCAATGAATTTCGGTGTCATATGTTATTGAATTTCTCCCATTTCCTTCATTTCCGTCCTGGAGTCATCAGAAGGAAAAGGTAATCTAATCGAGACTGTGAATGGTGAAATTCACTTTTTATGGCCCGTTCTTATGATGTTCTTTCTATCTCTCTTTTCAGCATTGTCTGGAAAGTGGTGGTGCACTAACGCTGCAGTATGTTTGAAAGAGTAGTTTGAAATTGCCCTGTTGGGAGTTGTGAGATTACTTTATGACTCATGCCCTCGGACTGTGACACATTTAGCATTCATGCATCTCTCTGTCTGAAAATGCATTCGGCATGCCAGTTTTGTTTGTGTTACGTGAAAAATGCTTTCTGTTTTGCGATTCGCTCAGCACATTACGAGTTAACGGGGTTTCTGAGGTAACTTCGAGCAGCAAAACTCCTCAATTGAGGTCTGGGAAAATTTCACGGAGTATGGTCAGTCGGGGCAAAATTAAGGAAGTTGTTCGTATCTGCAGTGTTTCACAATACTACCTTTCCCGTGAGCAGTCGAACAGACTAAACGATTGTGCCACAGACTGCGATGGAAAACTCCGCTAAAAAGTAATCCTTTACAGCCAGTGTTAGCAACAAGACGTTATGGGGGTACACGGCGTGGAAACAGATATTTAGGTGTATCTCATCCATGCTCACCACATAACCAAAATTAAACAAGTCCCGTTCCCCAGCATTTGGCCCCAATCCCTCTAAACCCATCCTGTCCAGAAACTATCCGATTACCTTTGCAATTTTCTGAATGTAATAGCCTTCTCCACTTCCTCTGGGAGCTCATTCCATACACGCACAACCTTCCGTGTGGGAAATGTGCCTCAGGTCGTTTGTCAATTTCAGCCCACTCACCTTAAACCTATGCTCTCGAGTTTTCAACTCACCCCAATTTGGGTAAAACACAGAAATACTCAGTTTACAACCCTTCCATAAGATCATATCGCAGCCGTTACGCTGCAGGGAAAGTCGTCCCAGCTTATTCCACCTCGCCCTACGGTCCAAACATTGACGAAATCATTGTCTATATATTGTCATCAATTTCACGGCGACCGCGGCTGGTTTCTGTAGTGTAGTGGTCATCACGTTCGCCTAACACGCGAAAGGTCCCTAGTTCGAAACTGGGCAGAAACTGCTTTGCTCGTCAACTGCAGCCTTTTACATGGACAAGAACGGAGCTTTCTTGCTTGCTTTCCCATCTGCAAACCTGCCTTCGAATTTGCTTGAAAGAATCTGCTCTCGTAGTGAAATGTAAGGCAACTCCATTTAATTACTGTGTAAAGCATTATAAAGTTTTTCTGCAACCTGGTTCTGATGCATATGCCATTCTGTTTGAGAGTGTCCTTGCCGCGTTCTGATCCTTCCACGAAAAGCAGTACCGCATTTGCATTCCTTGCGCAGGCGGCCCGGTTCAAAGGCAGGGAAGAAGCTGCTGCGCTGGTGTCACAGCGCACCACGGATTCCTGAACTTGTCTGTCTGTCAAATGTACCCCAAAGTCGTCTCTGAAAGGCCTCATTTGGAAGCTGTCTGTCGTTATTCAACGCGCGAGAGTTGGTACCAGATTCCTGAATCATATTTTGGGGCAGTTCGCACGTTAGTGGCTCATTCAATCAGCAACAGCAATGAAATAATTTACACTCTCAGAGGAACCTTTGAACTTGTGCTTTCATAGCGCCGCTAATATTAAGGTGCGCCCCGAGATCTAAGCCATGTTGGAACTGAAACGGAGGAATCGACAGAGAGGCTACAGAATGACATCGCATCCATTTGGTTTTCTTTAAATCACTGACGAGCAGGAAAATGTAAAAGGGGAGAGCGAGTGGGGAAGTGAGGCGGTTGCAGCTCTGGTAAAAGTCCTTCTTTGTGATTCACTCCGCAAACAGAGACTTGAAGGTGACTCAGAGGCGTGTGAGCTCTTCACATCGAGATCAAAAAGCACTCAAGGGCAGTTAGCACCTCTTCCGGAGTGGGGGTGGGGTGAGGTAATTACCTTTTGACTTCTGTTACTATGTTCAGAAACTGCCTTTTCGATTGACTTGAACAGAAACTGCATTTCCAATAAGCACCATGGAAGTTAGCCAAATTTATTGAATCGCTTCTCGTCGATTCCCGCACAGGTTTCCGACTCAGTTGGTATCCACGTGGCTCATGTCCAGGAGTGAACATCTCTGCAGCAAATTGCACGGTTAAAGTAAAAGGCACGGAAAGTGGCATCTCGAACCGGCCCCGAGGTCAGAGCATGCTCACAATGTGATGTGTCGTTCTCGGATTGTAATGCGACCTCCGGTTTTAGGGTGGAGAACATTCTTTGGGACCCTTCTTCTGCAAAACAGACACAGTGACTGAATAAATGCTGCACGGTTTGATGTGGAACACGGCCTGCTCAGCTTTGTGCATTTTCCATGTCGTCAGGTGTGTTTCGTGTTCCGTGTAAACGTGAAAGTCGTCCTGTTTCGAGCAATGTGTGAAATCATTTAGCAAAGCAAGAATCGAAATTGTAGTAATGTCTAGCAGCTCATGCTTATTTGACCGAAGTGTCCAAGTGTCTCTGCTGTCATGATCGCGTTCGCCTCCCGCGCGGAAAATCGCAAACAGCTCTGCTGTTCCAAAGCGATTTGTGCTTTTACTGGAACCGAATGGAGACTATTATTTCATCGCTGTTGTGAAACAAAGTCCTGCGGTGACTCGACTCGTCGTTATTTGGTTTTCTGTCCAATGGGAAAATCGTTCCAATGAATTTCGGTGTCATATGTTATTGAATTTCTCCCATTTCCTTCATTTCCGTCCTGGAGTCATCAGAAGGAAAAGGTAATCTAATCGAGACTGTGAATGGTGAAATTCACTTTTTATGGCCCGTTCTTATGATGTTCTTTCTATCTCTCTTTTCAGCATTGTCTGGAAAGTGGTGGTGCACTAACGCTGCAGTATGTTTGAAAGAGTAGTTTGGAATTGCCCTGTTGGGAGTTGTGAGATTACTTTATGACTCATGCCCTCGGACTGTGACACATTTAGCATTCATGCATCTCTCTGTCTGAAAATGCATTCGGCATGCCAGTTTTGTTTGTGTTACGTGAAAAATGCTTTCTGTTTTGCGATTCGCTCAGCACATTACGAGTTAACGGGGTTTCTGAGGTAACTTCGAGCAGCAAAACTCCTCAATTGAGGTCTGGGAAAATTTCACGGAGTATGGTCAGTCGGGGCAAAATTAAGGAAGTTGTTCGTATCTGCAGTGTTTCACAATACTACCTTTCCCGTGAGCAGTCGAACAGACTAAACGATTGTGCCACAGACTGCGATGGAAAACTCCGCTAAAAAGTAATCCTTTACAGCCAGTGTTAGCAACAAGACGTTATGGGGGTACACGGCGTGGAAACAGATATTTAGGTGTATCTCATCCATGCTCACCACATAACCAAAATTAAACAAGTCCCGTTCCCCAGCATTTGGCCCCAATCCCTCTAAACCCATCCTGTCCAGAAACTATCCGATTACCTTTGCAATTTTCTGAGTGTAATAGCCTTCTCCACTTCCTCTGGGAGCTCATTCCATACACGCACAACCTTCCGTGTGGGAAATGTGCCTCAGGTCGTTTGTCAATTTCAGCCCACTCACCTTAAACCTATGCTCTCGAGTTTTCAACTCACCCCAATTTGGGTAAAACACAGAAATACTCAGTTTACAACCCTTCCATAAGATCATATCGCAGCCGTTACGCTGCAGGGAAAGTCGTCCCAGCTTATTCCACCTCGCCCTACGGTCCAAACATTGACGAAATCATTGTCTATATATTGTCATCAATTTCACGGCGACCGCGGCTGGTTTCTGTAGTGTAGTGGTCATCACGTTCGCCTAACACGCGAAAGGTCCCTAGTTCGAAACTGGGCAGAAACTGCTTTGCTCGTCAACTGCAGCCTTTTACATGGACAAGAACGGAGCTTTCTTGCTTGCTTTCCCATCTGCAAACCTGCCTTCGAATTTGCTTGAAAGAATCTGCTCTCGTAGTGAAATGTAAGGCAACTCCATTTAATTACTGTGTAAAGCATTATAAAGTTTTTCTGCAACCTGGTTCTGATGCATATGCCATTCTGTTTGAGAGTGTCCTTGCCGCGTTCTGATCCTTCCACGAAAAGCAGTACCGCATTTGCATTCCTTGCGCAGGCGGCCCGGTTCAAAGGCAGGGAAGAAGCTGCTGCGCTGGTGTCACAGCGCACCACGGATTCCTGAACTTGTCTGTCTGTCAAATGTACCCCAAAGTCGTCTCTGAAAGGCCTCATTTGGAAGCTGTCTGTCGTTATTCAACGCGCGAGAGTTGGTACCAGATTCCTGAATCATATTTTGGGGCAGTTCGCACGTTAGTGGCTCATTCAATCAGCAACAGCAATGAAATAATTTACACTCTCAGAGGAACCTTTGAACTTGTGCTTTCATAGCGCCGCTAATATTAAGGTGCGCCCCGAGATCTAAGCCATGTTGGAACTGAAACGGAGGAATCGACAGAGAGGCTACAGAATGACATCGCATCCATTTGGTTTTCTTTAAATCACTGACGAGCAGGAAAATGTAAAAGGGGAGAGCGAGTGGGGAAGTGAGGCGGTTGCAGCTCTGGTAAAAGTCCTTCTTTGTGATTCACTCCGCAAACAGAGACTTGAAGGTGACTCAGAGGCGTGTGAGCTCTTCACATCGAGATCAAAAAGCACTCAAGGGCAGTTAGCACCTCTTCCGGAGTGGGGGTGGGGTGAGGTAATTACCTTTTGACTTCTGTTACTATGTTCAGAAACTGCCTTTTCGATTGACTTGAACAGAAACTGCATTTCCAATAAGCACCATGGAAGTTAGCCAAATTTATTGAATCGCTTCTCGTCGATTCCCGCACAGGTTTCCGACTCAGTTGGTATCCACGTGGCTCATGTCCAGGAGTGAACATCTCTGCAGCAAATTGCACGGTTAAAGTAAAAGGCACGGAAAGTGGCATCTCGAACCGGCCCCGAGGTCAGAGCATGCTCACAATGTGATGTGTCGTTCTCGGATTGTAATGCGACCTCCGGTTTTAGGGTGGAGAACATTCTTTGGGACCCTTCTTCTGCAAAACAGACACAGTGACTGAATAAATGCTGCACGGTTTGATGTGGAACACGGCCTGCTCAGCTTTGTGCATTTTCCATGTCGTCAGGTGTGTTTCGTGTTCCGTGTAAACGTGAAAGTCGTCCTGTTTCGAGCAATGTGTGAAATCATTTAGCAAAGCAAGAATCGAAATTGTAGTAATGTCTAGCAGCTCATGGTTATTTGACCGAAGTGTCCAAGTGTCTCTGCTGTCATGATCGCGTTCGCCTCCCGCGCGGAAAATCGCAAACAGCTCTGCTGTTCCAAAGCGATTTGTGCTTTTACTGGAACCGAATGGAGACTATTATTTCATCGCTGTTGTGAAACAAAGTCCTGCGGTGACTCGACTCGTCGTTATTTGGTTTTCTGTCCAATGGGAAAATCGTTCCAATGAATTTCGGTGTCATATGTTATTGAATTTCTCCCATTTCCTTCATTTCCGTCCTGGAGTCATCAGAAGGAAAAGGTAATCTAATCGAGACTGTGAATGGTGAAATTCACTTTTTATGGCCCGTTCTTATGATGTTCTTTCTATCTCTCTTTTCAGCATTGTCTGGAAAGTGGTGGTGCACTAACGCTGCAGTATGTTTGAAAGAGTAGTTTGGAATTGCCCTGTTGGGAGTTGTGAGATTACTTTATGACTCATGCCCTCGGACTGTGACACATTTAGCATTCATGCATCTCTCTGTCTGAAAATGCATTCGGCATGCCAGTTTTGTTTGTGTTACGTGAAAAATGCTTTCTGTTTTGCGATTCGCTCAGCACATTACGAGTTAACGGGGTTTCTGAGGTAACTTCGAGCAGCAAAACTCCTCAATTGAGGTCTGGGAAAATTTCACGGAGTATGGTCAGTCGGGGCAAAATTAAGGAAGTTGTTCGTATCTGCAGTGTTTCACAATACTACCTTTCCCGTGAGCAGTCGAACAGACTAAACGATTGTGCCACAGACTGCGATGGAAAACTCCGCTAAAAAGTAATCCTTTACAGCCAGTGTTAGCAACAAGACGTTATGGGGGTACACGGCGTGGAAACAGATATTTAGGTGTATCTCATCCATGCTCACCACATAACCAAAATTAAACAAGTCCCGTTCCCCAGCATTTGGCCCCAATCCCTCTAAACCCATCCTGTCCAGAAACTATCCGATTACCTTTGCAATTTTCTGAGTGTAATAGCCTTCTCCACTTCCTCTGGGAGCTCATTCCATACACGCACAACCTTCCGTGTGGGAAATGTGCCTCAGGTCGTTTGTCAATTTCAGCCCACTCACCTTAAACCTATGCTCTCGAGTTTTCAACTCACCCCAATTTGGGTAAAACACAGAAATACTCAGTTTACAACCCTTCCATAAGATCATATCGCAGCCGTTACGCTGCAGGGAAAGTCGTCCCAGCTTATTCCACCTCGCCCTACGGTCCAAACATTGACGAAATCATTGTCTATATATTGTCATCAATTTCACGGCGACCGCGGCTGGTTTCTGTAGTGTAGTGGTCATCACGTTCGCCTAACACGCGAAAGGTCCCTAGTTCGAAACTGGGCAGAAACTGCTTTGCTCGTCAACTGCAGCCTTTTACATGGACAAGAACGGAGCTTTCTTGCTTGCTTTCCCATCTGCAAACCTGCCTTCGAATTTGCTTGAAAGAATCTGCTCTCGTAGTGAAATGTAAGGCAACTCCATTTAATTACTGTGTAAAGCATTATAAAGTTTTTCTGCAACCTGGTTCTGATGCATATGCCATTCTGTTTGAGAGTGTCCTTGCCGCGTTCTGATCCTTCCACGAAAAGCAGTACCGCATTTGCATTCCTTGCGCAGGCGGCCCGGTTCAAAGGCAGGGAAGAAGCTGCTGCGCTGGTGTCACAGCGCACCACGGATTCCTGAACTTGTCTGTCTGTCAAATGTACCCCAAAGTCGTCTCTGAAAGGCCTCATTTGGAAGCTGTCTGTCGTTATTCAACGCGCGAGAGTTGGTACCAGATTCCTGAATCATATTTTGGGGCAGTTCGCACGTTAGTGGCTCATTCAATCAGCAACAGCAATGAAATAATTTACACTCTCAGAGGAACCTTTGAACTTGTGCTTTCATAGCGCCGCTAATATTAAGGTGCGCCCCGAGATCTAAGCCATGTTGGAACTGAAACGGAGGAATCGACAGAGAGGCTACAGAATGACATCGCATCCATTTGGTTTTCTTTAAATCACTGACGAGCAGGAAAATGTAAAAGGGGAGAGCGAGTGGGGAAGTGAGGCGGTTGCAGCTCTGGTAAAAGTCCTTCTTTGTGATTCACTCCGCAAACAGAGACTTGAAGGTGACTCAGAGGCGTGTGAGCTCTTCACATCGAGATCAAAAAGCACTCAAGGGCAGTTAGCACCTCTTCCGGAGTGGGGGTGGGGTGAGGTAATTACCTTTTGACTTCTGTTACTATGTTCAGAAACTGCCTTTTCGATTGACTTGAACAGAAACTGCATTTCCAATAAGCACCATGGAAGTTAGCCAAATTTATTGAATCGCTTCTCGTCGATTCCCGCACAGGTTTCCGACTCAGTTGGTATCCACGTGGCTCATGTCCAGGAGTGAACATCTCTGCAGCAAATTGCACGGTTAAAGTAAAAGGCACGGAAAGTGGCATCTCGAACCGGCCCCGAGGTCAGAGCATGCTCACAATGTGATGTGTCGTTCTCGGATTGTAATGCGACCTCCGGTTTTAGGGTGGAGAACATTCTTTGGGACCCTTCTTCTGCAAAACAGACACAGTGACTGAATAAATGCTGCACGGTTTGATGTGGAACACGGCCTGCTCAGCTTTGTGCATTTTCCATGTCGTCAGGTGTGTTTCGTGTTCCGTGTAAACGTGAAAGTCGTCCTGTTTCGAGCAATGTGTGAAATCATTTAGCAAAGCAAGAATCGAAATTGTAGTAATGTCTAGCAGCTCATGCTTATTTGACCGAAGTGTCCAAGTGTCTCTGCTGTCATGATCGCGTTCGCCTCCCGCGCGGAAAATCGCAAACAGCTCTGCTGTTCCAAAGCGATTTGTGCTTTTACTGGAACCGAATGGAGACTATTATTTCATCGCTGTTGTGAAACAAAGTCCTGCGGTGACTCGACTCGTCGTTATTTGGTTTTCTGTCCAATGGGAAAATCGTTCCAATGAATTTCGGTGTCATATGTTATTGAATTTCTCCCATTTCCTTCATTTCCGTCCTGGAGTCATCAGAAGGAAAAGGTAATCTAATCGAGACTGTGAATGGTGAAATTCACTTTTTATGGCCCGTTCTTATGATGTTCTTTCTATCTCTCTTTTCAGCATTGTCTGGAAAGTGGTGGTGCACTAACGCTGCAGTATGTTTGAAAGAGTAGTTTGGAATTGCCCTGTTGGGAGTTGTGAGATTACTTTATGACTCATGCCCTCGGACTGTGACACATTTAGCATTCATGCATCTCTCTGTCTGAAAATGCATTCGGCATGCCAGTTTTGTTTGTGTTACGTGAAAAATGCTTTCTGTTTTGCGATTCGCTCAGCACATTACGAGTTAACGGGGTTTCTGAGGTAACTTCGAGCAGCAAAACTCCTCAATTGAGGTCTGGGAAAATTTCACGGAGTATGGTCAGTCGGGGCAAAATTAAGGAAGTTGTTCGTATCTGCAGTGTTTCACAATACTACCTTTCCCGTGAGCAGTCGAACAGACTAAACGATTGTGCCACAGACTGCGATGGAAAACTCCGCTAAAAAGTAATCCTTTACAGCCAGTGTTAGCAACAAGACGTTATGGGGGTACACGGCGTGGAAACAGATATTTAGGTGTATCTCATCCATGCTCACCACATAACCAAAATTAAACAAGTCCCGTTCCCCAGCATTTGGCCCCAATCCCTCTAAACCCATCCTGTCCAGAAACTATCCGATTACCTTTGCAATTTTCTGAGTGTAATAGCCTTCTCCACTTCCTCTGGGAGCTCATTCCATACACGCACAACCTTCCGTGTGGGAAATGTGCCTCAGGTCGTTTGTCAATTTCAGCCCACTCACCTTAAACCTATGCTCTCGAGTTTTCAACTCACCCCAATTTGGGTAAAACACAGAAATACTCAGTTTACAACCCTTCCATAAGATCATATCGCAGCCGTTACGCTGCAGGGAAAGTCGTCCCAGCTTATTCCACCTCGCCCTACGGTCCAAACATTGACGAAATCATTGTCTATATATTGTCATCAATTTCACGGCGACCGCGGCTGGTTTCTGTAGTGTAGTGGTCATCACGTTCGCCTAACACGCGAAAGGTCCCTAGTTCGAAACTGGGCAGAAACTGCTTTGCTCGTCAACTGCAGCCTTTTACATGGACAAGAACGGAGCTTTCTTGCTTGCTTTCCCATCTGCAAACCTGCCTTCGAATTTGCTTGAAAGAATCTGCTCTCGTAGTGAAATGTAAGGCAACTCCATTTAATTACTGTGTAAAGCATTATAAAGTTTTTCTGCAACCTGGTTCTGATGCATATGCCATTCTGTTTGAGAGTGTCCTTGCCGCGTTCTGATCCTTCCACGAAAAGCAGTACCGCATTTGCATTCCTTGCGCAGGCGGCCCGGTTCAAAGGCAGGGAAGAAGCTGCTGCGCTGGTGTCACAGCGCACCACGGATTCCTGAACTTGTCTGTCTGTCAAATGTACCCCAAAGTCGTCTCTGAAAGGCCTCATTTGGAAGCTGTCTGTCGTTATTCAACGCGCGAGAGTTGGTACCAGATTCCTGAATCATATTTTGGGGCAGTTCGCACGTTAGTGGCTCATTCAATCAGCAACAGCAATGAAATAATTTACACTCTCAGAGGAACCTTTGAACTTGTGCTTTCATAGCGCCGCTAATATTAAGGTGCGCCCCGAGATCTAAGCCATGTTGGAACTGAAACGGAGGAATCGACAGAGAGGCTACAGAATGACATCGCATCCATTTGGTTTTCTTTAAATCACTGACGAGCAGGAAAATGTAAAAGGGGAGAGCGAGTGGGGAAGTGAGGCGGTTGCAGCTCTGGTAAAAGTCCTTCTTTGTGATTCACTCCGCAAACAGAGACTTGAAGGTGACTCAGAGGCGTGTGAGCTCTTCACATCGAGATCAAAAAGCACTCAAGGGCAGTTAGCACCTCTTCCGGAGTGGGGGTGGGGTGAGGTAATTACCTTTTGACTTCTGTTACTATGTTCAGAAACTGCCTTTTCGATTGACTTGAACAGAAACTGCATTTCCAATAAGCACCATGGAAGTTAGCCAAATTTATTGAATCGCTTCTCGTCGATTCCCGCACAGGTTTCCGACTCAGTTGGTATCCACGTGGCTCATGTCCAGGAGTGAACATCTCTGCAGCAAATTGCACGGTTAAAGTAAAAGGCACGGAAAGTGGCATCTCGAACCGGCCCCGAGGTCAGAGCATGCTCACAATGTGATGTGTCGTTCTCGGATTGTAATGCGACCTCCGGTTTTAGGGTGGAGAACATTCTTTGGGACCCTTCTTCTGCAAAACAGACACAGTGACTGAATAAATGCTGCACGGTTTGATGTGGAACACGGCCTGCTCAGCTTTGTGCATTTTCCATGTCGTCAGGTGTGTTTCGTGTTCCGTGTAAACGTGAAAGTCGTCCTGTTTCGAGCAATGTGTGAAATCATTTAGCAAAGCAAGAATCGAAATTGTAGTAATGTCTAGCAGCTCATGGTTATTTGACCGAAGTGTCCAAGTGTCTCTGCTGTCATGATCGCGTTCGCCTCCCGCGCGGAAAATCGCAAACAGCTCTGCTGTTCCAAAGCGATTTGTGCTTTTACTGGAACCGAATGGAGACTATTATTTCATCGCTGTTGTGAAACAAAGTCCTGCGGTGACTCGACTCGTCGTTATTTGGTTTTCTGTCCAATGGGAAAATCGTTCCAATGAATTTCGGTGTCATATGTTATTGAATTTCTCCCATTTCCTTCATTTCCGTCCTGGAGTCATCAGAAGGAAAAGGTAATCTAATCGAGACTGTGAATGGTGAAATTCACTTTTTATGGCCCGTTCTTATGATGTTCTTTCTATCTCTCTTTTCAGCATTGTCTGGAAAGTGGTGGTGCACTAACGCTGCAGTATGTTTGAAAGAGTAGTTTGGAATTGCCCTGTTGGGAGTTGTGAGATTACTTTATGACTCATGCCCTCGGACTGTGACACATTTAGCATTCATGCATCTCTCTGTCTGAAAATGCATTCGGCATGCCAGTTTTGTTTGTGTTACGTGAAAAATGCTTTCTGTTTTGCGATTCGCTCAGCACATTACGAGTTAACGGGGTTTCTGAGGTAACTTCGAGCAGCAAAACTCCTCAATTGAGGTCTGGGAAAATTTCACGGAGTATGGTCAGTCGGGGCAAAATTAAGGAAGTTGTTCGTATCTGCAGTGTTTCACAATACTACCTTTCCCGTGAGCAGTCGAACAGACTAAACGATTGTGCCACAGACTGCGATGGAAAACTCCGCTAAAAAGTAATCCTTTACAGCCAGTGTTAGCAACAAGACGTTATGGGGGTACACGGCGTGGAAACAGATATTTAGGTGTATCTCATCCATGCTCACCACATAACCAAAATTAAACAAGTCCCGTTCCCCAGCATTTGGCCCCAATCCCTCTAAACCCATCCTGTCCAGAAACTATCCGATTACCTTTGCAATTTTCTGAGTGTAATAGCCTTCTCCACTTCCTCTGGGAGCTCATTCCATACACGCACAACCTTCCGTGTGGGAAATGTGCCTCAGGTCGTTTGTCAATTTCAGCCCACTCACCTTAAACCTATGCTCTCGAGTTTTCAACTCACCCCAATTTGGGTAAAACACAGAAATACTCAGTTTACAACCCTTCCATAAGATCATATCGCAGCCGTTACGCTGCAGGGAAAGTCGTCCCAGCTTATTCCACCTCGCCCTACGGTCCAAACATTGACGAAATCATTGTCTATATATTGTCATCAATTTCACGGCGACCGCGGCTGGTTTCTGTAGTGTAGTGGTCATCACGTTCGCCTAACACGCGAAAGGTCCCTAGTTCGAAACTGGGCAGAAACTGCTTTGCTCGTCAACTGCAGCCTTTTACATGGACAAGAACGGAGCTTTCTTGCTTGCTTTCCCATCTGCAAACCTGCCTTCGAATTTGCTTGAAAGAATCTGCTCTCGTAGTGAAATGTAAGGCAACTCCATTTAATTACTGTGTAAAGCATTATAAAGTTTTTCTGCAACCTGGTTCTGATGCATATGCCATTCTGTTTGAGAGTGTCCTTGCCGCGTTCTGATCCTTCCACGAAAAGCAGTACCGCATTTGCATTCCTTGCGCAGGCGGCCCGGTTCAAAGGCAGGGAAGAAGCTGCTGCGCTGGTGTCACAGCGCACCACGGATTCCTGAACTTGTCTGTCTGTCAAATGTACCCCAAAGTCGTCTCTGAAAGGCCTCATTTGGAAGCTGTCTGTCGTTATTCAACGCGCGAGAGTTGGTACCAGATTCCTGAATCATATTTTGGGGCAGTTCGCACGTTAGTGGCTCATTCAATCAGCAACAGCAATGAAATAATTTACACTCTCAGAGGAACCTTTGAACTTGTGCTTTCATAGCGCCGCTAATATTAAGGTGCGCCCCGAGATCTAAGCCATGTTGGAACTGAAACGGAGGAATCGACAGAGAGGCTACAGAATGACATCGCATCCATTTGGTTTTCTTTAAATCACTGACGAGCAGGAAAATGTAAAAGGGGAGAGCGAGTGGGGAAGTGAGGCGGTTGCAGCTCTGGTAAAAGTCCTTCTTTGTGATTCACTCCGCAAACAGAGACTTGAAGGTGACTCAGAGGCGTGTGAGCTCTTCACATCGAGATCAAAAAGCACTCAAGGGCAGTTAGCACCTCTTCCGGAGTGGGGGTGGGGTGAGGTAATTACCTTTTGACTTCTGTTACTATGTTCAGAAACTGCCTTTTCGATTGACTTGAACAGAAACTGCATTTCCAATAAGCACCATGGAAGTTAGCCAAATTTATTGAATCGCTTCTCGTCGATTCCCGCACAGGTTTCCGACTCAGTTGGTATCCACGTGGCTCATGTCCAGGAGTGAACATCTCTGCAGCAAATTGCACGGTTAAAGTAAAAGGCACGGAAAGTGGCATCTCGAACCGGCCCCGAGGTCAGAGCATGCTCACAATGTGATGTGTCGTTCTCGGATTGTAATGCGACCTCCGGTTTTAGGGTGGAGAACATTCTTTGGGACCCTTCTTCTGCAAAACAGACACAGTGACTGAATAAATGCTGCACGGTTTGATGTGGAACACGGCCTGCTCAGCTTTGTGCATTTTCCATGTCGTCAGGTGTGTTTCGTGTTCCGTGTAAACGTGAAAGTCGTCCTGTTTCGAGCAATGTGTGAAATCATTTAGCAAAGCAAGAATCGAAATTGTAGTAATGTCTAGCAGCTCATGGTTATTTGACCGAAGTGTCCAAGTGTCTCTGCTGTCATGATCGCGTTCGCCTCCCGCGCGGAAAATCGCAAACAGCTCTGCTGTTCCAAAGCGATTTGTGCTTTTACTGGAACCGAATGGAGACTATTATTTCATCGCTGTTGTGAAACAAAGTCCTGCGGTGACTCGACTCGTCGTTATTTGGTTTTCTGTCCAATGGGAAAATCGTTCCAATGAATTTCGGTGTCATATGTTATTGAATTTCTCCCATTTCCTTCATTTCCGTCCTGGAGTCATCAGAAGGAAAAGGTAATCTAATCGAGACTGTGAATGGTGAAATTCACTTTTTATGGCCCGTTCTTATGATGTTCTTTCTATCTCTCTTTTCAGCATTGTCTGGAAAGTGGTGGTGCACTAACGCTGCAGTATGTTTGAAAGAGTAGTTTGGAATTGCCCTGTTGGGAGTTGTGAGATTACTTTATGACTCATGCCCTCGGACTGTGACACATTTAGCATTCATGCATCTCTCTGTCTGAAAATGCATTCGGCATGCCAGTTTTGTTTGTGTTACGTGAAAAATGCTTTCTGTTTTGCGATTCGCTCAGCACATTACGAGTTAACGGGGTTTCTGAGGTAACTTCGAGCAGCAAAACTCCTCAATTGAGGTCTGGGAAAATTTCACGGAGTATGGTCAGTCGGGGCAAAATTAAGGAAGTTGTTCGTATCTGCAGTGTTTCACAATACTACCTTTCCCGTGAGCAGTCGAACAGACTAAACGATTGTGCCACAGACTGCGATGGAAAACTCCGCTAAAAAGTAATCCTTTACAGCCAGTGTTAGCAACAAGACGTTATGGGGGTACACGGCGTGGAAACAGATATTTAGGTGTATCTCATCCATGCTCACCACATAACCAAAATTAAACAAGTCCCGTTCCCCAGCATTTGGCCCCAATCCCTCTAAACCCATCCTGTCCAGAAACTATCCGATTACCTTTGCAATTTTCTGAGTGTAATAGCCTTCTCCACTTCCTCTGGGAGCTCATTCCATACACGCACAACCTTCCGTGTGGGAAATGTGCCTCAGGTCGTTTGTCAATTTCAGCCCACTCACCTTAAACCTATGCTCTCGAGTTTTCAACTCACCCCAATTTGGGTAAAACACAGAAATACTCAGTTTACAACCCTTCCATAAGATCATATCGCAGCCGTTACGCTGCAGGGAAAGTCGTCCCAGCTTATTCCACCTCGCCCTACGGTCCAAACATTGACGAAATCATTGTCTATATATTGTCATCAATTTCACGGCGACCGCGGCTGGTTTCTGTAGTGTAGTGGTCATCACGTTCGCCTAACACGCGAAAGGTCCCTAGTTCGAAACTGGGCAGAAACTGCTTTGCTCGTCAACTGCAGCCTTTTACATGGACAAGAACGGAGCTTTCTTGCTTGCTTTCCCATCTGCAAACCTGCCTTCGAATTTGCTTGAAAGAATCTGCTCTCGTAGTGAAATGTAAGGCAACTCCATTTAATTACTGTGTAAAGCATTATAAAGTTTTTCTGCAACCTGGTTCTGATGCATATGCCATTCTGTTTGAGAGTGTCCTTGCCGCGTTCTGATCCTTCCACGAAAAGCAGTACCGCATTTGCATTCCTTGCGCAGGCGGCCCGGTTCAAAGGCAGGGAAGAAGCTGCTGCGCTGGTGTCACAGCGCACCACGGATTCCTGAACTTGTCTGTCTGTCAAATGTACCCCAAAGTCGTCTCTGAAAGGCCTCATTTGGAAGCTGTCTGTCGTTATTCAACGCGCGAGAGTTGGTACCAGATTCCTGAATCATATTTTGGGGCAGTTCGCACGTTAGTGGCTCATTCAATCAGCAACAGCAATGAAATAATTTACACTCTCAGAGGAACCTTTGAACTTGTGCTTTCATAGCGCCGCTAATATTAAGGTGCGCCCCGAGATCTAAGCCATGTTGGAACTGAAACGGAGGAATCGACAGAGAGGCTACAGAATGACATCGCATCCATTTGGTTTTCTTTAAATCACTGACGAGCAGGAAAATGTAAAAGGGGAGAGCGAGTGGGGAAGTGAGGCGGTTGCAGCTCTGGTAAAAGTCCTTCTTTGTGATTCACTCCGCAAACAGAGACTTGAAGGTGACTCAGAGGCGTGTGAGCTCTTCACATCGAGATCAAAAAGCACTCAAGGGCAGTTAGCACCTCTTCCGGAGTGGGGGTGGGGTGAGGTAATTACCTTTTGACTTCTGTTACTATGTTCAGAAACTGCCTTTTCGATTGACTTGAACAGAAACTGCATTTCCAATAAGCACCATGGAAGTTAGCCAAATTTATTGAATCGCTTCTCGTCGATTCCCGCACAGGTTTCCGACTCAGTTGGTATCCACGTGGCTCATGTCCAGGAGTGAACATCTCTGCAGCAAATTGCACGGTTAAAGTAAAAGGCACGGAAAGTGGCATCTCGAACCGGCCCCGAGGTCAGAGCATGCTCACAATGTGATGTGTCGTTCTCGGATTGTAATGCGACCTCCGGTTTTAGGGTGGAGAACATTCTTTGGGACCCTTCTTCTGCAAAACAGACACAGTGACTGAATAAATGCTGCACGGTTTGATGTGGAACACGGCCTGCTCAGCTTTGTGCATTTTCCATGTCGTCAGGTGTGTTTCGTGTTCCGTGTAAACGTGAAAGTCGTCCTGTTTCGAGCAATGTGTGAAATCATTTAGCAAAGCAAGAATCGAAATTGTAGTAATGTCTAGCAGCTCATGCTTATTTGACCGAAGTGTCCAAGTGTCTCTGCTGTCATGATCGCGTTCGCCTCCCGCGCGGAAAATCGCAAACAGCTCTGCTGTTCCAAAGCGATTTGTGCTTTTACTGGAACCGAATGGAGACTATTATTTCATCGCTGTTGTGAAACAAAGTCCTGCGGTGACTCGACTCGTCGTTATTTGGTTTTCTGTCCAATGGGAAAATCGTTCCAATGAATTTCGGTGTCATATGTTATTGAATTTCTCCCATTTCCTTCATTTCCGTCCTGGAGTCATCAGAAGGAAAAGGTAATCTAATCGAGACTGTGAATGGTGAAATTCACTTTTTATGGCCCGTTCTTATGATGTTCTTTCTATCTCTCTTTTCAGCATTGTCTGGAAAGTGGTGGTGCACTAACGCTGCAGTATGTTTGAAAGAGTAGTTTGGAATTGCCCTGTTGGGAGTTGTGAGATTACTTTATGACTCATGCCCTCGGACTGTGACACATTTAGCATTCATGCATCTCTCTGTCTGAAAATGCATTCGGCATGCCAGTTTTGTTTGTGTTACGTGAAAAATGCTTTCTGTTTTGCGATTCGCTCAGCACATTACGAGTTAACGGGGTTTCTGAGGTAACTTCGAGCAGCAAAACTCCTCAATTGAGGTCTGGGAAAATTTCACGGAGTATGGTCAGTCGGGGCAAAATTAAGGAAGTTGTTCGTATCTGCAGTGTTTCACAATACTACCTTTCCCGTGAGCAGTCGAACAGACTAAACGATTGTGCCACAGACTGCGATGGAAAACTCCGCTAAAAAGTAATCCTTTACAGCCAGTGTTAGCAACAAGACGTTATGGGGGTACACGGCGTGGAAACAGATATTTAGGTGTATCTCATCCATGCTCACCACATAACCAAAATTAAACAAGTCCCGTTCCCCAGCATTTGGCCCCAATCCCTCTAAACCCATCCTGTCCAGAAACTATCCGATTACCTTTGCAATTTTCTGAGTGTAATCGCCTTCTCCACTTCCTCTGGGAGCTCATTCCATACACGCACAACCTTCCGTGTGGGAAATGTGCCTCAGGTCGTTTGTCAATTTCAGCCCACTCACCTTAAACCTATGCTCTCGAGTTTTCAACTCACCCCAATTTGGGTAAAACACAGAAATACTCAGTTTACAACCCTTCCATAAGATCATATCGCAGCCGTTACGCTGCAGGGAAAGTCGTCCCAGCTTATTCCACCTCGCCCTACGGTCCAAACATTGACGAAATCATTGTCTATATATTGTCATCAATTTCACGGCGACCGCGGCTGGTTTCTGTAGTGTAGTGGTCATCACGTTCGCCTAACACGCGAAAGGTCCCTAGTTCGAAACTGGGCAGAAACTGCTTTGCTCGTCAACTGCAGCCTTTTACATGGACAAGAACGGAGCTTTCTTGCTTGCTTTCCCATCTGCAAACCTGCCTTCGAATTTGCTTGAAAGAATCTGCTCTCGTAGTGAAATGTAAGGCAACTCCATTTAATTACTGTGTAAAGCATTATAAAGTTTTTCTGCAACCTGGTTCTGATGCATATGCCATTCTGTTTGAGAGTGTCCTTGCCGCGTTCTGATCCTTCCACGAAAAGCAGTACCGCATTTGCATTCCTTGCGCAGGCGGCCCGGTTCAAAGGCAGGGAAGAAGCTGCTGCGCTGGTGTCACAGCGCACCACGGATTCCTGAACTTGTCTGTCTGTCAAATGTACCCCAAAGTCGTCTCTGAAAGGCCTCATTTGGAAGCTGTCTGTCGTTATTCAACGCGCGAGAGTTGGTACCAGATTCCTGAATCATATTTTGGGGCAGTTCGCACGTTAGTGGCTCATTCAATCAGCAACAGCAATGAAATAATTTACACTCTCAGAGGAACCTTTGAACTTGTGCTTTCATAGCGCCGCTAATATTAAGGTGCGCCCCGAGATCTAAGCCATGTTGGAACTGAAACGGAGGAATCGACAGAGAGGCTACAGAATGACATCGCATCCATTTGGTTTTCTTTAAATCACTGACGAGCAGGAAAATGTAAAAGGGGAGAGCGAGTGGGGAAGTGAGGCGGTTGCAGCTCTGGTAAAAGTCCTTCTTTGTGATTCACTCCGCAAACAGAGACTTGAAGGTGACTCAGAGGCGTGTGAGCTCTTCACATCGAGATCAAAAAGCACTCAAGGGCAGTTAGCACCTCTTCCGGAGTGGGGGTGGGGTGAGGTAATTACCTTTTGACTTCTGTTACTATGTTCAGAAACTGCCTTTTCGATTGACTTGAACAGAAACTGCATTTCCAATAAGCACCATGGAAGTTAGCAAAATTTATTGAATCGCTTCTCGTCGATTCCCGCACAGGTTTCCGACTCAGTTGGTATCCACGTGGCTCATGTCCAGGAGTGAACATCTCTGCAGCAAATTGCACGGTTAAAGTAAAAGGCACGGAAAGTGGCATCTCGAACCGGCCCCGAGGTCAGAGCATGCTCACAATGTGATGTGTCGTTCTCGGATTGTAATGCGACCTCCGGTTTTAGGGTGGAGAACATTCTTTGGGACCCTTCTTCTGCAAAACAGACACAGTGACTGAATAAATGCTGCACGGTTTGATGTGGAACACGGCCTGCTCAGCTTTGTGCATTTTCCATGTCGTCAGGTGTGTTTCGTGTTCCGTGTAAACGTGAAAGTCGTCCTGTTTCGAGCAATGTGTGAAATCATTTAGCAAAGCAAGAATCGAAATTGTAGTAATGTCTAGCAGCTCATGGTTATTTGACCGAAGTGTCCAAGTGTCTCTGCTGTCATGATCGCGTTCGCCTCCCGCGCGGAAAATCGCAAACAGCTCTGCTGTTCCAAAGCGATTTGTGCTTTTACTGGAACCGAATGGAGACTATTATTTCATCGCTGTTGTGAAACAAAGTCCTGCGGTGACTCGACTCGTCGTTATTTGGTTTTCTGTCCAATGGGAAAATCGTTCCAATGAATTTCGGTGTCATATGTTATTGAATTTCTCCCATTTCCTTCATTTCCGTCCTGGAGTCATCAGAAGGAAAAGGTAATCTAATCGAGACTGTGAATGGTGAAATTCACTTTTTATGGCCCGTTCTTATGATGTTCTTTCTATCTCTCTTTTCAGCATTGTCTGGAAAGTGGTGGTGCACTAACGCTGCAGTATGTTTGAAAGAGTAGTTTGGAATTGCCCTGTTGGGAGTTGTGAGATTACTTTATGACTCATGCCCTCGGACTGTGACACATTTAGCATTCATGCATCTCTCTGTCTGAAAATGCATTCGGCATGCCAGTTTTGTTTGTGTTACGTGAAAAATGCTTTCTGTTTTGCGATTCGCTCAGCACATTACGAGTTAACGGGGTTTCTGAGGTAACTTCGAGCAGCAAAACTCCTCAATTGAGGTCTGGGAAAATTTCACGGAGTATGGTCAGTCGGGGCAAAATTAAGGAAGTTGTTCGTATCTGCAGTGTTTCACAATACTACCTTTCCCGTGAGCAGTCGAACAGACTAAACGATTGTGCCACAGACTGCGATGGAAAACTCCGCTAAAAAGTAATCCTTTACAGCCAGTGTTAGCAACAAGACGTTATGGGGGTACACGGCGTGGAAACAGATATTTAGGTGTATCTCATCCATGCTCACCACATAACCAAAATTAAACAAGTCCCGTTCCCCAGCATTTGGCCCCAATCCCTCTAAACCCATCCTGTCCAGAAACTATCCGATTACCTTTGCAATTTTCTGAGTGTAATAGCCTTCTCCACTTCCTCTGGGAGCTCATTCCATACGCGCACAACCTTCCGTGTGGGAAATGTGCCTCAGGTCGTTTGTCAATTTCAGCCCACTCACCTTAAACCTATGCTCTCGAGTTTTCAACTCACCCCAATTTGGGTAAAACACAGAAATACTCAGTTTACAACCCTTCCATAAGATCATATCGCAGCCGTTACGCTGCAGGGAAAGTCGTCCCAGCTTATTCCACCTCGCCCTACGGTCCAAACATTGACGAAATCATTGTCTATATATTGTCATCAATTTCACGGCGACCGCGGCTGGTTTCTGTAGTGTAGTGGTCATCACGTTCGCCTAACACGCGAAAGGTCCCTAGTTCGAAACTGGGCAGAAACTGCTTTGCTCGTCAACTGCAGCCTTTTACATGGACAAGAACGGAGCTTTCTTGCTTGCTTTCCCATCTGCAAACCTGCCTTCGAATTTGCTTGAAAGAATCTGCTCTCGTAGTGAAATGTAAGGCAACTCCATTTAATTACTGTGTAAAGCATTATAAAGTTTTTCTGCAACCTGGTTCTGATGCATATGCCATTCTGTTTGAGAGTGTCCTTGCCGCGTTCTGATCCTTCCACGAAAAGCAGTACCGCATTTGCATTCCTTGCGCAGGCGGCCCGGTTCAAAGGCAGGGAAGAAGCTGCTGCGCTGGTGTCACAGCGCACCACGGATTCCTGAACTTGTCTGTCTGTCAAATGTACCCCAAAGTCGTCTCTGAAAGGCCTCATTTGGAAGCTGTCTGTCGTTATTCAACGCGCGAGAGTTGGTACCAGATTCCTGAATCATATTTTGGGGCAGTTCGCACGTTAGTGGCTCATTCAATCAGCAACAGCAATGAAATAATTTACACTCTCAGAGGAACCTTTGAACTTGTGCTTTCATAGCGCCGCTAATATTAAGGTGCGCCCCGAGATCTAAGCCATGTTGGAACTGAAACGGAGGAATCGACAGAGAGGCTACAGAATGACATCGCATCCATTTGGTTTTCTTTAAATCACTGACGAGCAGGAAAATGTAAAAGGGGAGAGCGAGTGGGGAAGTGAGGCGGTTGCAGCTCTGGTAAAAGTCCTTCTTTGTGATTCACTCCGCAAACAGAGACTTGAAGGTGACTCAGAGGCGTGTGAGCTCTTCACATCGAGATCAAAAAGCACTCAAGGGCAGTTAGCACCTCTTCCGGAGTGGGGGTGGGGTGAGGTAATTACCTTTTGACTTCTGTTACTATGTTCAGAAACTGCCTTTTCGATTGACTTGAACAGAAACTGCATTTCCAATAAGCACCATGGAAGTTAGCAAAATTTATTGAATCGCTTCTCGTCGATTCCCGCACAGGTTTCCGACTCAGTTGGTATCCACGTGGCTCATGTCCAGGAGTGAACATCTCTGCAGCAAATTGCACGGTTAAAGTAAAAGGCACGGAAAGTGGCATCTCGAACCGGCCCCGAGGTCAGAGCATGCTCACAATGTGATGTGTCGTTCTCGGATTGTAATGCGACCTCCGGTTTTAGGGTGGAGAACATTCTTTGGGACCCTTCTTCTGCAAAACAGACACAGTGACTGAATAAATGCTGCACGGTTTGATGTGGAACACGGCCTGCTCAGCTTTGTGCATTTTCCATGTCGTCAGGTGTGTTTCGTGTTCCGTGTAAACGTGAAAGTCGTCCTGTTTCGAGCAATGTGTGAAATCATTTAGCAAAGCAAGAATCGAAATTGTAGTAATGTCTAGCAGCTCATGGTTATTTGACCGAAGTGTCCAAGTGTCTCTGCTGTCATGATCGCGTTCGCCTCCCGCGCGGAAAATCGCAAACAGCTCTGCTGTTCCAAAGCGATTTGTGCTTTTACTGGAACCGAATGGAGACTATTATTTCATCGCTGTTGTGAAACAAAGTCCTGCGGTGACTCGACTCGTCGTTATTTGGTTTTCTGTCCAATGGGAAAATCGTTCCAATGAATTTCGGTGTCATATGTTATTGAATTTCTCCCATTTCCTTCATTTCCGTCCTGGAGTCATCAGAAGGAAAAGGTAATCTAATCGAGACTGTGAATGGTGAAATTCACTTTTTATGGCCCGTTCTTATGATGTTCTTTCTATCTCTCTTTTCAGCATTGTCTGGAAAGTGGTGGTGCACTAACGCTGCAGTATGTTTGAAAGAGTAGTTTGGAATTGCCCTGTTGGGAGTTGTGAGATTACTTTATGACTCATGCCCTCGGACTGTGACACATTTAGCATTCATGCATCTCTCTGTCTGAAAATGCATTCGGCATGCCAGTTTTGTTTGTGTTACGTGAAAAATGCTTTCTGTTTTGCGATTCGCTCAGCACATTACGAGTTAACGGGGTTTCTGAGGTAACTTCGAGCAGCAAAACTCCTCAATTGAGGTCTGGGAAAATTTCACGGAGTATGGTCAGTCGGGGCAAAATTAAGGAAGTTGTTCGTATCTGCAGTGTTTCACAATACTACCTTTCCCGTGAGCAGTCGAACAGACTAAACGATTGTGCCACAGACTGCGATGGAAAACTCCGCTAAAAAGTAATCCTTTACAGCCAGTGTTAGCAACAAGACGTTATGGGGGTACACGGCGTGGAAACAGATATTTAGGTGTATCTCATCCATGCTCACCACATAACCAAAATTAAACAAGTCCCGTTCCCCAGCATTTGGCCCCAATCCCTCTAAACCCATCCTGTCCAGAAACTATCCGATTACCTTTGCAATTTTCTGAGTGTAATCGCCTTCTCCACTTCCTCTGGGAGCTCATTCCATACACGCACAACCTTCCGTGTGGGAAATGTGCCTCAGGTCGTTTGTCAATTTCAGCCCACTCACCTTAAACCTATGCTCTCGAGTTTTCAACTCACCCCAATTTGGGTAAAACACAGAAATACTCAGTTTACAACCCTTCCATAAGATCATATCGCAGCCGTTACGCTGCAGGGAAAGTCGTCCCAGCTTATTCCACCTCGCCCTACGGTCCAAACATTGACGAAATCATTGTCTATATATTGTCATCAATTTCACGGCGACCGCGGCTGGTTTCTGTAGTGTAGTGGTCATCACGTTCGCCTAACACGCGAAAGGTCCCTAGTTCGAAACTGGGCAGAAACTGCTTTGCTCGTCAACTGCAGCCTTTTACATGGACAAGAACGGAGCTTTCTTGCTTGCTTTCCCATCTGCAAACCTGCCTTCGAATTTGCTTGAAAGAATCTGCTCTCGTAGTGAAATGTAAGGCAACTCCATTTAATTACTGTGTAAAGCATTATAAAGTTTTTCTGCAACCTGGTTCTGATGCATATGCCATTCTGTTTGAGAGTGTCCTTGCCGCGTTCTGATCCTTCCACGAAAAGCAGTACCGCATTTGCATTCCTTGCGCAGGCGGCCCGGTTCAAAGGCAGGGAAGAAGCTGCTGCGCTGGTGTCACAGCGCACCACGGATTCCTGAACTTGTCTGTCTGTCAAATGTACCCCAAAGTCGTCTCTGAAAGGCCTCATTTGGAAGCTGTCTGTCGTTATTCAACGCGCGAGAGTTGGTACCAGATTCCTGAATCATATTTTGGGGCAGTTCGCACGTTAGTGGCTCATTCAATCAGCAACAGCAATGAAATTATTTACACTCTCAGAGGAACCTTTGAACTTGTGCTTTCATAGCGCCGCTAATATTAAGGTGCGCCCCGAGATCTAAGCCATGTTGGAACTGAAACGGAGGAATCGACAGAGAGGCTACAGAATGACATCGCATCCATTTGGTTTTCTTTAAATCACTGACGAGCAGGAAAATGTAAAAGGGGAGAGCGAGTGGGGAAGTGAGGCGGTTGCAGCTCTGGTAAAAGTCCTTCTTTGTGATTCACTCCGCAAACAGAGACTTGAAGGTGACTCAGAGGCGTGTGAGCTCTTCACATCGAGATCAAAAAGCACTCAAGGGCAGTTAGCACCTCTTCCGGAGTGGGGGTGGGGTGAGGTAATTACCTTTTGACTTCTGTTACTATGTTCAGAAACTGCCTTTTCGATTGACTTGAACAGAAACTGCATTTCCAATAAGCACCATGGAAGTTAGCAAAATTTATTGAATCGCTTCTCGTCGATTCCCGCACAGGTTTCCGACTCAGTTGGTATCCACGTGGCTCATGTCCAGGAGTGAACATCTCTGCAGCAAATTGCACGGTTAAAGTAAAAGGCACGGAAAGTGGCATCTCGAACCGGCCCCGAGGTCAGAGCATGCTCACAATGTGATGTGTCGTTCTCGGATTGTAATGCGACCTCCGGTTTTAGGGTGGAGAACATTCTTTGGGACCCTTCTTCTGCAAAACAGACACAGTGACTGAATAAATGCTGCACGGTTTGATGTGGAACACGGCCTGCTCAGCTTTGTGCATTTTCCATGTCGTCAGGTGTGTTTCGTGTTCCGTGTAAACGTGAAAGTCGTCCTGTTTCGAGCAATGTGTGAAATCATTTAGCAAAGCAAGAATCGAAATTGTAGTAATGTCTAGCAGCTCAAGCTTATTTGACCGAAGTGTCCAAGTGTCTCTGCTGTCATGATCGCGTTCGCCTCCCGCGCGGAAAATCGCAAACAGCTCTGCTGTTCCAAAGCGATTTGTGCTTTTACTGGAACCGAATGGAGACTATTATTTCATCGCTGTTGTGAAACAAAGTCCTGCGGTGACTCGACTCGTCGTTATTTGGTTTTTTGTCCAATGGGAAAATCGTTCCAATGAATTTCGGTGTCATATGTTATTGAATTTCTCCCATTTCCTTCATTTCCGTCCTGGAGTCATCAGAAGGAAAAGGTAATCTAATCGAGACTGTGAATGGTGAAATTCACTTTTTATGGCCCGTTCTTATGATGTTCTTTCTATCTCTCTTTTCAGCATTGTCTGGAAAGTGGTGGTGCACTAACGCTGCAGTATGTTTGAAAGAGTAGTTTGAAATTGCCCTGTTGGGAGTTGTGAGATTACTTTATGACTCATGCCCTCGGACTGTGACACATTTAGCATTCATGCATCTCTCTGTCTGAAAATGCATTCGGCATGCCAGTTTTGTTTGTGTTACGTGAAAAATGCTTTCTGTTTTGCGATTCGCTCAGCACATTACGAGTTAACGGGGTTTCTGAGGTAACTTCGAGCAGCAAAACTCCTCAATTGAGGTCTGGGAAAATTTCACGGAGTATGGTCAGTCGGGGCAAAATTAAGGAAGTTGTTCGTATCTGCAGTGTTTCACAATACTACCTTTCCCGTGAGCAGTCGAACAGACTAAACGATTGTGCCACAGACTGCGATGGAAAACTCCGCTAAAAAGTAATCCTTTACAGCCAGTGTTAGCAACAAGACGTTATGGGGGTACACGGCGTGGAAACAGATATTTAGGTGTATCTCATCCATGCTCACCACATAACCAAAATTAAACAAGTCCCGTTCCCCAGCATTTGGCCCCAATCCCTCTAAACCCATCCTGTCCAGAAACTATCCGATTACCTTTGCAATTTTCTGAGTGTAATCGCCTTCTCCACTTCCTCTGGGAGCTCATTCCATACACGCACAACCTTCCGTGTGGGAAATGTGCCTCAGGTCGTTTGTCAATTTCAGCCCACTCACCTTAAACCTATGCTCTCGAGTTTTCAACTCACCCCAATTTGGGTAAAACACAGAAATACTCAGTTTACAACCCTTCCATAAGATCATATCGCAGCCGTTACGCTGCAGGGAAAGTCGTCCCAGCTTATTCCACCTCGCCCTACGGTCCAAACATTGACGAAATCATTGTCTATATATTGTCATCAATTTCACGGCGACCGCGGCTGGTTTCTGTAGTGTAGTGGTCATCACGTTCGCCTAACACGCGAAAGGTCCCTAGTTCGAAACTGGGCAGAAACTGCTTTGCTCGTCAACTGCAGCCTTTTACATGGACAAGAACGGAGCTTTCTTGCTTGCTTTCCCATCTGCAAACCTGCCTTCGAATTTGCTTGAAAGAATCTGCTCTCGTAGTGAAATGTAAGGCAACTCCATTTAATTACTGTGTAAAGCATTATAAAGTTTTTCTGCAACCTGGTTCTGATGCATATGCCATTCTGTTTGAGAGTGTCCTTGCCGCGTTCTGATCCTTCCACGAAAAGCAGTACCGCATTTGCATTCCTTGCGCAGGCGGCCCGGTTCAAAGGCAGGGAAGAAGCTGCTGCGCTGGTGTCACAGCGCACCACGGATTCCTGAACTTGTCTGTCTGTCAAATGTACCCCAAAGTCGTCTCTGAAAGGCCTCATTTGGAAGCTGTCTGTCGTTATTCAACGCGCGAGAGTTGGTACCAGATTCCTGAATCATATTTTGGGGCAGTTCGCACGTTAGTGGCTCATTCAATCAGCAACAGCAATGAAATAATTTACACTCTCAGAGGAACCTTTGAACTTGTGCTTTCATAGCGCCGCTAATATTAAGGTGCGCCCCGAGATCTAAGCCATGTTGGAACTGAAACGGAGGAATCGACAGAGAGGCTACAGAATGACATCGCATCCATTTGGTTTTCTTTAAATCACTGACGAGCAGGAAAATGTAAAAGGGGAGAGCGAGTGGGGAAGTGAGGCGGTTGCAGCTCTGGTAAAAGTCCTTCTTTGTGATTCACTCCGCAAACAGAGACTTGAAGGTGACTCAGAGGCGTGTGAGCTCTTCACATCGAGATCAAAAAGCACTCAAGGGCAGTTAGCACCTCTTCCGGAGTGGGGGTGGGGTGAGGTAATTACCTTTTGACTTCTGTTACTATGTTCAGAAACTGCCTTTTCGATTGACTTGAACAGAAACTGCATTTCCAATAAGCACCATGGAAGTTAGCCAAATTTATTGAATCGCTTCTCGTCGATTCCCGCACAGGTTTCCGACTCAGTTGGTATCCACGTGGCTCATGTCCAGGAGTGAACATCTCTGCAGCAAATTGCACGGTTAAAGTAAAAGGCACGGAAAGTGGCATCTCGAACCGGCCCCGAGGTCAGAGCATGCTCACAATGTGATGTGTCGTTCTCGGATTGTAATGCGACCTCCGGTTTTAGGGTGGAGAACATTCTTTGGGACCCTTCTTCTGCAAAACAGACACAGTGACTGAATAAATGCTGCACGGTTTGATGTGGAACACGGCCTGCTCAGCTTTGTGCATTTTCCCTGTAGTCAGGTGTGTTTCGTGTTCCGTGTAAACGTGAAAGTCGTCCTGTTTCGAGCAATGTGTGAAATCATTTAGCAAAGCAAGAATCGAAATTGTAGTAATGTCTAGCAGCTCATGCTTATTTGACCGAAGTGTCCAAGTGTCTCTGCTGTCATGATCGCGTTCGCCTCCCGCGCGGAAAATCGCAAACAGCTCTGCTGTTCCAAAGCGATTTGTGCTTTTACTGGAACCGAATGGAGACTATTATTTCATCGCTGTTGTGAAACAAAGTCCTGCGGTGACTCGACTCGTCGTTATTTGGTTTTCTGTCCAATGGGAAAATCGTTCCAATGAATTTCGGTGTCATATGTTATTGAATTTCTCCCATTTCCTTCATTTCCGTCCTGGAGTCATCAGAAGGAAAAGGTAATCTAATCGAGACTGTGAATGGTGAAATTCACTTTTTATGGCCCGTTCTTATGATGTTCTTTCTATCTCTCTTTTCAGCATTGTCTGGAAAGTGGTGGTGCACTAACGCTGCAGTATGTTTGAAAGAGTAGTTTGGAATTGCCCTGTTGGGAGTTGTGAGATTACTTTATGACTCATGCCCTCGGACTGTGACACATTTAGCATTCATGCATCTCTCTGTCTGAAAATGCATTCGGCATGCCAGTTTTGTTTGTGTTACGTGAAAAATGCTTTCTGTTTTGCGATTCGCTCAGCACATTACGAGTTAACGGGGTTTCTGAGGTAACTTCGAGCAGCAAAACTCCTCAATTGAGGTCTGGGAAAATTTCACGGAGTATGGTCAGTCGGGGCAAAATTAAGGAAGTTGTTCGTATCTGCAGTGTTTCACAATACTACCTTTCCCGTGAGCAGTCGAACAGACTAAACGATTGTGCCACAGACTGCGATGGAAAACTCCGCTAAAAAGTAATCCTTTACAGCCAGTGTTAGCAACAAGACGTTATGGGGGTACACGGCGTGGAAACAGATATTTAGGTGTATCTCATCCATGCTCACCACATAACCAAAATTAAACAAGTCCCGTTCCCCAGCATTTGGCCCCAATCCCTCTAAACCCATCCTGTCCAGAAACTATCCGATTACCTTTGCAATTTTCTGAGTGTAATCGCCTTCTCCACTTCCTCTGGGAGCTCATTCCATACACGCACAACCTTCCGTGTGGGAAATGTGCCTCAGGTCGTTTGTCAATTTCAGCCCACTCACCTTAAACCTATGCTCTCGAGTTTTCAACTCACCCCAATTTGGGTAAAACACAGAAATACTCAGTTTACAACCCTTCCATAAGATCATATCGCAGCCGTTACGCTGCAGGGAAAGTCGTCCCAGCTTATTCCACCTCGCCCTACGGTCCAAACATTGACGAAATCATTGTCTATATATTGTCATCAATTTCACGGCGACCGCGGCTGGTTTCTGTAGTGTAGTGGTCATCACGTTCGCCTAACACGCGAAAGGTCCCTAGTTCGAAACTGGGCAGAAACTGCTTTGCTCGTCAACTGCAGCCTTTTACATGGACAAGAACGGAGCTTTCTTGCTTGCTTTCCCATCTGCAAACCTGCCTTCGAATTTGCTTGAAAGAATCTGCTCTCGTAGTGAAATGTAAGGCAACTCCATTTAATTACTGTGTAAAGCATTATAAAGTTTTTCTGCAACCTGGTTCTGATGCATATGCCATTCTGTTTGAGAGTGTCCTTGCCGCGTTCTGATCCTTCCACGAAAAGCAGTACCGCATTTGCATTCCTTGCGCAGGCGGCCCGGTTCAAAGGCAGGGAAGAAGCTGCTGCGCTGGTGTCACAGCGCACCACGGATTCCTGAACTTGTCTGTCTGTCAAATGTACCCCAAAGTCGTCTCTGAAAGGCCTCATTTGGAAGCTGTCTGTCGTTATTCAACGCGCGAGAGTTGGTACCAGATTCCTGAATCATATTTTGGGGCAGTTCGCACGTTAGTGGCTCATTCAATCAGCAACAGCAATGAAATAATTTACACTCTCAGAGGAACCTTTGAACTTGTGCTTTCATAGCGCCGCTAATATTAAGGTGCGCCCCGAGATCTAAGCCATGTTGGAACTGAAACGGAGGAATCGACAGAGAGGCTACAGAATGACATCGCATCCATTTGGTTTTCTTTAAATCACTGACGAGCAGGAAAATGTAAAAGGGGAGAGCGAGTGGGGAAGTGAGGCGGTTGCAGCTCTGGTAAAAGTCCTTCTTTGTGATTCACTCCGCAAACAGAGACTTGAAGGTGACTCAGAGGCGTGTGAGCTCTTCACATCGAGATCAAAAAGCACTCAAGGGCAGTTAGCACCTCTTCCGGAGTGGGGGTGGGGTGAGGTAATTACCTTTTGACTTCTGTTACTATGTTCAGAAACTGCCTTTTCGATTGACTTGAACAGAAACTGCATTTCCAATAAGCACCATGGAAGTTAGCCAAATTTATTGAATCGCTTCTCGTCGATTCCCGCACAGGTTTCCGACTCAGTTGGTATCCACGTGGCTCATGTCCAGGAGTGAACATCTCTGCAGCAAATTGCACGGTTAAAGTAAAAGGCACGGAAAGTGGCATCTCGAACCGGCCCCGAGGTCAGAGCATGCTCACAATGTGATGTGTCGTTCTCGGATTGTAATGCGACCTCCGGTTTTAGGGTGGAGAACATTCTTTGGGACCCTTCTTCTGCAAAACAGACACAGTGACTGAATAAATGCTGCACGGTTTGATGTGGAACACGGCCTGCTCAGCTTTGTGCATTTTCCCTGTAGTCAGGTGTGTTTCGTGTTCCGTGTAAACGTGAAAGTCGTCCTGTTTCGAGCAATGTGTGAAATCATTTAGCAAAGCAAGAATCGAAATTGTAGTAATGTCTAGCAGCTCATGCTTATTTGACCGAAGTGTCCAAGTGTCTCTGCTGTCATGATCGCGTTCGCCTCCCGCGCGGAAAATCGCAAACAGCTCTGCTGTTCCAAAGCGATTTGTGCTTTTACTGGAACCGAATGGAGACTATTATTTCATCGCTGTTGTGAAACAAAGTCCTGCGGTGACTCGACTCGTCGTTATTTGGTTTTCTGTCCAATGGGAAAATCGTTCCAATGAATTTCGGTGTCATATGTTATTGAATTTCTCCCATTTCCTTCATTTCCGTCCTGGAGTCATCAGAAGGAAAAGGTAATCTAATCGAGACTGTGAATGGTGAAATTCACTTTTTATGGCCCGTTCTTATGATGTTCTTTCTATCTCTCTTTTCAGCATTGTCTGGAAAGTGGTGGTGCACTAACGCTGCAGTATGTTTGAAAGAGTAGTTTGGAATTGCCCTGTTGGGAGTTGTGAGATTACTTTATGACTCATGCCCTCGGACTGTGACACATTTAGCATTCATGCATCTCTCTGTCTGAAAATGCATTCGGCATGCCAGTTTTGTTTGTGTTACGTGAAAAATGCTTTCTGTTTTGCGATTCGCTCAGCACATTACGAGTTAACGGGGTTTCTGAGGTAACTTCGAGCAGCAAAACTCCTCAATTGAGGTCTGGGAAAATTTCACGGAGTATGGTCAGTCGGGGCAAAATTAAGGAAGTTGTTCGTATCTGCAGTGTTTCACAATACTACCTTTCCCGTGAGCAGTCGAACAGACTAAACGATTGTGCCACAGACTGCGATGGAAAACTCCGCTAAAAAGTAATCCTTTACAGCCAGTGTTAGCAACAAGACGTTATGGGGGTACACGGCGTGGAAACAGATATTTAGGTGTATCTCATCCATGCTCACCACATAACCAAAATTAAACAAGTCCCGTTCCCCAGCATTTGGCCCCAATCCCTCTAAACCCATCCTGTCCAGAAACTATCCGATTACCTTTGCAATTTTCTGAGTGTAATCGCCTTCTCCACTTCCTCTGGGAGCTCATTCCATACACGCACAACCTTCCGTGTGGGAAATGTGCCTCAGGTCGTTTGTCAATTTCAGCCCACTCACCTTAAACCTATGCTCTCGAGTTTTCAACTCACCCCAATTTGGGTAAAACACAGAAATACTCAGTTTACAACCCTTCCATAAGATCATATCGCAGCCGTTACGCTGCAGGGAAAGTCGTCCCAGCTTATTCCACCTCGCCCTACGGTCCAAACATTGACGAAATCATTGTCTATATATTGTCATCAATTTCACGGCGACCGCGGCTGGTTTCTGTAGTGTAGTGGTCATCACGTTCGCCTAACACGCGAAAGGTCCCTAGTTCGAAACTGGGCAGAAACTGCTTTGCTCGTCAACTGCAGCCTTTTACATGGACAAGAACGGAGCTTTCTTGCTTGCTTTCCCATCTGCAAACCTGCCTTCGAATTTGCTTGAAAGAATCTGCTCTCGTAGTGAAATGTAAGGCAACTCCATTTAATTACTGTGTAAAGCATTATAAAGTTTTTCTGCAACCTGGTTCTGATGCATATGCCATTCTGTTTGAGAGTGTCCTTGCCGCGTTCTGATCCTTCCACGAAAAGCAGTACCGCATTTGCATTCCTTGCGCAGGCGGCCCGGTTCAAAGGCAGGGAAGAAGCTGCTGCGCTGGTGTCACAGCGCACCACGGATTCCTGAACTTGTCTGTCTGTCAAATGTACCCCAAAGTCGTCTCTGAAAGGCCTCATTTGGAAGCTGTCTGTCGTTATTCAACGCGCGAGAGTTGGTACCAGATTCCTGAATCATATTTTGGGGCAGTTCGCACGTTAGTGGCTCATTCAATCAGCAACAGCAATGAAATTATTTACACTCTCAGAGGAACCTTTGAACTTGTGCTTTCATAGCGCCGCTAATATTAAGGTGCGCCCCGAGATCTAAGCCATGTTGGAACTGAAACGGAGGAATCGACAGAGAGGCTACAGAATGACATCGCATCCATTTGGTTTTCTTTAAATCACTGACGAGCAGGAAAATGTAAAAGGGGAGAGCGAGTGGGGAAGTGAGGCGGTTGCAGCTCTGGTAAAAGTCCTTCTTTGTGATTCACTCCGCAAACAGAGACTTGAAGGTGACTCAGAGGCGTGTGAGCTCTTCACATCGAGATCAAAAAGCACTCAAGGGCAGTTAGCACCTCTTCCGGAGTGGGGGTGGGGTGAGGTAATTACCTTTTGACTTCTGTTACTATGTTCAGAAACTGCCTTTTCGATTGACTTGAACAGAAACTGCATTTCCAATAAGCACCATGGAAGTTAGCCAAATTTATTGAATCGCTTCTCGTCGATTCCCGCACAGGTTTCCGACTCAGTTGGTATCCACGTGGCTCATGTCCAGGAGTGAACATCTCTGCAGCAAATTGCACGGTTAAAGTAAAAGGCACGGAAAGTGGCATCTCGAACCGGCCCCGAGGTCAGAGCATGCTCACAATGTGATGTGTCGTTCTCGGATTGTAATGCGACCTCCGGTTTTAGGGTGGAGAACATTCTTTGGGACCCTTCTTCTGCAAAACAGACACAGTGACTGAATAAATGCTGCACGGTTTGATGTGGAACACGGCCTGCTCAGCTTTGTGCATTTTCCATGTCGTCAGGTGTGTTTCGTGTTCCGTGTAAACGTGAAAGTCGTCCTGTTTCGAGCAATGTGTGAAATCATTTAGCAAAGCAAGAATCGAAATTGTAGTAATGTCTAGCAGCTCATGGTTATTTGACCGAAGTGTCCAAGTGTCTCTGCTGTCATGATCGCGTTCGCCTCCCGCGCGGAAAATCGCAAACAGCTCTGCTGTTCCAAAGCGATTTGTGCTTTTACTGGAACCGAATGGAGACTATTATTTCATCGCTGTTGTGAAACAAAGTCCTGCGGTGACTCGACTCGTCGTTATTTGGTTTTCTGTCCAATGGGAAAATCGTTCCAATGAATTTCGGTGTCATATGTTATTGAATTTCTCCCATTTCCTTCATTTCCGTCCTGGAGTCATCAGAAGGAAAAGGTAATCTAATCGAGACTGTGAATGGTGAAATTCACTTTTTATGGCCCGTTCTTATGATGTTCTTTCTATCTCTCTTTTCAGCATTGTCTGGAAAGTGGTGGTGCACTAACGCTGCAGTATGTTTGAAAGAGTAGTTTGGAATTGCCCTGTTGGGAGTTGTGAGATTACTTTATGACTCATGCCCTCGGACTGTGACACATTTAGCATTCATGCATCTCTCTGTCTGAAAATGCATTCGGCATGCCAGTTTTGTTTGTGTTACGTGAAAAATGCTTTCTGTTTTGCGATTCGCTCAGCACATTACGAGTTAACGGGGTTTCTGAGGTAACTTCGAGCAGCAAAACTCCTCAATTGAGGTCTGGGAAAATTTCACGGAGTATGGTCAGTCGGGGCAAAATTAAGGAAGTTGTTCGTATCTGCAGTGTTTCACAATACTACCTTTCCCGTGAGCAGTCGAACAGACTAAACGATTGTGCCACAGACTGCGATGGAAAACTCCGCTAAAAAGTAATCCTTTACAGCCAGTGTTAGCAACAAGACGTTATGGGGGTACACGGCGTGGAAACAGATATTTAGGTGTATCTCATCCATGCTCACCACATAACCAAAATTAAACAAGTCCCGTTCCCCAGCATTTGGCCCCAATCCCTCTAAACCCATCCTGTCCAGAAACTATCCGATTACCTTTGCAATTTTCTGAGTGTAATCGCCTTCTCCACTTCCTCTGGGAGCTCATTCCATACACGCACAACCTTCCGTGTGGGAAATGTGCCTCAGGTCGTTTGTCAATTTCAGCCCACTCACCTTAAACCTATGCTCTCGAGTTTTCAACTCACCCCAATTTGGGTAAAACACAGAAATACTCAGTTTACAACCCTTCCATAAGATCATATCGCAGCCGTTACGCTGCAGGGAAAGTCGTCCCAGCTTATTCCACCTCGCCCTACGGTCCAAACATTGACGAAATCATTGTCTATATATTGTCATCAATTTCACGGCGACCGCGGCTGGTTTCTGTAGTGTAGTGGTCATCACGTTCGCCTAACACGCGAAAGGTCCCTAGTTCGAAACTGGGCAGAAACTGCTTTGCTCGTCAACTGCAGCCTTTTACATGGACAAGAACGGAGCTTTCTTGCTTGCTTTCCCATCTGCAAACCTGCCTTCGAATTTGCTTGAAAGAATCTGCTCTCGTAGTGAAATGTAAGGCAACTCCATTTAATTACTGTGTAAAGCATTATAAAGTTTTTCTGCAACCTGGTTCTGATGCATATGCCATTCTGTTTGAGAGTGTCCTTGCCGCGTTCTGATCCTTCCACGAAAAGCAGTACCGCATTTGCATTCCTTGCGCAGGCGGCCCGGTTCAAAGGCAGGGAAGAAGCTGCTGCGCTGGTGTCACAGCGCACCACGGATTCCTGAACTTGTCTGTCTGTCAAATGTACCCCAAAGTCGTCTCTGAAAGGCCTCATTTGGAAGCTGTCTGTCGTTATTCAACGCGCGAGAGTTGGTACCAGATTCCTGAATCATATTTTGGGGCAGTTCGCACGTTAGTGGCTCATTCAATCAGCAACAGCAATGAAATTATTTACACTCTCAGAGGAACCTTTGAACTTGTGCTTTCATAGCGCCGCTAATATTAAGGTGCGCCCCGAGATCTAAGCCATGTTGGAACTGAAACGGAGGAATCGACAGAGAGGCTACAGAATGACATCGCATCCATTTGGTTTTCTTTAAATCACTGACGAGCAGGAAAATGTAAAAGGGGAGAGCGAGTGGGGAAGTGAGGCGGTTGCAGCTCTGGTAAAAGTCCTTCTTTGTGATTCACTCCGCAAACAGAGACTTGAAGGTGACTCAGAGGCGTGTGAGCTCTTCACATCGAGATCAAAAAGCACTCAAGGGCAGTTAGCACCTCTTCCGGAGTGGGGGTGGGGTGAGGTAATTACCTTTTGACTTCTGTTACTATGTTCAGAAACTGCCTTTTCGATTGACTTGAACAGAAACTGCATTTCCAATAAGCACCATGGAAGTTAGCCAAATTTATTGAATCGCTTCTCGTCGATTCCCGCACAGGTTTCCGACTCAGTTGGTATCCACGTGGCTCATGTCCAGGAGTGAACATCTCTGCAGCAAATTGCACGGTTAAAGTAAAAGGCACGGAAAGTGGCATCTCGAACCGGCCCCGAGGTCAGAGCATGCTCACAATGTGATGTGTCGTTCTCGGATTGTAATGCGACCTCCGGTTTTAGGGTGGAGAACATTCTTTGGGACCCTTCTTCTGCAAAACAGACACAGTGACTGAATAAATGCTGCACGGTTTGATGTGGAACACGGCCTGCTCAGCTTTGTGCATTTTCCATGTCGTCAGGTGTGTTTCGTGTTCCGTGTAAACGTGAAAGTCGTCCTGTTTCGAGCAATGTGTGAAATCATTTAGCAAAGCAAGAATCGAAATTGTAGTAATGTCTAGCAGCTCATGGTTATTTGACCGAAGTGTCCAAGTGTCTCTGCTGTCATGATCGCGTTCGCCTCCCGCGCGGAAAATCGCAAACAGCTCTGCTGTTCCAAAGCGATTTGTGCTTTTACTGGAACCGAATGGAGACTATTATTTCATCGCTGTTGTGAAACAAAGTCCTGCGGTGACTCGACTCGTCGTTATTTGGTTTTCTGTCCAATGGGAAAATCGTTCCAATGAATTTCGGTGTCATATGTTATTGAATTTCTCCCATTTCCTTCATTTCCATCCTGGAGTCATCAGAAGGAAAAGGTAATCTAATCGAGACTGTGAATGGTGAAATTCACTTTTTATGGCCCGTTCTTATGATGTTCTTTCTATCTCTCTTTTCAGCATTGTCTGGAAAGTGGTGGTGCACTAACGCTGCAGTATGTTTGAAAGAGTAGTTTGGAATTGCCCTGTTGGGAGTTGTGAGATTACTTTATGACTCATGCCCTCGGACTGTGACACATTTAGCATTCATGCATCTCTCTGTCTGAAAATGCATTCGGCATGCCAGTTTTGTTTGTGTTACGTGAAAAATGCTTTCTGTTTTGCGATTCGCTCAGCACATTACGAGTTAACGGGGTTTCTGAGGTAACTTCGAGCAGCAAAACTCCTCAATTGAGGTCTGGGAAAATTTCACGGAGTATGGTCAGTCGGGGCAAAATTAAGGAAGTTGTTCGTATCTGCAGTGTTTCACAATACTACCTTTCCCGTGAGCAGTCGAACAGACTAAACGATTGTGCCACAGACTGCGATGGAAAACTCCGCTAAAAAGTAATCCTTTACAGCCAGTGTTAGCAACAAGACGTTATGGGGGTACACGGCGTGGAAACAGATATTTAGGTGTATCTCATCCATGCTCACCACATAACCAAAATTAAACAAGTCCCGTTCCCCAGCATTTGGCCCCAATCCCTCTAAACCCATCCTGTCCAGAAACTATCCGATTACCTTTGCAATTTTCTGAGTGTAATCGCCTTCTCCACTTCCTCTGGGAGCTCATTCCATACACGCACAACCTTCCGTGTGGGAAATGTGCCTCAGGTCGTTTGTCAATTTCAGCCCACTCACCTTAAACCTATGCTCTCGAGTTTTCAACTCACCCCAATTTGGGTAAAACACAGAAATACTCAGTTTACAACCCTTCCATAAGATCATATCGCAGCCGTTACGCTGCAGGGAAAGTCGTCCCAGCTTATTCCACCTCGCCCTACGGTCCAAACATTGACGAAATCATTGTCTATATATTGTCATCAATTTCACGGCGACCGCGGCTGGTTTCTGTAGTGTAGTGGTCATCACGTTCGCCTAACACGCGAAAGGTCCCTAGTTCGAAACTGGGCAGAAACTGCTTTGCTCGTCAACTGCAGCCTTTTACATGGACAAGAACGGAGCTTTCTTGCTTGCTTTCCCATCTGCAAACCTGCCTTCGAATTTGCTTGAAAGAATCTGCTCTCGTAGTGAAATGTAAGGCAACTCCATTTAATTACTGTGTAAAGCATTATAAAGTTTTTCTGCAACCTGGTTCTGATGCATATGCCATTCTGTTTGAGAGTGTCCTTGCCGCGTTCTGATCCTTCCACGAAAAGCAGTACCGCATTTGCATTCCTTGCGCAGGCGGCCCGGTTCAAAGGCAGGGAAGAAGCTGCTGCGCTGGTGTCACAGCGCACCACGGATTCCTGAACTTGTCTGTCTGTCAAATGTACCCCAAAGTCGTCTCTGAAAGGCCTCATTTGGAAGCTGTCTGTCGTTATTCAACGCGCGAGAGTTGGTACCAGATTCCTGAATCATATTTTGGGGCAGTTCGCACGTTAGTGGCTCATTCAATCAGCAACAGCAATGAAATTATTTACACTCTCAGAGGAACCTTTGAACTTGTGCTTTCATAGCGCCGCTAATATTAAGGTGCGCCCCGAGATCTAAGCCATGTTGGAACTGAAACGGAGGAATCGACAGAGAGGCTACAGAATGACATCGCATCCATTTGGTTTTCTTTAAATCACTGACGAGCAGGAAAATGTAAAAGGGGAGAGCGAGTGGGGAAGTGAGGCGGTTGCAGCTCTGGTAAAAGTCCTTCTTTGTGATTCACTCCGCAAACAGAGACTTGAAGGTGACTCAGAGGCGTGTGAGCTCTTCACATCGAGATCAAAAAGCACTCAAGGGCAGTTAGCACCTCTTCCGGAGTGGGGGTGGGGTGAGGTAATTACCTTTTGACTTCTGTTACTATGTTCAGAAACTGCCTTTTCGATTGACTTGAACAGAAACTGCATTTCCAATAAGCACCATGGAAGTTAGCAAAATTTATTGAATCGCTTCTCGTCGATTCCCGCACAGGTTTCCGACTCAGTTGGTATCCACGTGGCTCATGTCCAGGAGTGAACATCTCTGCAGCAAATTGCACGGTTAAAGTAAAAGGCACGGAAAGTGGCATCTCGAACCGGCCCCGAGGTCAGAGCATGCTCACAATGTGATGTGTCGTTCTCGGATTGTAATGCGACCTCCGGTTTTAGGGTGGAGAACATTCTTTGGGACCCTTCTTCTGCAAAACAGACACAGTGACTGAATAAATGCTGCACGGTTTGATGTGGAACACGGCCTGCTCAGCTTTGTGCATTTTCCCTGTAGTCAGGTGTGTTTCGTGTTCCGTGTAAACGTGAAAGTCGTCCTGTTTCGAGCAATGTGTGAAATCATTTAGCAAAGCAAGAATCGAAATTGTAGTAATGTCTAGCAGCTCATGCTTATTTGACCGAAGTGTCCAAGTGTCTCTGCTGTCATGATCGCGTTCGCCTCCCGCGCGGAAAATCGCAAACAGCTCTGCTGTTCCAAAGCGATTTGTGCTTTTACTGGAACCGAATGGAGACTATTATTTCATCGCTGTTGTGAAACAAAGTCCTGCGGTGACTCGACTCGTCGTTATTTGGTTTTCTGTCCAATGGGAAAATCGTTCCAATGAATTTCGGTGTCATATGTTATTGAATTTCTCCCATTTCCTTCATTTCCGTCCTGGAGTCATCAGAAGGAAAAGGTAATCTAATCGAGACTGTGAATGGTGAAATTCACTTTTTATGGCCCGTTCTTATGATGTTCTTTCTATCTCTCTTTTCAGCATTGTCTGGAAAGTGGTGGTGCACTAACGCTGCAGTATGTTTGAAAGAGTAGTTTGGAATTGCCCTGTTGGGAGTTGTGAGATTACTTTATGACTCATGCCCTCGGACTGTGACACATTTAGCATTCATGCATCTCTCTGTCTGAAAATGCATTCGGCATGCCAGTTTTGTTTGTGTTACGTGAAAAATGCTTTCTGTTTTGCGATTCGCTCAGCACATTACGAGTTAACGGGGTTTCTGAGGTAACTTCGAGCAGCAAAACTCCTCAATTGAGGTCTGGGAAAATTTCACGGAGTATGGTCAGTCGGGGCAAAATTAAGGAAGTTGTTCGTATCTGCAGTGTTTCACAATACTACCTTTCCCGTGAGCAGTCGAACAGACTAAACGATTGTGCCACAGACTGCGATGGAAAACTCCGCTAAAAAGTAATCCTTTACAGCCAGTGTTAGCAACAAGACGTTATGGGGGTACACGGCGTGGAAACAGATATTTAGGTGTATCTCATCCATGCTCACCACATAACCAAAATTAAACAAGTCCCGTTCCCCAGCATTTGGCCCCAATCCCTCTAAACCCATCCTGTCCAGAAACTATCCGATTACCTTTGCAATTTTCTGAGTGTAATCGCCTTCTCCACTTCCTCTGGGAGCTCATTCCATACACGCACAACCTTCCGTGTGGGAAATGTGCCTCAGGTCGTTTGTCAATTTCAGCCCACTCACCTTAAACCTATGCTCTCGAGTTTTCAACTCACCCCAATTTGGGTAAAACACAGAAATACTCAGTTTACAACCCTTCCATAAGATCATATCGCAGCCGTTACGCTGCAGGGAAAGTCGTCCCAGCTTATTCCACCTCGCCCTACGGTCCAAACATTGACGAAATCATTGTCTATATATTGTCATCAATTTCACGGCGACCGCGGCTGGTTTCTGTAGTGTAGTGGTCATCACGTTCGCCTAACACGCGAAAGGTCCCTAGTTCGAAACTGGGCAGAAACTGCTTTGCTCGTCAACTGCAGCCTTTTACATGAACAAGAACGGAGCTTTCTTGCTTGCTTTCCCATCTGCAAACCTGCCTTCGAATTTGCTTGAAAGAATCTGCTCTCGTAGTGAAATGTAAGGCAACTCCATTTAATTACTGTGTAAAGCATTATAAAGTTTTTCTGCAACCTGGTTCTGATGCATATGCCATTCTGTTTGAGAGTGTCCTTGCCGCGTTCTGATCCTTCCACGAAAAGCAGTACCGCATTTGCATTCCTTGCGCAGGCGGCCCGGTTCAAAGGCAGGGAAGAAGCTGCTGCGCTGGTGTCACAGCGCACCACGGATTCCTGAACTTGTCTGTCTGTCAAATGTACCCCAAAGTCGTCTCTGAAAGGCCTCATTTGGAAGCTGTCTGTCGTTATTCAACGCGCGAGAGTTGGTACCAGATTCCTGAATCATATTTTGGGGGAGTTCGCACGTTAGTGGCTCATTCAATCAGCAACAGCAATGAAATAATTTACACTCTCAGAGGAACCTTTGAACTTGTGCTTTCATAGCGCCGCTAATATTAAGGTGCGCCCCGAGATCTAAGCCATGTTGGAACTGAAACGAAGGAATCGACAGAGAGGCTACAGAATGACATCGCATCCATTTGGTTTTCTTTAAATCACTGACGAGCAGGAAAATGTAAAAGGGGAGAGCGAGTGGGGAAGTGAGGCGGTTGCAGCTCTGGTAAAAGTCCTTCTTTGTGATTCACTCCGCAAACAGAGACTTGAAGGTGACTCAGAGGCGTGTGAGCTCTTCACATCGAGATCAAAAAGCACTCAAGGGCAGTTAGCACCTCTTCCGGAGTGGGGGTGGGGTGAGGTAATTACCTTTTGACTTCTGTTACTATGTTCAGAAACTGCCTTTTCGATTGACTTGAACAGAAACTGCATTTCCAATAAGCACCATGGAAGTTAGCCAAATTTATTGAATCGCTTCTCGTCGATTCCCGCACAGGTTTCCGACTCAGTTGGTATCCACGTGGCTCATGTCCAGGAGTGAACATCTCTGCAGCAAATTGCACGGTTAAAGTAAAAGGCACGGAAAGTGGCATCTCGAACCGGCCCCGAGGTCAGAGCATGCTCACAATGTGATGTGTCGTTCTCGGATTGTAATGCGACCTCCGGTTTTAGGGTGGAGAACATTCTTTGGGACCCTTCTTCTGCAAAACAGACACAGTGACTGAATAAATGCTGCACGGTTTGATGTGGAACACGGCCTGCTCAGCTTTGTGCATTTTCCATGTCGTCAGGTGTGTTTCGTGTTCCGTGTAAACGTGAAAGTCGTCCTGTTTCGAGCAATGTGTGAAATCATTTAGCAAAGCAAGAATCGAAATTGTAGTAATGTCTAGCAGCTCATGGTTATTTGACCGAAGTGTCCAAGTGTCTCTGCTGTCATGATCGCGTTCGCCTCCCGCGCGGAAAATCGCAAACAGCTCTGCTGTTCCAAAGCGATTTGTGCTTTTACTGGAACCGAATGGAGACTATTATTTCATCGCTGTTGTGAAACAAAGTCCTGCGGTGACTCGACTCGTCGTTATTTGGTTTTCTGTCCAATGGGAAAATCGTTCCAATGAATTTCGGTGTCATATGTTATTGAATTTCTCCCATTTCCTTCATTTCCGTCCTGGAGTCATCAGAAGGAAAAGGTTATCTAATCGAGACTGTGAATGGTGAAATTCACTTTTTATGGCCCGTTCTTATGATGTTCTTTCTATCTCTCTTTTCAGCATTGTCTGGAAAGTGGTGGTGCACTAACGCTGCAGTATGTTTGAAAGAGTAGTTTGGAATTGCCCTGTTGGGAGTTGTGAGATTACTTTATGACTCATGCCCTCGGACTGTGACACATTTAGCATTCATGCATCTCTCTGTCTGAAAATGCATTCGGCATGCCAGTTTTGTTTGTGTTACGTGAAAAATGCTTTCTGTTTTGCGATTCGCTCAGCACATTACGAGTTAACGGGGTTTCTGAGGTAACTTCGAGCAGCAAAACTCCTCAATTGAGGTCTGGGAAAATTTCACGGAGTATGGTCAGTCGGGGCAAAATTAAGGAAGTTGTTCGTATCTGCAGTGTTTCACAATACTACCTTTCCCGTGAGCAGTCGAACAGACTAAACGATTGTGCCACAGACTGCGATGGAAAACTCCGCTAAAAAGTAATCCTTTACAGCCAGTGTTAGCAACAAGACGTTATGGGGGTACACGGCGTGGAAACAGATATTTAGGTGTATCTCATCCATGCTCACCACATAACCAAAATTAAACAAGTCCCGTTCCCCAGCATTTGGCCCCAATCCCTCTAAACCCATCCTGTCCAGAAACTATCCGATTACCTTTGCAATTTTCTGAGTGTAATCGCCTTCTCCACTTCCTCTGGGAGCTCATTCCATACACGCACAACCTTCCGTGTGGGAAATGTGCCTCAGGTCGTTTGTCAATTTCAGCCCACTCACCTTAAACCTATGCTCTCGAGTTTTCAACTCACCCCAATTTGGGTAAAACACAGAAATACTCAGTTTACAACCCTTCCATAAGATCATATCGCAGCCGTTACGCTGCAGGGAAAGTCGTCCCAGCTTATTCCACCTCGCCCTACGGTCCAAACATTGACGAAATCATTGTCTATATATTGTCATCAATTTCACGGCGACCGCGGCTGGTTTCTGTAGTGTAGTGGTCATCACGTTCGCCTAACACGCGAAAGGTCCCTAGTTCGAAACTGGGCAGAAACTGCTTTGCTCGTCAACTGCAGCCTTTTACATGGACAAGAACGGAGCTTTCTTGCTTGCTTTCCCATCTGCAAACCTGCCTTCGAATTTGCTTGAAAGAATCTGCTCTCGTAGTGAAATGTAAGGCAACTCCATTTAATTACTGTGTAAAGCATTATAAAGTTTTTCTGCAACCTGGTTCTGATGCATATGCCATTCTGTTTGAGAGTGTCCTTGCCGCGTTCTGATCCTTCCACGAAAAGCAGTACCGCATTTGCATTCCTTGCGCAGGCGGCCCGGTTCAAAGGCAGGGAAGAAGCTGCTGCGCTGGTGTCACAGCGCACCACGGATTCCTGAACTTGTCTGTCTGTCAAATGTACCCCAAAGTCGTCTCTGAAAGGCCTCATTTGGAAGCTGTCTGTCGTTATTCAACGCGCGAGAGTTGGTACCAGATTCCTGAATCATATTTTGGGGCAGTTCGCACGTTAGTGGCTCATTCAATCAGCAACAGCAATGAAATTATTTACACTCTCAGAGGAACCTTTGAACTTGTGCTTTCATAGCGCCGCTAATATTAAGGTGCGCCCCGAGATCTAAGCCATGTTGGAACTGAAACGGAGGAATCGACAGAGAGGCTACAGAATGACATCGCATCCATTTGGTTTTCTTTAAATCACTGACGAGCAGGAAAATGTAAAAGGGGAGAGCGAGTGGGGAAGTGAGGCGGTTGCAGCTCTGGTAAAAGTCCTTCTTTGTGATTCACTCCGCAAACAGAGACTTGAAGGTGACTCAGAGGCGTGTGAGCTCTTCACATCGAGATCAAAAAGCACTCAAGGGCAGTTAGCACCTCTTCCGGAGTGGGGGTGGGGTGAGGTAATTACCTTTTGACTTCTGTTACTATGTTCAGAAACTGCCTTTTCGATTGACTTGAACAGAAACTGCATTTCCAATAAGCACCATGGAAGTTAGCCAAATTTATTGAATCGCTTCTCGTCGATTCCCGCACAGGTTTCCGACTCAGTTGGTATCCACGTGGCTCATGTCCAGGAGTGAACATCTCTGCAGCAAATTGCACGGTTAAAGTAAAAGGCACGGAAAGTGGCATCTCGAACCGGCCCCGAGGTCAGAGCATGCTCACAATGTGATGTGTCGTTCTCGGATTGTAATGCGACCTCCGGTTTTAGGGTGGAGAACATTCTTTGGGACCCTTCTTCTGCAAAACAGACACAGTGACTGAATAAATGCTGCACGGTTTGATGTGGAACACGGCCTGCTCAGCTTTGTGCATTTTCCATGTCGTCAGGTGTGTTTCGTGTTCCGTGTAAACGTGAAAGTCGTCCTGTTTCGAGCAATGTGTGAAATCATTTAGCAAAGCAAGAATCGAAATTGTAGTAATGTCTAGCAGCTCATGGTTATTTGACCGAAGTGTCCAAGTGTCTCTGCTGTCATGATCGCGTTCGCCTCCCGCGCGGAAAATCGCAAACAGCTCTGCTGTTCCAAAGCGATTTGTGCTTTTACTGGAACCGAATGGAGACTATTATTTCATCGCTGTTGTGAAACAAAGTCCTGCGGTGACTCGACTCGTCGTTATTTGGTTTTCTGTCCAATGGGAAAATCGTTCCAATGAATTTCGGTGTCATATGTTATTGAATTTCTCCCATTTCCTTCATTTCCATCCTGGAGTCATCAGAAGGAAAAGGTAATCTAATCGAGACTGTGAATGGTGAAATTCACTTTTTATGGCCCGTTCTTATGATGTTCTTTCTATCTCTCTTTTCAGCATTGTCTGGAAAGTGGTGGTGCACTAACGCTGCAGTATGTTTGAAAGAGTAGTTTGGAATTGCCCTGTTGGGAGTTGTGAGATTACTTTATGACTCATGCCCTCGGACTGTGACACATTTAGCATTCATGCATCTCTCTGTCTGAAAATGCATTCGGCATGCCAGTTTTGTTTGTGTTACGTGAAAAATGCTTTCTGTTTTGCGATTCGCTCAGCACATTACGAGTTAACGGGGTTTCTGAGGTAACTTCGAGCAGCAAAACTCCTCAATTGAGGTCTGGGAAAATTTCACGGAGTATGGTCAGTCGGGGCAAAATTAAGGAAGTTGTTCGTATCTGCAGTGTTTCACAATACTACCTTTCCCGTGAGCAGTCGAACAGACTAAACGATTGTGCCACAGACTGCGATGGAAAACTCCGCTAAAAAGTAATCCTTTACAGCCAGTGTTAGCAACAAGACGTTATGGGGGTACACGGCGTGGAAACAGATATTTAGGTGTATCTCATCCATGCTCACCACATAACCAAAATTAAACAAGTCCCGTTCCCCAGCATTTGGCCCCAATCCCTCTAAACCCATCCTGTCCAGAAACTATCCGATTACCTTTGCAATTTTCTGAGTGTAATCGCCTTCTCCACTTCCTCTGGGAGCTCATTCCATACACGCACAACCTTCCGTGTGGGAAATGTGCCTCAGGTCGTTTGTCAATTTCAGCCCACTCACCTTAAACCTATGCTCTCGAGTTTTCAACTCACCCCAATTTGGGTAAAACACAGAAATACTCAGTTTACAACCCTTCCATAAGATCATATCGCAGCCGTTACGCTGCAGGGAAAGTCGTCCCAGCTTATTCCACCTCGCCCTACGGTCCAAACATTGACGAAATCATTGTCTATATATTGTCATCAATTTCACGGCGACCGCGGCTGGTTTCTGTAGTGTAGTGGTCATCACGTTCGCCTAACACGCGAAAGGTCCCTAGTTCGAAACTGGGCAGAAACTGCTTTGCTCGTCAACTGCAGCCTTTTACATGGACAAGAACGGAGCTTTCTTGCTTGCTTTCCCATCTGCAAACCTGCCTTCGAATTTGCTTGAAAGAATCTGCTCTCGTAGTGAAATGTAAGGCAACTCCATTTAATTACTGTGTAAAGCATTATAAAGTTTTTCTGCAACCTGGTTCTGATGCATATGCCATTCTGTTTGAGAGTGTCCTTGCCGCGTTCTGATCCTTCCACGAAAAGCAGTACCGCATTTGCATTCCTTGCGCAGGCGGCCCGGTTCAAAGGCAGGGAAGAAGCTGCTGCGCTGGTGTCACAGCGCACCACGGATTCCTGAACTTGTCTGTCTGTCAAATGTACCCCAAAGTCGTCTCTGAAAGGCCTCATTTGGAAGCTGTCTGTCGTTATTCAACGCGCGAGAGTTGGTACCAGATTCCTGAATCATATTTTGGGGCAGTTCGCACGTTAGTGGCTCATTCAATCAGCAACAGCAATGAAATTATTTACACTCTCAGAGGAACCTTTGAACTTGTGCTTTCATAGCGCCGCTAATATTAAGGTGCGCCCCGAGATCTAAGCCATGTTGGAACTGAAACGGAGGAATCGACAGAGAGGCTACAGAATGACATCGCATCCATTTGGTTTTCTTTAAATCACTGACGAGCAGGAAAATGTAAAAGGGGAGAGCGAGTGGGGAAGTGAGGCGGTTGCAGCTCTGGTAAAAGTCCTTCTTTGTGATTCACTCCGCAAACAGAGACTTGAAGGTGACTCAGAGGCGTGTGAGCTCTTCACATCGAGATCAAAAAGCACTCAAGGGCAGTTAGCACCTCTTCCGGAGTGGGGGTGGGGTGAGGTAATTACCTTTTGACTTCTGTTACTATGTTCAGAAACTGCCTTTTCGATTGACTTGAACAGAAACTGCATTTCCAATAAGCACCATGGAAGTTAGCCAAATTTATTGAATCGCTTCTCGTCGATTCCCGCACAGGTTTCCGACTCAGTTGGTATCCACGTGGCTCATGTCCAGGAGTGAACATCTCTGCAGCAAATTGCACGGTTAAAGTAAAAGGCACGGAAAGTGGCATCTCGAACCGGCCCCGAGGTCAGAGCATGCTCACAATGTGATGTGTCGTTCTCGGATTGTAATGCGACCTCCGGTTTTAGGGTGGAGAACATTCTTTGGGACCCTTCTTCTGCAAAACAGACACAGTGACTGAATAAATGCTGCACGGTTTGATGTGGAACACGGCCTGCTCAGCTTTGTGCATTTTCCCTGTAGTCAGGTGTGTTTCGTGTTCCGTGTAAACGTGAAAGTCGTCCTGTTTCGAGCAATGTGTGAAATCATTTAGCAAAGCAAGAATCGAAATTGTAGTAATGTCTAGCAGCTCATGGTTATTTGACCGAAGTGTCCAAGTGTCTCTGCTGTCATGATCGCGTTCGCCTCCCGCGCGGAAAATCGCAAACAGCTCTGCTGTTCCAAAGCGATTTGTGCTTTTACTGGAACCGAATGGAGACTATTATTTCATCGCTGTTGTGAAACAAAGTCCTGCGGTGACTCGACTCGTCGTTATTTGGTTTTCTGTCCAATGGGAAAATCGTTCCAATGAATTTCGGTGTCATATGTTATTGAATTTCTCCCATTTCCTTCATTTCCGTCCTGGAGTCATCAGAAGGAAAAGGTAATCTAATCGAGACTGTGAATGGTGAAATTCACTTTTTATGGCCCGTTCTTATGATGTTCTTTCTATCTCTCTTTTCAGCATTGTCTGGAAAGTGGTGGTGCACTAACGCTGCAGTATGTTTGAAAGAGTAGTTTGGAATTGCCCTGTTGGGAGTTGTGAGATTACTTTATGACTCATGCCCTCGGACTGTGACACATTTAGCATTCATGCATCTCTCTGTCTGAAAATGCATTCGGCATGCCAGTTTTGTTTGTGTTACGTGAAAAATGCTTTCTGTTTTGCGATTCGCTCAGCACATTACGAGTTAACGGGGTTTCTGAGGTAACTTCGAGCAGCAAAACTCCTCAATTGAGGTCTGGGAAAATTTCACGGAGTATGGTCAGTCGGGGCAAAATTAAGGAAGTTGTTCGTATCTGCAGTGTTTCACAATACTACCTTTCCCGTGAGCAGTCGAACAGACTAAACGATTGTGCCACAGACTGCGATGGAAAACTCCGCTAAAAAGTAATCCTTTACAGCCAGTGTTAGCAACAAGACGTTATGGGGGTACACGGCGTGGAAACAGATATTTAGGTGTATCTCATCCATGCTCACCACATAACCAAAATTAAACAAGTCCCGTTCCCCAGCATTTGGCCCCAATCCCTCTAAACCCATCCTGTCCAGAAACTATCCGATTACCTTTGCAATTTTCTGAGTGTAATCGCCTTCTCCACTTCCTCTGGGAGCTCATTCCATACACGCACAACCTTCCGTGTGGGAAATGTGCCTCAGGTCGTTTGTCAATTTCAGCCCACTCACCTTAAACCTATGCTCTCGAGTTTTCAACTCACCCCAATTTGGGTAAAACACAGAAATACTCAGTTTACAACCCTTCCATAAGATCATATCGCAGCCGTTACGCTGCAGGGAAAGTCGTCCCAGCTTATTCCACCTCGCCCTACGGTCCAAACATTGACGAAATCATTGTCTATATATTGTCATCAATTTCACGGCGACCGCGGCTGGTTTCTGTAGTGTAGTGGTCATCACGTTCGCCTAACACGCGAAAGGTCCCTAGTTCGAAACTGGGCAGAAACTGCTTTGCTCGTCAACTGCAGCCTTTTACATGGACAAGAACGGAGCTTTCTTGCTTGCTTTCCCATCTGCAAACCTGCCTTCGAATTTGCTTGAAAGAATCTGCTCTCGTAGTGAAATGTAAGGCAACTCCATTTAATTACTGTGTAAAGCATTATAAAGTTTTTCTGCAACCTGGTTCTGATGCATATGCCATTCTGTTTGAGAGTGTCCTTGCCGCGTTCTGATCCTTCCACGAAAAGCAGTACCGCATTTGCATTCCTTGCGCAGGCGGCCCGGTTCAAAGGCAGGGAAGAAGCTGCTGCGCTGGTGTCACAGCGCACCACGGATTCCTGAACTTGTCTGTCTGTCAAATGTACCCCAAAGTCGTCTCTGAAAGGCCTCATTTGGAAGCTGTCTGTCGTTATTCAACGCGCGAGAGTTGGTACCAAATTCCTGAATCATATTTTGGGGCAGTTCGCACGTTAGTGGCTCATTCAATCAGCAACAGCAATGAAATAATTTACACTCTCAGAGGAACCTTTGAACTTGTGCTTTCATAGCGCCGCTAATATTAAGGTGCGCCCCGAGATCTAAGCCATGTTGGAACTGAAACGGAGGAATCGACAGAGAGGCTACAGAATGACATCGCATCCATTTGGTTTTCTTTAAATCACTGACGAGCAGGAAAATGTAAAAGGGGAGAGCGAGTGGGGAAGTGAGGCGGTTGCAGCTCTGGTAAAAGTCCTTCTTTGTGATTCACTCCGCAAACAGAGACTTGAAGGTGACTCAGAGGCGTGTGAGCTCTTCACATCGAGATCAAAAAGCACTCAAGGGCAGTTAGCACCTCTTCCGGAGTGGGGGTGGGGTGAGGTAATTACCTTTTGACTTCTGTTACTATGTTCAGAAACTGCCTTTTCGATTGACTTGAACAGAAACTGCATTTCCAATAAGCACCATGGAAGTTAGCCAAATTTATTGAATCGCTTCTCGTCGATTCCCGCACAGGTTTCCGACTCAGTTGGTATCCACGTGGCTCATGTCCAGGAGTGAACATCTCTGCAGCAAATTGCACGGTTAAAGTAAAAGGCACGGAAAGTGGCATCTCGAACCGGCCCCGAGGTCAGAGCATGCTCACAATGTGATGTGTCGTTCTCGGATTGTAATGCGACCTCCGGTTTTAGGGTGGAGAACATTCTTTGGGACCCTTCTTCTGCAAAACAGACACAGTGACTGAATAAATGCTGCACGGTTTGATGTGGAACACGGCCTGCTCAGCTTTGTGCATTTTCCCTGTAGTCAGGTGTGTTTCGTGTTCCGTGTAAACGTGAAAGTCGTCCTGTTTCGAGCAATGTGTGAAATCATTTAGCAAAGCAAGAATCGAAATTGTAGTAATGTCTAGCAGCTCATGCTTATTTGACCGAAGTGTCCAAGTGTCTCTGCTGTCATGATCGCGTTCGCCTCCCGCGCGGAAAATCGCAAACAGCTCTGCTGTTCCAAAGCGATTTGTGCTTTTACTGGAACCGAATGGAGACTATTATTTCATCGCTGTTGTGAAACAAAGTCCTGCGGTGACTCGACTCGTCGTTATTTGGTTTTCTGTCCAATGGGAAAATCGTTCCAATGAATTTCGGTGTCATATGTTATTGAATTTCTCCCATTTCCTTCATTTCCGTCCTGGAGTCATCAGAAGGAAAAGGTAATCTAATCGAGACTGTGAATGGTGAAATTCACTTTTTATGGCCCGTTCTTATGATGTTCTTTCTATCTCTCTTTTCAGCATTGTCTGGAAAGTGGTGGTGCACTAACGCTGCAGTATGTTTGAAAGAGTAGTTTGGAATTGCCCTGTTGGGAGTTGTGAGATTACTTTATGACTCATGCCCTCGGACTGTGACACATTTAGCATTCATGCATCTCTCTGTCTGAAAATGCATTCGGCATGCCAGTTTTGTTTGTGTTACGTGAAAAATGCTTTCTGTTTTGCGATTCGCTCAGCACATTACGAGTTAACGGGGTTTCTGAGGTAACTTCGAGCAGCAAAACTCCTCAATTGAGGTCTGGGAAAATTTCACGGAGTATGGTCAGTCGGGGCAAAATTAAGGAAGTTGTTCGTATCTGCAGTGTTTCACAATACTACCTTTCCCGTGAGCAGTCGAACAGACTAAACGATTGTGCCACAGACTGCGATGGAAAACTCCGCTAAAAAGTAATCCTTTACAGCCAGTGTTAGCAACAAGACGTTATGGGGGTACACGGCGTGGAAACAGATATTTAGGTGTATCTCATCCATGCTCACCACATAACCAAAATTAAACAAGTCCCGTTCCCCAGCATTTGGCCCCAATCCCTCTAAACCCATCCTGTCCAGAAACTATCCGATTACCTTTGCAATTTTCTGAGTGTAATCGCCTTCTCCACTTCCTCTGGGAGCTCATTCCATACACGCACAACCTTCCGTGTGGGAAATGTGCCTCAGGTCGTTTGTCAATTTCAGCCCACTCACCTTAAACCTATGCTCTCGAGTTTTCAACTCACCCCAATTTGGGTAAAACACAGAAATACTCAGTTTACAACCCTTCCATAAGATCATATCGCAGCCGTTACGCTGCAGGGAAAGTCGTCCCAGCTTATTCCACCTCGCCCTACGGTCCAAACATTGACGAAATCATTGTCTATATATTGTCATCAATTTCACGGCGACCGCGGCTGGTTTCTGTAGTGTAGTGGTCATCACGTTCGCCTAACACGCGAAAGGTCCCTAGTTCGAAACTGGGCAGAAACTGCTTTGCTCGTCAACTGCAGCCTTTTACATGGACAAGAACGGAGCTTTCTTGCTTGCTTTCCCATCTGCAAACCTGCCTTCGAATTTGCTTGAAAGAATCTGCTCTCGTAGTGAAATGTAAGGCAACTCCATTTAATTACTGTGTAAAGCATTATAAAGTTTTTCTGCAACCTGGTTCTGATGCATATGCCATTCTGTTTGAGAGTGTCCTTGCCGCGTTCTGATCCTTCCACGAAAAGCAGTACCGCATTTGCATTCCTTGCGCAGGCGGCCCGGTTCAAAGGCAGGGAAGAAGCTGCTGCGCTGGTGTCACAGCGCACCACGGATTCCTGAACTTGTCTGTCTGTCAAATGTACCCCAAAGTCGTCTCTGAAAGGCCTCATTTGGAAGCTGTCTGTCGTTATTCAACGCGCGAGAGTTGGTACCAGATTCCTGAATCATATTTTGGGGCAGTTCGCACGTTAGTGGCTCATTCAATCAGCAACAGCAATGAAATTATTTACACTCTCAGAGGAACCTTTGAACTTGTGCTTTCATAGCGCCGCTAATATTAAGGTGCGCCCCGAGATCTAAGCCATGTTGGAACTGAAACGGAGGAATCGACAGAGAGGCTACAGAATGACATCGCATCCATTTGGTTTTCTTTAAATCACTGACGAGCAGGAAAATGTAAAAGGGGAGAGCGAGTGGGGAAGTGAGGCGGTTGCAGCTCTGGTAAAAGTCCTTCTTTGTGATTCACTCCGCAAACAGAGACTTGAAGGTGACTCAGAGGCGTGTGAGCTCTTCACATCGAGATCAAAAAGCACTCAAGGGCAGTTAGCACCTCTTCCGGAGTGGGGGTGGGGTGAGGTAATTACCTTTTGACTTCTGTTACTATGTTCAGAAACTGCCTTTTCGATTGACTTGAACAGAAACTGCATTTCCAATAAGCACCATGGAAGTTAGCCAAATTTATTGAATCGCTTCTCGTCGATTCCCGCACAGGTTTCCGACTCAGTTGGTATCCACGTGGCTCATGTCCAGGAGTGAACATCTCTGCAGCAAATTGCACGGTTAAAGTAAAAGGCACGGAAAGTGGCATCTCGAACCGGCCCCGAGGTCAGAGCATGCTCACAATGTGATGTGTCGTTCTCGGATTGTAATGCGACCTCCGGTTTTAGGGTGGAGAACATTCTTTGGGACCCTTCTTCTGCAAAACAGACACAGTGACTGAATAAATGCTGCACGGTTTGATGTGGAACACGGCCTGCTCAGCTTTGTGCATTTTCCATGTCGTCAGGTGTGTTTCGTGTTCCGTGTAAACGTGAAAGTCGTCCTGTTTCGAGCAATGTGTGAAATCATTTAGCAAAGCAAGAATCGAAATTGTAGTAATGTCTAGCAGCTCATGGTTATTTGACCGAAGTGTCCAAGTGTCTCTGCTGTCATGATCGCGTTCGCCTCCCGCGCGGAAAATCGCAAACAGCTCTGCTGTTCCAAAGCGATTTGTGCTTTTACTGGAACCGAATGGAGACTATTATTTCATCGCTGTTGTGAAACAAAGTCCTGCGGTGACTCGACTCGTCGTTATTTGGTTTTCTGTCCAATGGGAAAATCGTTCCAATGAATTTCGGTGTCATATGTTATTGAATTTCTCCCATTTCCTTCATTTCCGTCCTGGAGTCATCAGAAGGAAAAGGTAATCTAATCGAGACTGTGAATGGTGAAATTCACTTTTTATGGCCCGTTCTTATGATGTTCTTTCTATCTCTCTTTTCAGCATTGTCTGGAAAGTGGTGGTGCACTAACGCTGCAGTATGTTTGAAAGAGTAGTTTGGAATTGCCCTGTTGGGAGTTGTGAGATTACTTTATGACTCATGCCCTCGGACTGTGACACATTTAGCATTCATGCATCTCTCTGTCTGAAAATGCATTCGGCATGCCAGTTTTGTTTGTGTTACGTGAAAAATGCTTTCTGTTTTGCGATTCGCTCAGCACATTACGAGTTAACGGGGTTTCTGAGGTAACTTCGAGCAGCAAAACTCCTCAATTGAGGTCTGGGAAAATTTCACGGAGTATGGTCAGTCGGGGCAAAATTAAGGAAGTTGTTCGTATCTGCAGTGTTTCACAATACTACCTTTCCCGTGAGCAGTCGAACAGACTAAACGATTGTGCCACAGACTGCGATGGAAAACTCCGCTAAAAAGTAATCCTTTACAGCCAGTGTTAGCAACAAGACGTTATGGGGGTACACGGCGTGGAAACAGATATTTAGGTGTATCTCATCCATGCTCACCACATAACCAAAATTAAACAAGTCCCGTTCCCCAGCATTTGGCCCCAATCCCTCTAAACCCATCCTGTCCAGAAACTATCCGATTACCTTTGCAATTTTCTGAGTGTAATCGCCTTCTCCACTTCCTCTGGGAGCTCATTCCATACACGCACAACCTTCCGTGTGGGAAATGTGCCTCAGGTCGTTTGTCAATTTCAGCCCACTCACCTTAAACCTATGCTCTCGAGTTTTCAACTCACCCCAATTTGGGTAAAACACAGAAATACTCAGTTTACAACCCTTCCATAAGATCATATCGCAGCCGTTACGCTGCAGGGAAAGTCGTCCCAGCTTATTCCACCTCGCCCTACGGTCCAAACATTGACGAAATCATTGTCTATATATTGTCATCAATTTCACGGCGACCGCGGCTGGTTTCTGTAGTGTAGTGGTCATCACGTTCGCCTAACACGCGAAAGGTCCCTAGTTCGAAACTGGGCAGAAACTGCTTTGCTCGTCAACTGCAGCCTTTTACATGAACAAGAACGGAGCTTTCTTGCTTGCTTTCCCATCTGCAAACCTGCCTTCGAATTTGCTTGAAAGAATCTGCTCTCGTAGTGAAATGTAAGGCAACTCCATTTAATTACTGTGTAAAGCATTATAAAGTTTTTCTGCAACCTGGTTCTGATGCATATGCCATTCTGTTTGAGAGTGTCCTTGCCGCGTTCTGATCCTTCCACGAAAAGCAGTACCGCATTTGCATTCCTTGCGCAGGCGGCCCGGTTCAAAGGCAGGGAAGAAGCTGCTGCGCTGGTGTCACAGCGCACCACGGATTCCTGAACTTGTCTGTCTGTCAAATGTACCCCAAAGTCGTCTCTGAAAGGCCTCATTTGGAAGCTGTCTGTCGTTATTCAACGCGCGAGAGTTGGTACCAGATTCCTGAATCATATTTTGGGGCAGTTCGCACGTTAGTGGCTCATTCAATCAGCAACAGCAATGAAATAATTTACACTCTCAGAGGAACCTTTGAACTTGTGCTTTCATAGCGCCGCTAATATTAAGGTGCGCCCCGAGATCTAAGCCATGTTGGAACTGAAACGAAGGAATCGACAGAGAGGCTACAGAATGACATCGCATCCATTTGGTTTTCTTTAAATCACTGACGAGCAGGAAAATGTAAAAGGGGAGAGCGAGTGGGGAAGTGAGGCGGTTGCAGCTCTGGTAAAAGTCCTTCTTTGTGATTCACTCCGCAAACAGAGACTTGAAGGTGACTCAGAGGCGTGTGAGCTCTTCACATCGAGATCAAAAAGCACTCAAGGGCAGTTAGCACCTCTTCCGGAGTGGGGGTGGGGTGAGGTAATTACCTTTTGACTTCTGTTACTATGTTCAGAAACTGCCTTTTCGATTGACTTGAACAGAAACTGCATTTCCAATAAGCACCATGGAAGTTAGCCAAATTTATTGAATCGCTTCTCGTCGATTCCCGCACAGGTTTCCGACTCAGTTGGTATCCACGTGGCTCATGTCCAGGAGTGAACATCTCTGCAGCAAATTGCACGGTTAAAGTAAAAGGCACGGAAAGTGGCATCTCGAACCGGCCCCGAGGTCAGAGCATGCTCACAATGTGATGTGTCGTTCTCGGATTGTAATGCGACCTCCGGTTTTAGGGTGGAGAACATTCTTTGGGACCCTTCTTCTGCAAAACAGACACAGTGACTGAATAAATGCTGCACGGTTTGATGTGGAACACGGCCTGCTCAGCTTTGTGCATTTTCCATGTCGTCAGGTGTGTTTCGTGTTCCGTGTAAACGTGAAAGTCGTCCTGTTTCGAGCAATGTGTGAAATCATTTAGCAAAGCAAGAATCGAAATTGTAGTAATGTCTAGCAGCTCATGGTTATTTGACCGAAGTGTCCAAGTGTCTCTGCTGTCATGATCGCGTTCGCCTCCCGCGCGGAAAATCGCAAACAGCTCTGCTGTTCCAAAGCGATTTGTGCTTTTACTGGAACCGAATGGAGACTATTATTTCATCGCTGTTGTGAAACAAAGTCCTGCGGTGACTCGACTCGTCGTTATTTGGTTTTCTGTCCAATGGGAAAATCGTTCCAATGAATTTCGGTGTCATATGTTATTGAATTTCTCCCATTTCCTTCATTTCCGTCCTGGAGTCATCAGAAGGAAAAGGTAATCTAATCGAGACTGTGAATGGTGAAATTCACTTTTTATGGCCCGTTCTTATGATGTTCTTTCTATCTCTCTTTTCAGCATTGTCTGGAAAGTGGTGGTGCACTAACGCTGCAGTATGTTTGAAAGAGTAGTTTGGAATTGCCCTGTTGGGAGTTGTGAGATTACTTTATGACTCATGCCCTCGGACTGTGACACATTTAGCATTCATGCATCTCTCTGTCTGAAAATGCATTCGGCATGCCAGTTTTGTTTGTGTTACGTGAAAAATGCTTTCTGTTTTGCGATTCGCTCAGCACATTACGAGTTAACGGGGTTTCTGAGGTAACTTCGAGCAGCAAAACTCCTCAATTGAGGTCTGGGAAAATTTCACGGAGTATGGTCAGTCGGGGCAAAATTAAGGAAGTTGTTCGTATCTGCAGTGTTTCACAATACTACCTTTCCCGTGAGCAGTCGAACAGACTAAACGATTGTGCCACAGACTGCGATGGAAAACTCCGCTAAAAAGTAATCCTTTACAGCCAGTGTTAGCAACAAGACGTTATGGGGGTACACGGCGTGGAAACAGATATTTAGGTGTATCTCATCCATGCTCACCACATAACCAAAATTAAACAAGTCCCGTTCCCCAGCATTTGGCCCCAATCCCTCTAAACCCATCCTGTCCAGAAACTATCCGATTACCTTTGCAATTTTCTGAGTGTAATCGCCTTCTCCACTTCCTCTGGGAGCTCATTCCATACACGCACAACCTTCCGTGTGGGAAATGTGCCTCAGGTCGTTTGTCAATTTCAGCCCACTCACCTTAAACCTATGCTCTCGAGTTTTCAACTCACCCCAATTTGGGTAAAACACAGAAATACTCAGTTTACAACCCTTCCATAAGATCATATCGCAGCCGTTACGCTGCAGGGAAAGTCGTCCCAGCTTATTCCACCTCGCCCTACGGTCCAAACATTGACGAAATCATTGTCTATATATTGTCATCAATTTCACGGCGACCGCGGCTGGTTTCTGTAGTGTAGTGGTCATCACGTTCGCCTAACACGCGAAAGGTCCCTAGTTCGAAACTGGGCAGAAACTGCTTTGCTCGTCAACTGCAGCCTTTTACATGGACAAGAACGGAGCTTTCTTGCTTGCTTTCCCATCTGCAAACCTGCCTTCGAATTTGCTTGAAAGAATCTGCTCTCGTAGTGAAATGTAAGGCAACTCCATTTAATTACTGTGTAAAGCATTATAAAGTTTTTCTGCAACCTGGTTCTGATGCATATGCCATTCTGTTTGAGAGTGTCCTTGCCGCGTTCTGATCCTTCCACGAAAAGCAGTACCGCATTTGCATTCCTTGCGCAGGCGGCCCGGTTCAAAGGCAGGGAAGAAGCTGCTGCGCTGGTGTCACAGCGCACCACGGATTCCTGAACTTGTCTGTCTGTCAAATGTACCCCAAAGTCGTCTCTGAAAGGCCTCATTTGGAAGCTGTCTGTCGTTATTCAACGCGCGAGAGTTGGTACCAGATTCCTGAATCATATTTTGGGGCAGTTCGCACGTTAGTGGCTCATTCAATCAGCAACAGCAATGAAATTATTTACACTCTCAGAGGAACCTTTGAACTTGTGCTTTCATAGCGCCGCTAATATTAAGGTGCGCCCCGAGATCTAAGCCATGTTGGAACTGAAACGGAGGAATCGACAGAGAGGCTACAGAATGACATCGCATCCATTTGGTTTTCTTTAAATCACTGACGAGCAGGAAAATGTAAAAGGGGAGAGCGAGTGGGGAAGTGAGGCGGTTGCAGCTCTGGTAAAAGTCCTTCTTTGTGATTCACTCCGCAAACAGAGACTTGAAGGTGACTCAGAGGCGTGTGAGCTCTTCACATCGAGATCAAAAAGCACTCAAGGGCAGTTAGCACCTCTTCCGGAGTGGGGGTGGGGTGAGGTAATTACCTTTTGACTTCTGTTACTATGTTCAGAAACTGCCTTTTCGATTGACTTGAACAGAAACTGCATTTCCAATAAGCACCATGGAAGTTAGCCAAATTTATTGAATCGCTTCTCGTCGATTCCCGCACAGGTTTCCGACTCAGTTGGTATCCACGTGGCTCATGTCCAGGAGTGAACATCTCTGCAGCAAATTGCACGGTTAAAGTAAAAGGCACGGAAAGTGGCATCTCGAACCGGCCCCGAGGTCAGAGCATGCTCACAATGTGATGTGTCGTTCTCGGATTGTAATGCGACCTCCGGTTTTAGGGTGGAGAACATTCTTTGGGACCCTTCTTCTGCAAAACAGACACAGTGACTGAATAAATGCTGCACGGTTTGATGTGGAACACGGCCTGCTCAGCTTTGTGCATTTTCCATGTCGTCAGGTGTGTTTCGTGTTCCGTGTAAACGTGAAAGTCGTCCTGTTTCGAGCAATGTGTGAAATCATTTAGCAAAGCAAGAATCGAAATTGTAGTAATGTCTAGCAGCTCATGCTTATTTGACCGAAGTGTCCAAGTGTCTCTGCTGTCATGATCGCGTTCGCCTCCCGCGCGGAAAATCGCAAACAGCTCTGCTGTTCCAAAGCGATTTGTGCTTTTACTGGAACCGAATGGAGACTATTATTTCATCGCTGTTGTGAAACAAAGTCCTGCGGTGACTCGACTCGTCGTTATTTGGTTTTCTGTCCAATGGGAAAATCGTTCCAATGAATTTCGGTGTCATATGTTATTGAATTTCTCCCATTTCCTTCATTTCCGTCCTGGAGTCATCAGAAGGAAAAGGTAATCTAATCGAGACTGTGAATGGTGAAATTCACTTTTTATGGCCCGTTCTTATGATGTTCTTTCTATCTCTCTTTTCAGCATTGTCTGGAAAGTGGTGGTGCACTAACGCTGCAGTATGTTTGAAAGAGTAGTTTGGAATTGCCCTGTTGGGAGTTGTGAGATTACTTTATGACTCATGCCCTCGGACTGTGACACATTTAGCATTCATGCATCTCTCTGTCTGAAAATGCATTCGGCATGCCAGTTTTGTTTGTGTTACGTGAAAAATGCTTTCTGTTTTGCGATTCGCTCAGCACATTACGAGTTAACGGGGTTTCTGAGGTAACTTCGAGCAGCAAAACTCCTCAATTGAGGTCTGGGAAAATTTCACGGAGTATGGTCAGTCGGGGCAAAATTAAGGAAGTTGTTCGTATCTGCAGTGTTTCACAATACTACCTTTCCCGTGAGCAGTCGAACAGACTAAACGATTGTGCCACAGACTGCGATGGAAAACTCCGCTAAAAAGTAATCCTTTACAGCCAGTGTTAGCAACAAGACGTTATGGGGGTACACGGCGTGGAAACAGATATTTAGGTGTATCTCATCCATGCTCACCACATAACCAAAATTAAACAAGTCCCGTTCCCCAGCATTTGGCCCCAATCCCTCTAAACCCATCCTGTCCAGAAACTATCCGATTACCTTTGCAATTTTCTGAGTGTAATCGCCTTCTCCACTTCCTCTGGGAGCTCATTCCATACACGCACAACCTTCCGTGTGGGAAATGTGCCTCAGGTCGTTTGTCAATTTCAGCCCACTCACCTTAAACCTATGCTCTCGAGTTTTCAACTCACCCCAATTTGGGTAAAACACAGAAATACTCAGTTTACAACCCTTCCATAAGATCATATCGCAGCCGTTACGCTGCAGGGAAAGTCGTCCCAGCTTATTCCACCTCGCCCTACGGTCCAAACATTGACGAAATCATTGTCTATATATTGTCATCAATTTCACGGCGACCGCGGCTGGTTTCTGTAGTGTAGTGGTCATCACGTTCGCCTAACACGCGAAAGGTCCCTAGTTCGAAACTGGGCAGAAACTGCTTTGCTCGTCAACTGCAGCCTTTTACATGAACAAGAACGGAGCTTTCTTGCTTGCTTTCCCATCTGCAAACCTGCCTTCGAATTTGCTTGAAAGAATCTGCTCTCGTAGTGAAATGTAAGGCAACTCCATTTAATTACTGTGTAAAGCATTATAAAGTTTTTCTGCAACCTGGTTCTGATGCATATGCCATTCTGTTTGAGAGTGTCCTTGCCGCGTTCTGATCCTTCCACGAAAAGCAGTACCGCATTTGCATTCCTTGCGCAGGCGGCCCGGTTCAAAGGCAGGGAAGAAGCTGCTGCGCTGGTGTCACAGCGCACCACGGATTCCTGAACTTGTCTGTCTGTCAAATGTACCCCAAAGTCGTCTCTGAAAGGCCTCATTTGGAAGCTGTCTGTCGTTATTCAACGCGCGAGAGTTGGTACCAGATTCCTGAATCATATTTTGGGGCAGTTCGCACGTTAGTGGCTCATTCAATCAGCAACAGCAATGAAATAATTTACACTCTCAGAGGAACCTTTGAACTTGTGCTTTCATAGCGCCGCTAATATTAAGGTGCGCCCCGAGATCTAAGCCATGTTGGAACTGAAACGAAGGAATCGACAGAGAGGCTACAGAATGACATCGCATCCATTTGGTTTTCTTTAAATCACTGACGAGCAGGAAAATGTAAAAGGGGAGAGCGAGTGGGGAAGTGAGGCGGTTGCAGCTCTGGTAAAAGTCCTTCTTTGTGATTCACTCCGCAAACAGAGACTTGAAGGTGACTCAGAGGCGTGTGAGCTCTTCACATCGAGATCAAAAAGCACTCAAGGGCAGTTAGCACCTCTTCCGGAGTGGGGGTGGGGTGAGGTAATTACCTTTTGACTTCTGTTACTATGTTCAGAAACTGCCTTTTCGATTGACTTGAACAGAAACTGCATTTCCAATAAGCACCATGGAAGTTAGCAAAATTTATTGAATCGCTTCTCGTCGATTCCCGCACAGGTTTCCGACTCAGTTGGTATCCACGTGGCTCATGTCCAGGAGTGAACATCTCTGCAGCAAATTGCACGGTTAAAGTAAAAGGCACGGAAAGTGGCATCTCGAACCGGCCCCGAGGTCAGAGCATGCTCACAATGTGATGTGTCGTTCTCGGATTGTAATGCGACCTCCGGTTTTAGGGTGGAGAACATTCTTTGGGACCCTTCTTCTGCAAAACAGACACAGTGACTGAATAAATGCTGCACGGTTTGATGTGGAACACGGCCTGCTCAGCTTTGTGCATTTTCCATGTCGTCAGGTGTGTTTCGTGTTCCGTGTAAACGTGAAAGTCGTCCTGTTTCGAGCAATGTGTGAAATCATTTAGCAAAGCAAGAATCGAAATTGTAGTAATGTCTAGCAGCTCATGGTTATTTGACCGAAGTGTCCAAGTGTCTCTGCTGTCATGATCGCGTTCGCCTCCCGCGCGGAAAATCGCAAACAGCTCTGCTGTTCCAAAGCGATTTGTGCTTTTACTGGAACCGAATGGAGACTATTATTTCATCGCTGTTGTGAAACAAAGTCCTGCGGTGACTCGACTCGTCGTTATTTGGTTTTCTGTCCAATGGGAAAATCGTTCCAATGAATTTCGGTGTCATATGTTATTGAATTTCTCCCATTTCCTTCATTTCCGTCCTGGAGTCATCAGAAGGAAAAGGTTATCTAATCGAGACTGTGAATGGTGAAATTCACTTTTTATGGCCCGTTCTTATGATGTTCTTTCTATCTCTCTTTTCAGCATTGTCTGGAAAGTGGTGGTGCACTAACGCTGCAGTATGTTTGAAAGAGTAGTTTGGAATTGCCCTGTTGGGAGTTGTGAGATTACTTTATGACTCATGCCCTCGGACTGTGACACATTTAGCATTCATGCATCTCTCTGTCTGAAAATGCATTCGGCATGCCAGTTTTGTTTGTGTTACGTGAAAAATGCTTTCTGTTTTGCGATTCGCTCAGCACATTACGAGTTAACGGGGTTTCTGAGGTAACTTCGAGCAGCAAAACTCCTCAATTGAGGTCTGGGAAAATTTCACGGAGTATGGTCAGTCGGGGCAAAATTAAGGAAGTTGTTCGTATCTGCAGTGTTTCACAATACTACCTTTCCCGTGAGCAGTCGAACAGACTAAACGATTGTGCCACAGACTGCGATGGAAAACTCCGCTAAAAAGTAATCCTTTACAGCCAGTGTTAGCAACAAGACGTTATGGGGGTACACGGCGTGGAAACAGATATTTAGGTGTATCTCATCCATGCTCACCACATAACCAAAATTAAACAAGTCCCGTTCCCCAGCATTTGGCCCCAATCCCTCTAAACCCATCCTGTCCAGAAACTATCCGATTACCTTTGCAATTTTCTGAGTGTAATCGCCTTCTCCACTTCCTCTGGGAGCTCATTCCATACACGCACAACCTTCCGTGTGGGAAATGTGCCTCAGGTCGTTTGTCAATTTCAGCCCACTCACCTTAAACCTATGCTCTCGAGTTTTCAACTCACCCCAATTTGGGTAAAACACAGAAATACTCAGTTTACAACCCTTCCATAAGATCATATCGCAGCCGTTACGCTGCAGGGAAAGTCGTCCCAGCTTATTCCACCTCGCCCTACGGTCCAAACATTGACGAAATCATTGTCTATATATTGTCATCAATTTCACGGCGACCGCGGCTGGTTTCTGTAGTGTAGTGGTCATCACGTTCGCCTAACACGCGAAAGGTCCCTAGTTCGAAACTGGGCAGAAACTGCTTTGCTCGTCAACTGCAGCCTTTTACATGAACAAGAACGGAGCTTTCTTGCTTGCTTTCCCATCTGCAAACCTGCCTTCGAATTTGCTTGAAAGAATCTGCTCTCGTAGTGAAATGTAAGGCAACTCCATTTAATTACTGTGTAAAGCATTATAAAGTTTTTCTGCAACCTGGTTCTGATGCATATGCCATTCTGTTTGAGAGTGTCCTTGCCGCGTTCTGATCCTTCCACGAAAAGCAGTACCGCATTTGCATTCCTTGCGCAGGCGGCCCGGTTCAAAGGCAGGGAAGAAGCTGCTGCGCTGGTGTCACAGCGCACCACGGATTCCTGAACTTGTCTGTCTGTCAAATGTACCCCAAAGTCGTCTCTGAAAGGCCTCATTTGGAAGCTGTCTGTCGTTATTCAACGCGCGAGAGTTGGTACCAGATTCCTGAATCATATTTTGGGGCAGTTCGCACGTTAGTGGCTCATTCAATCAGCAACAGCAATGAAATTATTTACACTCTCAGAGGAACCTTTGAACTTGTGCTTTCATAGCGCCGCTAATATTAAGGTGCGCCCCGAGATCTAAGCCATGTTGGAACTGAAACGGAGGAATCGACAGAGAGGCTACAGAATGACATCGCATCCATTTGGTTTTCTTTAAATCACTGACGAGCAGGAAAATGTAAAAGGGGAGAGCGAGTGGGGAAGTGAGGCGGTTGCAGCTCTGGTAAAAGTCCTTCTTTGTGATTCACTCCGCAAACAGAGACTTGAAGGTGACTCAGAGGCGTGTGAGCTCTTCACATCGAGATCAAAAAGCACTCAAGGGCAGTTAGCACCTCTTCCGGAGTGGGGGTGGGGTGAGGTAATTACCTTTTGACTTCTGTTACTATGTTCAGAAACTGCCTTTTCGATTGACTTGAACAGAAACTGCATTTCCAATAAGCACCATGGAAGTTAGCCAAATTTATTGAATCGCTTCTCGTCGATTCCCGCACAGGTTTCCGACTCAGTTGGTATCCACGTGGCTCATGTCCAGGAGTGAACATCTCTGCAGCAAATTGCACGGTTAAAGTAAAAGGCACGGAAAGTGGCATCTCGAACCGGCCCCGAGGTCAGAGCATGCTCACAATGTGATGTGTCGTTCTCGGATTGTAATGCGACCTCCGGTTTTAGGGTGGAGAACATTCTTTGGGACCCTTCTTCTGCAAAACAGACACAGTGACTGAATAAATGCTGCACGGTTTGATGTGGAACACGGCCTGCTCAGCTTTGTGCATTTTCCATGTCGTCAGGTGTGTTTCGTGTTCCGTGTAAACGTGAAAGTCGTCCTGTTTCGAGCAATGTGTGAAATCATTTAGCAAAGCAAGAATCGAAATTGTAGTAATGTCTAGCAGCTCATGGTTATTTGACCGAAGTGTCCAAGTGTCTCTGCTGTCATGATCGCGTTCGCCTCCCGCGCGGAAAATCGCAAACAGCTCTGCTGTTCCAAAGCGATTTGTGCTTTTACTGGAACCGAATGGAGACTATTATTTCATCGCTGTTGTGAAACAAAGTCCTGCGGTGACTCGACTCGTCGTTATTTGGTTTTCTGTCCAATGGGAAAATCGTTCCAATGAATTTCGGTGTCATATGTTATTGAATTTCTCCCATTTCCTTCATTTCCATCCTGGAGTCATCAGAAGGAAAAGGTAATCTAATCGAGACTGTGAATGGTGAAATTCACTTTTTATGGCCCGTTCTTATGATGTTCTTTCTATCTCTCTTTTCAGCATTGTCTGGAAAGTGGTGGTGCACTAACGCTGCAGTATGTTTGAAAGAGTAGTTTGGAATTGCCCTGTTGGGAGTTGTGAGATTACTTTATGACTCATGCCCTCGGACTGTGACACATTTAGCATTCATGCATCTCTCTGTCTGAAAATGCATTCGGCATGCCAGTTTTGTTTGTGTTACGTGAAAAATGCTTTCTGTTTTGCGATTCGCTCAGCACATTACGAGTTAACGGGGTTTCTGAGGTAACTTCGAGCAGCAAAACTCCTCAATTGAGGTCTGGGAAAATTTCACGGAGTATGGTCAGTCGGGGCAAAATTAAGGAAGTTGTTCGTATCTGCAGTGTTTCACAATACTACCTTTCCCGTGAGCAGTCGAACAGACTAAACGATTGTGCCACAGACTGCGATGGAAAACTCCGCTAAAAAGTAATCCTTTACAGCCAGTGTTAGCAACAAGACGTTATGGGGGTACACGGCGTGGAAACAGATATTTAGGTGTATCTCATCCATGCTCACCACATAACCAAAATTAAACAAGTCCCGTTCCCCAGCATTTGGCCCCAATCCCTCTAAACCCATCCTGTCCAGAAACTATCCGATTACCTTTGCAATTTTCTGAGTGTAATCGCCTTCTCCACTTCCTCTGGGAGCTCATTCCATACACGCACAACCTTCCGTGTGGGAAATGTGCCTCAGGTCGTTTGTCAATTTCAGCCCACTCACCTTAAACCTATGCTCTCGAGTTTTCAACTCACCCCAATTTGGGTAAAACACAGAAATACTCAGTTTACAACCCTTCCATAAGATCATATCGCAGCCGTTACGCTGCAGGGAAAGTCGTCCCAGCTTATTCCACCTCGCCCTACGGTCCAAACATTGACGAAATCATTGTCTATATATTGTCATCAATTTCACGGCGACCGCGGCTGGTTTCTGTAGTGTAGTGGTCATCACGTTCGCCTAACACGCGAAAGGTCCCTAGTTCGAAACTGGGCAGAAACTGCTTTGCTCGTCAACTGCAGCCTTTTACATGGACAAGAACGGAGCTTTCTTGCTTGCTTTCCCATCTGCAAACCTGCCTTCGAATTTGCTTGAAAGAATCTGCTCTCGTAGTGAAATGTAAGGCAACTCCATTTAATTACTGTGTAAAGCATTATAAAGTTTTTCTGCAACCTGGTTCTGATGCATATGCCATTCTGTTTGAGAGTGTCCTTGCCGCGTTCTGATCCTTCCACGAAAAGCAGTACCGCATTTGCATTCCTTGCGCAGGCGGCCCGGTTCAAAGGCAGGGAAGAAGCTGCTGCGCTGGTGTCACAGCGCACCACGGATTCCTGAACTTGTCTGTCTGTCAAATGTACCCCAAAGTCGTCTCTGAAAGGCCTCATTTGGAAGCTGTCTGTCGTTATTCAACGCGCGAGAGTTGGTACCAGATTCCTGAATCATATTTTGGGGCAGTTCGCACGTTAGTGGCTCATTCAATCAGCAACAGCAATGAAATTATTTACACTCTCAGAGGAACCTTTGAACTTGTGCTTTCATAGCGCCGCTAATATTAAGGTGCGCCCCGAGATCTAAGCCATGTTGGAACTGAAACGGAGGAATCGACAGAGAGGCTACAGAATGACATCGCATCCATTTGGTTTTCTTTAAATCACTGACGAGCAGGAAAATGTAAAAGGGGAGAGCGAGTGGGGAAGTGAGGCGGTTGCAGCTCTGGTAAAAGTCCTTCTTTGTGATTCACTCCGCAAACAGAGACTTGAAGGTGACTCAGAGGCGTGTGAGCTCTTCACATCGAGATCAAAAAGCACTCAAGGGCAGTTAGCACCTCTTCCGGAGTGGGGGTGGGGTGAGGTAATTACCTTTTGACTTCTGTTACTATGTTCAGAAACTGCCTTTTCGATTGACTTGAACAGAAACTGCATTTCCAATAAGCACCATGGAAGTTAGCAAAATTTATTGAATCGCTTCTCGTCGATTCCCGCACAGGTTTCCGACTCAGTTGGTATCCACGTGGCTCATGTCCAGGAGTGAACATCTCTGCAGCAAATTGCACGGTTAAAGTAAAAGGCACGGAAAGTGGCATCTCGAACCGGCCCCGAGGTCAGAGCATGCTCACAATGTGATGTGTCGTTCTCGGATTGTAATGCGACCTCCGGTTTTAGGGTGGAGAACATTCTTTGGGACCCTTCTTCTGCAAAACAGACACAGTGACTGAATAAATGCTGCACGGTTTGATGTGGAACACGGCCTGCTCAGCTTTGTGCATTTTCCCTGTAGTCAGGTGTGTTTCGTGTTCCGTGTAAACGTGAAAGTCGTCCTGTTTCGAGCAATGTGTGAAATCATTTAGCAAAGCAAGAATCGAAATTGTAGTAATGTCTAGCAGCTCATGCTTATTTGACCGAAGTGTCCAAGTGTCTCTGCTGTCATGATCGCGTTCGCCTCCCGCGCGGAAAATCGCAAACAGCTCTGCTGTTCCAAAGCGATTTGTGCTTTTACTGGAACCGAATGGAGACTATTATTTCATCGCTGTTGTGAAACAAAGTCCTGCGGTGACTCGACTCGTCGTTATTTGGTTTTCTGTCCAATGGGAAAATCGTTCCAATGAATTTCGGTGTCATATGTTATTGAATTTCTCCCATTTCCTTCATTTCCGTCCTGGAGTCATCAGAAGGAAAAGGTAATCTAATCGAGACTGTGAATGGTGAAATTCACTTTTTATGGCCCGTTCTTATGATGTTCTTTCTATCTCTCTTTTCAGCATTGTCTGGAAAGTGGTGGTGCACTAACGCTGCAGTATGTTTGAAAGAGTAGTTTGGAATTGCCCTGTTGGGAGTTGTGAGATTACTTTATGACTCATGCCCTCGGACTGTGACACATTTAGCATTCATGCATCTCTCTGTCTGAAAATGCATTCGGCATGCCAGTTTTGTTTGTGTTACGTGAAAAATGCTTTCTGTTTTGCGATTCGCTCAGCACATTACGAGTTAACGGGGTTTCTGAGGTAACTTCGAGCAGCAAAACTCCTCAATTGAGGTCTGGGAAAATTTCACGGAGTATGGTCAGTCGGGGCAAAATTAAGGAAGTTGTTCGTATCTGCAGTGTTTCACAATACTACCTTTCCCGTGAGCAGTCGAACAGACTAAACGATTGTGCCACAGACTGCGATGGAAAACTCCGCTAAAAAGTAATCCTTTACAGCCAGTGTTAGCAACAAGACGTTATGGGGGTACACGGCGTGGAAACAGATATTTAGGTGTATCTCATCCATGCTCACCACATAACCAAAATTAAACAAGTCCCGTTCCCCAGCATTTGGCCCCAATCCCTCTAAACCCATCCTGTCCAGAAACTATCCGATTACCTTTGCAATTTTCTGAGTGTAATCGCCTTCTCCACTTCCTCTGGGAGCTCATTCCATACACGCACAACCTTCCGTGTGGGAAATGTGCCTCAGGTCGTTTGTCAATTTCAGCCCACTCACCTTAAACCTATGCTCTCGAGTTTTCAACTCACCCCAATTTGGGTAAAACACAGAAATACTCAGTTTACAACCCTTCCATAAGATCATATCGCAGCCGTTACGCTGCAGGGAAAGTCGTCCCAGCTTATTCCACCTCGCCCTACGGTCCAAACATTGACGAAATCATTGTCTATATATTGTCATCAATTTCACGGCGACCGCGGCTGGTTTCTGTAGTGTAGTGGTCATCACGTTCGCCTAACACGCGAAAGGTCCCTAGTTCGAAACTGGGCAGAAACTGCTTTGCTCGTCAACTGCAGCCTTTTACATGGACAAGAACGGAGCTTTCTTGCTTGCTTTCCCATCTGCAAACCTGCCTTCGAATTTGCTTGAAAGAATCTGCTCTCGTAGTGAAATGTAAGGCAACTCCATTTAATTACTGTGTAAAGCATTATAAAGTTTTTCTGCAACCTGGTTCTGATGCATATGCCATTCTGTTTGAGAGTGTCCTTGCCGCGTTCTGATCCTTCCACGAAAAGCAGTACCGCATTTGCATTCCTTGCGCAGGCGGCCCGGTTCAAAGGCAGGGAAGAAGCTGCTGCGCTGGTGTCACAGCGCACCACGGATTCCTGAACTTGTCTGTCTGTCAAATGTACCCCAAAGTCGTCTCTGAAAGGCCTCATTTGGAAGCTGTCTGTCGTTATTCAACGCGCGAGAGTTGGTACCAAATTCCTGAATCATATTTTGGGGCAGTTCGCACGTTAGTGGCTCATTCAATCAGCAACAGCAATGAAATAATTTACACTCTCAGAGGAACCTTTGAACTTGTGCTTTCATAGCGCCGCTAATATTAAGGTGCGCCCCGAGATCTAAGCCATGTTGGAACTGAAACGGAGGAATCGACAGAGAGGCTACAGAATGACATCGCATCCATTTGGTTTTCTTTAAATCACTGACGAGCAGGAAAATGTAAAAGGGGAGAGCGAGTGGGGAAGTGAGGCGGTTGCAGCTCTGGTAAAAGTCCTTCTTTGTGATTCACTCCGCAAACAGAGACTTGAAGGTGACTCAGAGGCGTGTGAGCTCTTCACATCGAGATCAAAAAGCACTCAAGGGCAGTTAGCACCTCTTCCGGAGTGGGGGTGGGGTGAGGTAATTACCTTTTGACTTCTGTTACTATGTTCAGAAACTGCCTTTTCGATTGACTTGAACAGAAACTGCATTTCCAATAAGCACCATGGAAGTTAGCAAAATTTATTGAATCGCTTCTCGTCGATTCCCGCACAGGTTTCCGACTCAGTTGGTATCCACGTGGCTCATGTCCAGGAGTGAACATCTCTGCAGCAAATTGCACGGTTAAAGTAAAAGGCACGGAAAGTGGCATCTCGAACCGGCCCCGAGGTCAGAGCATGCTCACAATGTGATGTGTCGTTCTCGGATTGTAATGCGACCTCCGGTTTTAGGGTGGAGAACATTCTTTGGGACCCTTCTTCTGCAAAACAGACACAGTGACTGAATAAATGCTGCACGGTTTGATGTGGAACACGGCCTGCTCAGCTTTGTGCATTTTCCCTGTAGTCAGGTGTGTTTCGTGTTCCGTGTAAACGTGAAAGTCGTCCTGTTTCGAGCAATGTGTGAAATCATTTAGCAAAGCAAGAATCGAAATTGTAGTAATGTCTAGCAGCTCATGCTTATTTGACCGAAGTGTCCAAGTGTCTCTGCTGTCATGATCGCGTTCGCCTCCCGCGCGGAAAATCGCAAACAGCTCTGCTGTTCCAAAGCGATTTGTGCTTTTACTGGAACCGAATGGAGACTATTATTTCATCGCTGTTGTGAAACAAAGTCCTGCGGTGACTCGACTCGTCGTTATTTGGTTTTCTGTCCAATGGGAAAATCGTTCCAATGAATTTCGGTGTCATATGTTATTGAATTTCTCCCATTTCCTTCATTTCCGTCCTGGAGTCATCAGAAGGAAAAGGTAATCTAATCGAGACTGTGAATGGTGAAATTCACTTTTTATGGCCCGTTCTTATGATGTTCTTTCTATCTCTCTTTTCAGCATTGTCTGGAAAGTGGTGGTGCACTAACGCTGCAGTATGTTTGAAAGAGTAGTTTGCAATTGCCCTGTTGGGAGTTGTGAGATTACTTTATGACTCATGCCCTCGGACTGTGACACATTTAGCATTCATGCATCTCTCTGTCTGAAAATGCATTCGGCATGCCAGTTTTGTTTGTGTTACGTGAAAAATGCTTTCTGTTTTGCGATTCGCTCAGCACATTACGAGTTAACGGGGTTTCTGAGGTAACTTCGAGCAGCAAAACTCCTCAATTGAGGTCTGGGAAAATTTCACGGAGTATGGTCAGTCGGGGCAAAATTAAGGAAGTTGTTCGTATCTGCAGTGTTTCACAATACTACCTTTCCCGTGAGCAGTCGAACAGACTAAACGATTGTGCCACAGACTGCGATGGAAAACTCCGCTAAAAAGTAATCCTTTACAGCCAGTGTTAGCAACAAGACGTTATGGGGGTACACGGCGTGGAAACAGATATTTAGGTGTATCTCATCCATGCTCACCACATAACCAAAATTAAACAAGTCCCGTTCCCCAGCATTTGGCCCCAATCCCTCTAAACCCATCCTGTCCAGAAACTATCCGATTACCTTTGCAATTTTCTGAGTGTAATCGCCTTCTCCACTTCCTCTGGGAGCTCATTCCATACACGCACAACCTTCCGTGTGGGAAATGTGCCTCAGGTCGTTTGTCAATTTCAGCCCACTCACCTTAAACCTATGCTCTCGAGTTTTCAACTCACCCCAATTTGGGTAAAACACAGAAATACTCAGTTTACAACCCTTCCATAAGATCATATCGCAGCCGTTACGCTGCAGGGAAAGTCGTCCCAGCTTATTCCACCTCGCCCTACGGTCCAAACATTGACGAAATCATTGTCTATATATTGTCATCAATTTCACGGCGACCGCGGCTGGTTTCTGTAGTGTAGTGGTCATCACGTTCGCCTAACACGCGAAAGGTCCCTAGTTCGAAACTGGGCAGAAACTGCTTTGCTCGTCAACTGCAGCCTTTTACATGGACAAGAACGGAGCTTTCTTGCTTGCTTTCCCATCTGCAAACCTGCCTTCGAATTTGCTTGAAAGAATCTGCTCTCGTAGTGAAATGTAAGGCAACTCCATTTAATTACTGTGTAAAGCATTATAAAGTTTTTCTGCAACCTGGTTCTGATGCATATGCCATTCTGTTTGAGAGTGTCCTTGCCGCGTTCTGATCCTTCCACGAAAAGCAGTACCGCATTTGCATTCCTTGCGCAGGCGGCCCGGTTCAAAGGCAGGGAAGAAGCTGCTGCGCTGGTGTCACAGCGCACCACGGATTCCTGAACTTGTCTGTCTGTCAAATGTACCCCAAAGTCGTCTCTGAAAGGCCTCATTTGGAAGCTGTCTGTCGTTATTCAACGCGCGAGAGTTGGTACCAAATTCCTGAATCATATTTTGGGGCAGTTCGCACGTTAGTGGCTCATTCAATCAGCAACAGCAATGAAATAATTTACACTCTCAGAGGAACCTTTGAACTTGTGCTTTCATAGCGCCGCTAATATTAAGGTGCGCCCCGAGATCTAAGCCATGTTGGAACTGAAACGGAGGAATCGACAGAGAGGCTACAGAATGACATCGCATCCATTTGGTTTTCTTTAAATCACTGACGAGCAGGAAAATGTAAAAGGGGAGAGCGAGTGGGGAAGTGAGGCGGTTGCAGCTCTGGTAAAAGTCCTTCTTTGTGATTCACTCCGCAAACAGAGACTTGAAGGTGACTCAGAGGCGTGTGAGCTCTTCACATCGAGATCAAAAAGCACTCAAGGGCAGTTAGCACCTCTTCCGGAGTGGGGGTGGGGTGAGGTAATTACCTTTTGACTTCTGTTACTATGTTCAGAAACTGCCTTTTCGATTGACTTGAACAGAAACTGCATTTCCAATAAGCACCATGGAAGTTAGCCAAATTTATTGAATCGCTTCTCGTCGATTCCCGCACAGGTTTCCAACTCAGTTGGTATCCACGTGGCTCATGTCCAGGAGTGAACATCTCTGCAGCAAATTGCACGGTTAAAGTAAAAGGCACGGAAAGTGGCATCTCGAACCGGCCCCGAGGTCAGAGCATGCTCACAATGTGATGTGTCGTTCTCGGATTGTAATGCGACCTCCGGTTTTAGGGTGGAGAACATTCTTTGGGACCCTTCTTCTGCAAAACAGACACAGTGACTGAATAAATGCTGCACGGTTTGATGTGGAACACGGCCTGCTCAGCTTTGTGCATTTTCCCTGTAGTCAGGTGTGTTTCGTGTTCCGTGTAAACGTGAAAGTCGTCCTGTTTCGAGCAATGTGTGAAATCATTTAGCAAAGCAAGAATCGAAATTGTAGTAATGTCTAGCAGCTCATGGTTATTTGACCGAAGTGTCCAAGTGTCTCTGCTGTCATGATCGCGTTCGCCTCCCGCGCGGAAAATCGCAAACAGCTCTGCTGTTCCAAAGCGATTTGTGCTTTTACTGGAACCGAATGGAGACTATTATTTCATCGCTGTTGTGAAACAAAGTCCTGCGGTGACTCGACTCGTCGTTATTTGGTTTTCTGTCCAATGGGAAAATCGTTCCAATGAATTTCGGTGTCATATGTTATTGAATTTCTCCCATTTCCTTCATTTCCGTCCTGGAGTCATCAGAAGGAAAAGGTAATCTAATCGAGACTGTGAATGGTGAAATTCACTTTTTATGGCCCGTTCTTATGATGTTCTTTCTATCTCTCTTTTCAGCATTGTCTGGAAAGTGGTGGTGCACTAACGCTGCAGTATGTTTGAAAGAGTAGTTTGGAATTGCCCTGTTGGGCGTTGTGAGATTACTTTATGACTCATGCCCTCGGACTGTGACACATTTAGCATTCATGCATCTCTCTGTCTGAAAATGCATTCGGCATGCCAGTTTTGTTTGTGTTACGTGAAAAATGCTTTCTGTTTTGCGATTCGCTCAGCACATTACGAGTTAACGGGGTTTCTGAGGTAACTTCGAGCAGCAAAACTCCTCAATTGAGGTCTGGGAAAATTTCACGGAGTATGGTCAGTCGGGGCAAAATTAAGGAAGTTGTTCGTATCTGCAGTGTTTCACAATACTACCTTTCCCGTGAGCAGTCGAACAGACTAAACGATTGTGCCACAGACTGCGATGGAAAACTCCGCTAAAAAGTAATCCTTTACAGCCAGTGTTAGCAACAAGACGTTATGGGGGTACACGGCGTGGAAACAGATATTTAGGTGTATCTCATCCATGCTCACCACATAACCAAAATTAAACAAGTCCCGTTCCCCAGCATTTGGCCCCAATCCCTCTAAACCCATCCTGTCCAGAAACTATCCGATTACCTTTGCAATTTTCTGAGTGTAATCGCCTTCTCCACTTCCTCTGGGAGCTCATTCCATACACGCACAACCTTCCGTGTGGGAAATGTGCCTCAGGTCGTTTGTCAATTTCAGCCCACTCACCTTAAACCTATGCTCTCGAGTTTTCAACTCACCCCAATTTGGGTAAAACACAGAAATACTCAGTTTACAACCCTTCCATAAGATCATATCGCAGCCGTTACGCTGCAGGGAAAGTCGTCCCAGCTTATTCCACCTCGCCCTACGGTCCAAACATTGACGAAATCATTGTCTATATATTGTCATCAATTTCACGGCGACCGCGGCTGGTTTCTGTAGTGTAGTGGTCATCACGTTCGCCTAACACGCGAAAGGTCCCTAGTTCGAAACTGGGCAGAAACTGCTTTGCTCGTCAACTGCAGCCTTTTACATGGACAAGAACGGAGCTTTCTTGCTTGCTTTCCCATCTGCAAACCTGCCTTCGAATTTGCTTGAAAGAATCTGCTCTCGTAGTGAAATGTAAGGCAACTCCATTTAATTACTGTGTAAAGCATTATAAAGTTTTTCTGCAACCTGGTTCTGATGCATATGCCATTCTGTTTGAGAGTGTCCTTGCCGCGTTCTGATCCTTCCACGAAAAGCAGTACCGCATTTGCATTCCTTGCGCAGGCGGCCCGGTTCAAAGGCAGGGAAGAAGCTGCTGCGCTGGTGTCACAGCGCACCACGGATTCCTGAACTTGTCTGTCTGTCAAATGTACCCCAAAGTCGTCTCTGAAAGGCCTCATTTGGAAGCTGTCTGTCGTTATTCAACGCGCGAGAGTTGGTACCAAATTCCTGAATCATATTTTGGGGCAGTTCGCACGTTAGTGGCTCATTCAATCAGCAACAGCAATGAAATAATTTACACTCTCAGAGGAACCTTTGAACTTGTGCTTTCATAGCGCCGCTAATATTAAGGTGCGCCCCGAGATCTAAGCCATGTTGGAACTGAAACGGAGGAATCGACAGAGAGGCTACAGAATGACATCGCATCCATTTGGTTTTCTTTAAATCACTGACGAGCAGGAAAATGTAAAAGGGGAGAGCGAGTGGGGAAGTGAGGCGGTTGCAGCTCTGGTAAAAGTCCTTCTTTGTGATTCACTCCGCAAACAGAGACTTGAAGGTGACTCAGAGGCGTGTGAGCTCTTCACATCGAGATCAAAAAGCACTCAAGGGCAGTTAGCACCTCTTCCGGAGTGGGGGTGGGGTGAGGTAATTACCTTTTGACTTCTGTTACTATGTTCAGAAACTGCCTTTTCGATTGACTTGAACAGAAACTGCATTTCCAATAAGCACCATGGAAGTTAGCCAAATTTATTGAATCGCTTCTCGTCGATTCCCGCACAGGTTTCCAACTCAGTTGGTATCCACGTGGCTCATGTCCAGGAGTGAACATCTCTGCAGCAAATTGCACGGTTAAAGTAAAAGGCACGGAAAGTGGCATCTCGAACCGGCCCCGAGGTCAGAGCATGCTCACAATGTGATGTGTCGTTCTCGGATTGTAATGCGACCTCCGGTTTTAGGGTGGAGAACATTCTTTGGGACCCTTCTTCTGCAAAACAGACACAGTGACTGAATAAATGCTGCACGGTTTGATGTGGAACACGGCCTGCTCAGCTTTGTGCATTTTCCCTGTAGTCAGGTGTGTTTCGTGTTCCGTGTAAACGTGAAAGTCGTCCTGTTTCGAGCAATGTGTGAAATCATTTAGCAAAGCAAGAATCGAAATTGTAGTAATGTCTAGCAGCTCATGCTTATTTGACCGAAGTGTCCAAGTGTCTCTGCTGTCATGATCGCGTTCGCCTCCCGCGCGGAAAATCGCAAACAGCTCTGCTGTTCCAAAGCGATTTGTGCTTTTACTGGAACCGAATGGAGACTATTATTTCATCGCTGTTGTGAAACAAAGTCCTGCGGTGACTCGACTCGTCGTTATTTGGTTTTCTGTCCAATGGGAAAATCGTTCCAATGAATTTCGGTGTCATATGTTATTGAATTTCTCCCATTTCCTTCATTTCCGTCCTGGAGTCATCAGAAGGAAAAGGTAATCTAATCGAGACTGTGAATGGTGAAATTCACTTTTTATGGCCCGTTCTTATGATGTTCTTTCTATCTCTCTTTTCAGCATTGTCTGGAAAGTGGTGGTGCACTAACGCTGCAGTATGTTTGAAAGAGTAGTTTGGAATTGCCCTGTTGGGCGTTGTGAGATTACTTTATGACTCATGCCCTCGGACTGTGACACATTTAGCATTCATGCATCTCTCTGTCTGAAAATGCATTCGGCATGCCAGTTTTGTTTGTGTTACGTGAAAAATGCTTTCTGTTTTGCGATTCGCTCAGCACATTACGAGTTAACGGGGTTTCTGAGGTAACTTCGAGCAGCAAAACTCCTCAATTGAGGTCTGGGAAAATTTCACGGAGTATGGTCAGTCGGGGCAAAATTAAGGAAGTTGTTCGTATCTGCAGTGTTTCACAATACTACCTTTCCCGTGAGCAGTCGAACAGACTAAACGATTGTGCCACAGACTGCGATGGAAAACTCCGCTAAAAAGTAATCCTTTACAGCCAGTGTTAGCAACAAGACGTTATGGGGGTACACGGCGTGGAAACAGATATTTAGGTGTATCTCATCCATGCTCACCACATAACCAAAATTAAACAAGTCCCGTTCCCCAGCATTTGGCCCCAATCCCTCTAAACCCATCCTGTCCAGAAACTATCCGATTACCTTTGCAATTTTCTGAGTGTAATCGCCTTCTCCACTTCCTCTGGGAGCTCATTCCATACACGCACAACCTTCCGTGTGGGAAATGTGCCTCAGGTCGTTTGTCAATTTCAGCCCACTCACCTTAAACCTATGCTCTCGAGTTTTCAACTCACCCCAATTTGGGTAAAACACAGAAATACTCAGTTTACAACCCTTCCATAAGATCATATCGCAGCCGTTACGCTGCAGGGAAAGTCGTCCCAGCTTATTCCACCTCGCCCTACGGTCCAAACATTGACGAAATCATTGTCTATATATTGTCATCAATTTCACGGCGACCGCGGCTGGTTTCTGTAGTGTAGTGGTCATCACGTTCGCCTAACACGCGAAAGGTCCCTAGTTCGAAACTGGGCAGAAACTGCTTTGCTCGTCAACTGCAGCCTTTTACATGGACAAGAACGGAGCTTTCTTGCTTGCTTTCCCATCTGCAAACCTGCCTTCGAATTTGCTTGAAAGAATCTGCTCTCGTAGTGAAATGTAAGGCAACTCCATTTAATTACTGTGTAAAGCATTATAAAGTTTTTCTGCAACCTGGTTCTGATGCATATGCCATTCTGTTTGAGAGTGTCCTTGCCGCGTTCTGATCCTTCCACGAAAAGCAGTACCGCATTTGCATTCCTTGCGCAGGCGGCCCGGTTCAAAGGCAGGGAAGAAGCTGCTGCGCTGGTGTCACAGCGCACCACGGATTCCTGAACTTGTCTGTCTGTCAAATGTACCCCAAAGTCGTCTCTGAAAGGCCTCATTTGGAAGCTGTCTGTCGTTATTCAACGCGCGAGAGTTGGTACCAAATTCCTGAATCATATTTTGGGGCAGTTCGCACGTTAGTGGCTCATTCAATCAGCAACAGCAATGAAATAATTTACACTCTCAGAGGAACCTTTGAACTTGTGCTTTCATAGCGCCGCTAATATTAAGGTGCGCCCCGAGATCTAAGCCATGTTGGAACTGAAACGGAGGAATCGACAGAGAGGCTACAGAATGACATCGCATCCATTTGGTTTTCTTTAAATCACTGACGAGCAGGAAAATGTAAAAGGGGAGAGCGAGTGGGGAAGTGAGGCGGTTGCAGCTCTGGTAAAAGTCCTTCTTTGTGATTCACTCCGCAAACAGAGACTTGAAGGTGACTCAGAGGCGTGTGAGCTCTTCACATCGAGATCAAAAAGCACTCAAGGGCAGTTAGCACCTCTTCCGGAGTGGGGGTGGGGTGAGGTAATTACCTTTTGACTTCTGTTACTATGTTCAGAAACTGCCTTTTCGATTGACTTGAACAGAAACTGCATTTCCAAAAAGCACAATGGAAGTTAGCCAAATTTATTGAATCGCTTCTCGTCGATTCCCGCACAGGTTTCCAACTCAGTTGGTATCCACGTGGCTCATGTCCAGGAGTGAACATCTCTGCAGCAAATTGCACGGTTAAAGTAAAAGGCACGGAAAGTGGCATCTCGAACCGGCCCCGAGGTCAGAGCATGCTCACAATGTGATGTGTCGTTCTCGGATTGTAATGCGACCTCCGGTTTTAGGGTGGAGAACATTCTTTGGGACCCTTCTTCTGCAAAACAGACACAGTGACTGAATAAATGCTGCACGGTTTGATGTGGAACACGGCCTGCTCAGCTTTGTGCATTTTCCCTGTAGTCAGGTGTGTTTCGTGTTCCGTGTAAACGTGAAAGTCGTCCTGTTTCGAGCAATGTGTGAAATCATTTAGCAAAGCAAGAATCGAAATTGTAGTAATGTCTAGCAGCTCATGCTTATTTGACCGAAGTGTCCAAGTGTCTCTGCTGTCATGATCGCGTTCGCCTCCCGCGCGGAAAATCGCAAACAGCTCTGCTGTTCCAAAGCGATTTGTGCTTTTACTGGAACCGAATGGAGACTATTATTTCATCGCTGTTGTGAAACAAAGTCCTGCGGTGACTCGACTCGTCGTTATTTGGTTTTCTGTCCAATGGGAAAATCGTTCCAATGAATTTCGGTGTCATATGTTATTGAATTTCTCCCATTTCCTTCATTTCCGTCCTGGAGTCATCAGAAGGAAAAGGTAATCTAATCGAGACTGTGAATGGTGAAATTCACTTTTTATGGCCCGTTCTTATGATGTTCTTTCTATCTCTCTTTTCAGCATTGTCTGGAAAGTGGTGGTGCACTAACGCTGCAGTATGTTTGAAAGAGTAGTTTGGAATTGCCCTGTTGGGCGTTGTGAGATTACTTTATGACTCATGCCCTCGGACTGTGACACATTTAGCATTCATGCATCTCTCTGTCTGAAAATGCATTCGGCATGCCAGTTTTGTTTGTGTTACGTGAAAAATGCTTTCTGTTTTGCGATTCGCTCAGCACATTACGAGTTAACGGGGTTTCTGAGGTAACTTCGAGCAGCAAAACTCCTCAATTGAGGTCTGGGAAAATTTCACGGAGTATGGTCAGTCGGGGCAAAATTAAGGAAGTTGTTCGTATCTGCAGTGTTTCACAATACTACCTTTCCCGTGAGCAGTCGAACAGACTAAACGATTGTGCCACAGACTGCGATGGAAAACTCCGCTAAAAAGTAATCCTTTACAGCCAGTGTTAGCAACAAGACGTTATGGAGGTACACGGCGTGGAAACAGATATTTAGGTGTATCTCATCCATGCTCACCACATAACCAAAATTAAACAAGTCCCGTTCCCCAGCATTTGGCCCCAATCCCTCTAAACCCATCCTGTCCAGAAACTATCCGATTACCTTTGCAATTTTCTGAGTGTAATCGCCTTCTCCACTTCCTCTGGGAGCTCATTCCATACACGCACAACCTTCCGTGTGGGAAATGTGCCTCAGGTCGTTTGTCAATTTCAGCCCACTCACCTTAAACCTATGCTCTCGAGTTTTCAACTCACCCCAATTTGGGTAAAACACAGAAATACTCAGTTTACAACCCTTCCATAAGATCATATCGCAGCCGTTACGCTGCAGGGAAAGTCGTCCCAGCTTATTCCACCTCGCCCTACGGTCCAAACATTGACGAAATCATTGTCTATATATTGTCATCAATTTCACGGCGACCGCGGCTGGTTTCTGTAGTGTAGTGGTCATCACGTTCGCCTAACACGCGAAAGGTCCCTAGTTCGAAACTGGGCAGAAACTGCTTTGCTCGTCAACTGCAGCCTTTTACATGGACAAGAACGGAGCTTTCTTGCTTGCTTTCCCATCTGCAAACCTGCCTTCGAATTTGCTTGAAAGAATCTGCTCTCGTAGTGAAATGTAAGGCAACTCCATTTAATTACTGTGTAAAGCATTATAAAGTTTTTCTGCAACCTGGTTCTGATGCATATGCCATTCTGTTTGAGAGTGTCCTTGCCGCGTTCTGATCCTTCCACGAAAAGCAGTACCGCATTTGCATTCCTTGCGCAGGCGGCCCGGTTCAAAGGCAGGGAAGAAGCTGCTGCGCTGGTGTCACAGCGCACCACGGATTCCTGAACTTGTCTGTCTGTCAAATGTACCCCAAAGTCGTCTCTGAAAGGCCTCATTTGGAAGCTGTCTGTCGTTATTCAACGCGCGAGAGTTGGTACCAAATTCCTGAATCATATTTTGGGGCAGTTCGCACGTTAGTGGCTCATTCAATCAGCAACAGCAATGAAATAATTTACACTCTCAGAGGAACCTTTGAACTTGTGCTTTCATAGCGCCGCTAATATTAAGGTGCGCCCCGAGATCTAAGCCATGTTGGAACTGAAACGGAGGAATCGACAGAGAGGCTACAGAATGACATCGCATCCATTTGGTTTTCTTTAAATCACTGACGAGCAGGAAAATGTAAAAGGGGAGAGCGAGTGGGGAAGTGAGGCGGTTGCAGCTCTGGTAAAAGTCCTTCTTTGTGATTCACTCCGCAAACAGAGACTTGAAGGTGACTCAGAGGCGTGTGAGCTCTTCACATCGAGATCAAAAAGCACTCAAGGGCAGTTAGCACCTCTTCCGGAGTGGGGGTGGGGTGAGGTAATTACCTTTTGACTTCTGTTACTATGTTCAGAAACTGCCTTTTCGATTGACTTGAACAGAAACTGCATTTCCAATAAGCACCATGGAAGTTAGCCAAATTTATTGAATCGCTTCTCGTCGATTCCCGCACAGGTTTCCAACTCAGTTGGTATCCACGTGGCTCATGTCCAGGAGTGAACATCTCTGCAGCAAATTGCACGGTTAAAGTAAAAGGCACGGAAAGTGGCATCTCGAACCGGCCCCGAGGTCAGAGCATGCTCACAATGTGATGTGTCGTTCTCGGATTGTAATGCGACCTCCGGTTTTAGGGTGGAGAACATTCTTTGGGACCCTTCTTCTGCAAAACAGACACAGTGACTGAATAAATGCTGCACGGTTTGATGTGGAACACGGCCTGCTCAGCTTTGTGCATTTTCCCTGTAGTCAGGTGTGTTTCGTGTTCCGTGTAAACGTGAAAGTCGTCCTGTTTCGAGCAATGTGTGAAATCATTTAGCAAAGCAAGAATCGAAATTGTAGTAATGTCTAGCAGCTCATGCTTATTTGACCGAAGTGTCCAAGTGTCTCTGCTGTCATGATCGCGTTCGCCTCCCGCGCGGAAAATCGCAAACAGCTCTGCTGTTCCAAAGCGATTTGTGCTTTTACTGGAACCGAATGGAGACTATTATTTCATCGCTGTTGTGAAACAAAGTCCTGCGGTGACTCGACTCGTCGTTATTTGGTTTTCTGTCCAATGGGAAAATCGTTCCAATGAATTTCGGTGTCATATGTTATTGAATTTCTCCCATTTCCTTCATTTCCGTCCTGGAGTCATCAGAAGGAAAAGGTAATCTAATCGAGACTGTGAATGGTGAAATTCACTTTTTATGGCCCGTTCTTATGATGTTCTTTCTATCTCTCTTTTCAGCATTGTCTGGAAAGTGGTGGTGCACTAACGCTGCAGTATGTTTGAAAGAGTAGTTTGGAATTGCCCTGTTGGGCGTTGTGAGATTACTTTATGACTCATGCCCTCGGACTGTGACACATTTAGCATTCATGCATCTCTCTGTCTGAAAATGCATTCGGCATGCCAGTTTTGTTTGTGTTACGTGAAAAATGCTTTCTGTTTTGCGATTCGCTCAGCACATTACGAGTTAACGGGGTTTCTGAGGTAACTTCGAGCAGCAAAACTCCTCAATTGAGGTCTGGGAAAATTTCACGGAGTATGGTCAGTCGGGGCAAAATTAAGGAAGTTGTTCGTATCTGCAGTGTTTCACAATACTACCTTTCCCGTGAGCAGTCGAACAGACTAAACGATTGTGCCACAGACTGCGATGGAAAACTCCGCTAAAAAGTAATCCTTTACAGCCAGTGTTAGCAACAAGACGTTATGGGGGTACACGGCGTGGAAACAGATATTTAGGTGTATCTCATCCATGCTCACCACATAACCAAAATTAAACAAGTCCCGTTCCCCAGCATTTGGCCCCAATCCCTCTAAACCCATCCTGTCCAGAAACTATCCGATTACCTTTGCAATTTTCTGAGTGTAATCGCCTTCTCCACTTCCTCTGGGAGCTCATTCCATACACGCACAACCTTCCGTGTGGGAAATGTGCCTCAGGTCGTTTGTCAATTTCAGCCCACTCACCTTAAACCTATGCTCTCGAGTTTTCAACTCACCCCAATTTGGGTAAAACACAGAAATACTCAGTTTACAACCCTTCCATAAGATCATATCGCAGCCGTTACGCTGCAGGGAAAGTCGTCCCAGCTTATTCCACCTCGCCCTACGGTCCAAACATTGACGAAATCATTGTCTATATATTGTCATCAATTTCACGGCGACCGCGGCTGGTTTCTGTAGTGTAGTGGTCATCACGTTCGCCTAACACGCGAAAGGTCCCTAGTTCGAAACTGGGCAGAAACTGCTTTGCTCGTCAACTGCAGCCTTTTACATGGACAAGAACGGAGCTTTCTTGCTTGCTTTCCCATCTGCAAACCTGCCTTCGAATTTGCTTGAAAGAATCTGCTCTCGTAGTGAAATGTAAGGCAACTCCATTTAATTACTGTGTAAAGCATTATAAAGTTTTTCTGCAACCTGGTTCTGATGCATATGCCATTCTGTTTGAGAGTGTCCTTGCCGCGTTCTGATCCTTCCACGAAAAGCAGTACCGCATTTGCATTCCTTGCGCAGGCGGCCCGGTTCAAAGGCAGGGAAGAAGCTGCTGCGCTGGTGTCACAGCGCACCACGGATTCCTGAACTTGTCTGTCTGTCAAATGTACCCCAAAGTCGTCTCTGAAAGGCCTCATTTGGAAGCTGTCTGTCGTTATTCAACGCGCGAGAGTTGGTACCAAATTCCTGAATCATATTTTGGGGCAGTTCGCACGTTAGTGGCTCATTCAATCAGCAACAGCAATGAAATAATTTACACTCTCAGAGGAACCTTTGAACTTGTGCTTTCATAGCGCCGCTAATATTAAGGTGCGCCCCGAGATCTAAGCCATGTTGGAACTGAAACGGAGGAATCGACAGAGAGGCTACAGAATGACATCGCATCCATTTGGTTTTCTTTAAATCACTGACGAGCAGGAAAATGTAAAAGGGGAGAGCGAGTGGGGAAGTGAGGCGGTTGCAGCTCTGGTAAAAGTCCTTCTTTGTGATTCACTCCGCAAACAGAGACTTGAAGGTGACTCAGAGGCGTGTGAGCTCTTCACATCGAGATCAAAAAGCACTCAAGGGCAGTTAGCACCTCTTCCGGAGTGGGGGTGGGGTGAGGTAATTACCTTTTGACTTCTGTTACTATGTTCAGAAACTGCCTTTTCGATTGACTTGAACAGAAACTGCATTTCCAATAAGCACCATGGAAGTTAGCCAAATTTATTGAATCGCTTCTCGTCGATTCCCGCACAGGTTTCCAACTCAGTTGGTATCCACGTGGCTCATGTCCAGGAGTGAACATCTCTGCAGCAAATTGCACGGTTAAAGTAAAAGGCACGGAAAGTGGCATCTCGAACCGGCCCCGAGGTCAGAGCATGCTCACAATGTGATGTGTCGTTCTCGGATTGTAATGCGACCTCCGGTTTTAGGGTGGAGAACATTCTTTGGGACCCTTCTTCTGCAAAACAGACACAGTGACTGAATAAATGCTGCACGGTTTGATGTGGAACACGGCCTGCTCAGCTTTGTGCATTTTCCCTGTAGTCAGGTGTGTTTCGTGTTCCGTGTAAACGTGAAAGTCGTCCTGTTTCGAGCAATGTGTGAAATCATTTAGCAAAGCAAGAATCGAAATTGTAGTAATGTCTAGCAGCTCATGGTTATTTGACCGAAGTGTCCAAGTGTCTCTGCTGTCATGATCGCGTTCGCCTCCCGCGCGGAAAGTCGCAAACAGCTCTGCTGTTCCAAAGCGATTTGTGCTTTTACTGGAACCGAATGGAGACTATTATTTCATCGCTGTTGTGAAACAAAGTCCTGCGGTGACTCGACTCGTCGTTATTTGGTTTTCTGTCCAATGGGAAAATCGTTCCAATGAATTTCGGTGTCATATGTTATTGAATTTCTCCCATTTCCTTCATTTCCGTCCTGGAGTCATCAGAAGGAAAAGGTAATCTAATCGAGACTGTGAATGGTGAAATTCACTTTTTATGGCCCGTTCTTATGATGTTCTTTCTATCTCTCTTTTCAGCATTGTCTGGAAAGTGGTGGTGCACTAACGCTGCAGTATGTTTGAAAGAGTAGTTTGGAATTGCCCTGTTGGGCGTTGTGAGATTACTTTATGACTCATGCCCTCGGACTGTGACACATTTAGCATTCATGCATCTCTCTGTCTGAAAATGCATTCGGCATGCCAGTTTTGTTTGTGTTACGTGAAAAATGCTTTCTGTTTTGCGATTCGCTCAGCACATTACGAGTTAACGGGGTTTCTGAGGTAACTTCGAGCAGCAAAACTCCTCAATTGAGGTCTGGGAAAATTTCACGGAGTATGGTCAGTCGGGGCAAAATTAAGGAAGTTGTTCGTATCTGCAGTGTTTCACAATACTACCTTTCCCGTGAGCAGTCGAACAGACTAAACGATTGTGCCACAGACTGCGATGGAAAACTCCGCTAAAAAGTAATCCTTTACAGCCAGTGTTAGCAACAAGACGTTATGGGGGTACACGGCGTGGAAACAGATATTTAGGTGTATCTCATCCATGCTCACCACATAACCAAAATTAAACAAGTCCCGTTCCCCAGCATTTGGCCCCAATCCCTCTAAACCCATCCTGTCCAGAAACTATCCGATTACCTTTGCAATTTTCTGAGTGTAATCGCCTTCTCCACTTCCTCTGGGAGCTCATTCCATACACGCACAACCTTCCGTGTGGGAAATGTGCCTCAGGTCGTTTGTCAATTTCAGCCCACTCACCTTAAACCTATGCTCTCGAGTTTTCAACTCACCCCAATTTGGGTAAAACACAGAAATACTCAGTTTACAACCCTTCCATAAGATCATATCGCAGCCGTTACGCTGCAGGGAAAGTCGTCCCAGCTTATTCCACCTCGCCCTACGGTCCAAACATTGACGAAATCATTGTCTATATATTGTCATCAATTTCACGGCGACCGCGGCTGGTTTCTGTAGTGTAGTGGTCATCACGTTCGCCTAACACGCGAAAGGTCCCTAGTTCGAAACTGGGCAGAAACTGCTTTGCTCGTCAACTGCAGCCTTTTACATGGACAAGAACGGAGCTTTCTTGCTTGCTTTCCCATCTGCAAACCTGCCTTCGAATTTGCTTGAAAGAATCTGCTCTCGTAGTGAAATGTAAGGCAACTCCATTTAATTACTGTGTAAAGCATTATAAAGTTTTTCTGCAACCTGGTTCTGATGCATATGCCATTCTGTTTGAGAGTGTCCTTGCCGCGTTCTGATCCTTCCACGAAAAGCAGTACCGCATTTGCATTCCTTGCGCAGGCGGCCCGGTTCAAAGGCAGGGAAGAAGCTGCTGCGCTGGTGTCACAGCGCACCACGGATTCCTGAACTTGTCTGTCTGTCAAATGTACCCCAAAGTCGTCTCTGAAAGGCCTCATTTGGAAGCTGTCTGTCGTTATTCAACGCGCGAGAGTTGGTACCAAATTCCTGAATCATATTTTGGGGCAGTTCGCACGTTAGTGGCTCATTCAATCAGCAACAGCAATGAAATAATTTACACTCTCAGAGGAACCTTTGAACTTGTGCTTTCATAGCGCCGCTAATATTAAGGTGCGCCCCGAGATCTAAGCCATGTTGGAACTGAAACGGAGGAATCGACAGAGAGGCTACAGAATGACATCGCATCCATTTGGTTTTCTTTAAATCACTGACGAGCAGGAAAATGTAAAAGGGGAGAGCGAGTGGGGAAGTGAGGCGGTTGCAGCTCTGGTAAAAGTCCTTCTTTGTGATTCACTCCGCAAACAGAGACTTGAAGGTGACTCAGAGGCGTGTGAGCTCTTCACATCGAGATCAAAAAGCACTCAAGGGCAGTTAGCACCTCTTCCGGAGTGGGGGTGGGGTGAGGTAATTACCTTTTGACTTCTGTTACTATGTTCAGAAACTGCCTTTTCGATTGACTTGAACAGAAACTGCATTTCCAATAAGCACCATGGAAGTTAGCCAAATTTATTGAATCGCTTCTCGTCGATTCCCGCACAGGTTTCCAACTCAGTTGGTATCCACGTGGCTCATGTCCAGGAGTGAACATCTCTGCAGCAAATTGCACGGTTAAAGTAAAAGGCACGGAAAGTGGCATCTCGAACCGGCCCCGAGGTCAGAGCATGCTCACAATGTGATGTGTCGTTCTCGGATTGTAATGCGACCTCCGGTTTTAGGGTGGAGAACATTCTTTGGGACCCTTCTTCTGCAAAACAGACACAGTGACTGAATAAATGCTGCACGGTTTGATGTGGAACACGGCCTGCTCAGCTTTGTGCATTTTCCCTGTAGTCAGGTGTGTTTCGTGTTCCGTGTAAACGTGAAAGTCGTCCTGTTTCGAGCAATGTGTGAAATCATTTAGCAAAGCAAGAATCGAAATTGTAGTAATGTCTAGCAGCTCATGGTTATTTGACCGAAGTGTCCAAGTGTCTCTGCTGTCATGATCGCGTTCGCCTCCCGCGCGGAAAATCGCAAACAGCTCTGCTGTTCCAAAGCGATTTGTGCTTTTACTGGAACCGAATGGAGACTATTATTTCATCGCTGTTGTGAAACAAAGTCCTGCGGTGACTCGACTCGTCGTTATTTGGTTTTCTGTCCAATGGGAAAATCGTTCCAATGAATTTCGGTGTCATATGTTATTGAATTTCTCCCATTTCCTTCATTTCCGTCCTGGAGTCATCAGAAGGAAAAGGTAATCTAATCGAGACTGTGAATGGTGAAATTCACTTTTTATGGCCCGTTCTTATGATGTTCTTTCTATCTCTCTTTTCAGCATTGTCTGGAAAGTGGTGGTGCACTAACGCTGCAGTATGTTTGAAAGAGTAGTTTGGAATTGCCCTGTTGGGCGTTGTGAGATTACTTTATGACTCATGCCCTCGGACTGTGACACATTTAGCATTCATGCATCTCTCTGTCTGAAAATGCATTCGGCATGCCAGTTTTGTTTGTGTTACGTGAAAAATGCTTTCTGTTTTGCGATTCGCTCAGCACATTACGAGTTAACGGGGTTTCTGAGGTAACTTCGAGCAGCAAAACTCCTCAATTGAGGTCTGGGAAAATTTCACGGAGTATGGTCAGTCGGGGCAAAATTAAGGAAGTTGTTCGTATCTGCAGTGTTTCACAATACTACCTTTCCCGTGAGCAGTCGAACAGACTAAACGATTGTGCCACAGACTGCGATGGAAAACTCCGCTAAAAAGTAATCCTTTACAGCCAGTGTTAGCAACAAGACGTTATGGGGGTACACGGCGTGGAAACAGATATTTAGGTGTATCTCATCCATGCTCACCACATAACCAAAATTAAACAAGTCCCGTTCCCCAGCATTTGGCCCCAATCCCTCTAAACCCATCCTGTCCAGAAACTATCCGATTACCTTTGCAATTTTCTGAGTGTAATCGCCTTCTCCACTTCCTCTGGGAGCTCATTCCATACACGCACAACCTTCCGTGTGGGAAATGTGCCTCAGGTCGTTTGTCAATTTCAGCCCACTCACCTTAAACCTATGCTCTCGAGTTTTCAACTCACCCCAATTTGGGTAAAACACAGAAATACTCAGTTTACAACCCTTCCATAAGATCATATCGCAGCCGTTACGCTGCAGGGAAAGTCGTCCCAGCTTATTCCACCTCGCCCTACGGTCCAAACATTGACGAAATCATTGTCTATATATTGTCATCAATTTCACGGCGACCGCGGCTGGTTTCTGTAGTGTAGTGGTCATCACGTTCGCCTAACACGCGAAAGGTCCCTAGTTCGAAACTGGGCAGAAACTGCTTTGCTCGTCAACTGCAGCCTTTTACATGGACAAGAACGGAGCTTTCTTGCTTGCTTTCCCATCTGCAAACCTGCCTTCGAATTTGCTTGAAAGAATCTGCTCTCGTAGTGAAATGTAAGGCAACTCCATTTAATTACTGTGTAAAGCATTATAAAGTTTTTCTGCAACCTGGTTCTGATGCATATGCCATTCTGTTTGAGAGTGTCCTTGCCGCGTTCTGATCCTTCCACGAAAAGCAGTACCGCATTTGCATTCCTTGCGCAGGCGGCCCGGTTCAAAGGCAGGGAAGAAGCTGCTGCGCTGGTGTCACAGCGCACCACGGATTCCTGAACTTGTCTGTCTGTCAAATGTACCCCAAAGTCGTCTCTGAAAGGCCTCATTTGGAAGCTGTCTGTCGTTATTCAACGCGCGAGAGTTGGTACCAAATTCCTGAATCATATTTTGGGGCAGTTCGCACGTTAGTGGCTCATTCAATCAGCAACAGCAATGAAATAATTTACACTCTCAGAGGAACCTTTGAACTTGTGCTTTCATAGCGCCGCTAATATTAAGGTGCGCCCCGAGATCTAAGCCATGTTGGAACTGAAACGGAGGAATCGACAGAGAGGCTACAGAATGACATCGCATCCATTTGGTTTTCTTTAAATCACTGACGAGCAGGAAAATGTAAAAGGGGAGAGCGAGTGGGGAAGTGAGGCGGTTGCAGCTCTGGTAAAAGTCCTTCTTTGTGATTCACTCCGCAAACAGAGACTTGAAGGTGACTCAGAGGCGTGTGAGCTCTTCACATCGAGATCAAAAAGCACTCAAGGGCAGTTAGCACCTCTTCCGGAGTGGGGGTGGGGTGAGGTAATTACCTTTTGACTTCTGTTACTATGTTCAGAAACTGCCTTTTCGATTGACTTGAACAGAAACTGCATTTCCAATAAGCACCATGGAAGTTAGCCAAATTTATTGAATCGCTTCTCGTCGATTCCCGCACAGGTTTCCAACTCAGTTGGTATCCACGTGGCTCATGTCCAGGAGTGAACATCTCTGCAGCAAATTGCACGGTTAAAGTAAAAGGCACGGAAAGTGGCATCTCGAACCGGCCCCGAGGTCAGAGCATGCTCACAATGTGATGTGTCGTTCTCGGATTGTAATGCGACCTCCGGTTTTAGGGTGGAGAACATTCTTTGGGACCCTTCTTCTGCAAAACAGACACAGTGACTGAATAAATGCTGCACGGTTTGATGTGGAACACGGCCTGCTCAGCTTTGTGCATTTTCCCTGTAGTCAGGTGTGTTTCGTGTTCCGTGTAAACGTGAAAGTCGTCCTGTTTCGAGCAATGTGTGAAATCATTTAGCAAAGCAAGAATCGAAATTGTAGTAATGTCTAGCAGCTCATGGTTATTTGACCGAAGTGTCCAAGTGTCTCTGCTGTCATGATCGCGTTCGCCTCCCGCGCGGAAAATCGCAAACAGCTCTGCTGTTCCAAAGCGATTTGTGCTTTTACTGGAACCGAATGGAGACTATTATTTCATCGCTGTTGTGAAACAAAGTCCTGCGGTGACTCGACTCGTCGTTATTTGGTTTTCTGTCCAATGGGAAAATCGTTCCAATGAATTTCGGTGTCATATGTTATTGAATTTCTCCCATTTCCTTCATTTCCGTCCTGGAGTCATCAGAAGGAAAAGGTAATCTAATCGAGACTGTGAATGGTGAAATTCACTTTTTATGGCCCGTTCTTATGATGTTCTTTCTATCTCTCTTTTCAGCATTGTCTGGAAAGTGGTGGTGCACTAACGCTGCAGTATGTTTGAAAGAGTAGTTTGGAATTGCCCTGTTGGGCGTTGTGAGATTACTTTATGACTCATGCCCTCGGACTGTGACACATTTAGCATTCATGCATCTCTCTGTCTGAAAATGCATTCGGCATGCCAGTTTTGTTTGTGTTACGTGAAAAATGCTTTCTGTTTTGCGATTCGCTCAGCACATTACGAGTTAACGGGGTTTCTGAGGTAACTTCGAGCAGCAAAACTCCTCAATTGAGGTCTGGGAAAATTTCACGGAGTATGGTCAGTCGGGGCAAAATTAAGGAAGTTGTTCGTATCTGCAGTGTTTCACAATACTACCTTTCCCGTGAGCAGTCGAACAGACTAAACGATTGTGCCACAGACTGCGATGGAAAACTCCGCTAAAAAGTAATCCTTTACAGCCAGTGTTAGCAACAAGACGTTATGGGGGTACACGGCGTGGAAACAGATATTTAGGTGTATCTCATCCATGCTCACCACATAACCAAAATTAAACAAGTCCCGTTCCCCAGCATTTGGCCCCAATCCCTCTAAACCCATCCTGTCCAGAAACTATCCGATTACCTTTGCAATTTTCTGAGTGTAATCGCCTTCTCCACTTCCTCTGGGAGCTCATTCCATACACGCACAACCTTCCGTGTGGGAAATGTGCCTCAGGTCGTTTGTCAATTTCAGCCCACTCACCTTAAACCTATGCTCTCGAGTTTTCAACTCACCCCAATTTGGGTAAAACACAGAAATACTCAGTTTACAACCCTTCCATAAGATCATATCGCAGCCGTTACGCTGCAGGGAAAGTCGTCCCAGCTTATTCCACCTCGCCCTACGGTCCAAACATTGACGAAATCATTGTCTATATATTGTCATCAATTTCACGGCGACCGCGGCTGGTTTCTGTAGTGTAGTGGTCATCACGTTCGCCTAACACGCGAAAGGTCCCTAGTTCGAAACTGGGCAGAAACTGCTTTGCTCGTCAACTGCAGCCTTTTACATGGACAAGAACGGAGCTTTCTTGCTTGCTTTCCCATCTGCAAACCTGCCTTCGAATTTGCTTGAAAGAATCTGCTCTCGTAGTGAAATGTAAGGCAACTCCATTTAATTACTGTGTAAAGCATTATAAAGTTTTTCTGCAACCTGGTTCTGATGCATATGCCATTCTGTTTGAGAGTGTCCTTGCCGCGTTCTGATCCTTCCACGAAAAGCAGTACCGCATTTGCATTCCTTGCGCAGGCGGCCCGGTTCAAAGGCAGGGAAGAAGCTGCTGCGCTGGTGTCACAGCGCACCACGGATTCCTGAACTTGTCTGTCTGTCAAATGTACCCCAAAGTCGTCTCTGAAAGGCCTCATTTGGAAGCTGTCTGTCGTTATTCAACGCGCGAGAGTTGGTACCAAATTCCTGAATCATATTTTGGGGCAGTTCGCACGTTAGTGGCTCATTCAATCAGCAACAGCAATGAAATAATTTACACTCTCAGAGGAACCTTTGAACTTGTGCTTTCATAGCGCCGCTAATATTAAGGTGCGCCCCGAGATCTAAGCCATGTTGGAACTGAAACGGAGGAATCGACAGAGAGGCTACAGAATGACATCGCATCCATTTGGTTTTCTTTAAATCACTGACGAGCAGGAAAATGTAAAAGGGGAGAGCGAGTGGGGAAGTGAGGCGGTTGCAGCTCTGGTAAAAGTCCTTCTTTGTGATTCACTCCGCAAACAGAGACTTGAAGGTGACTCAGAGGCGTGTGAGCTCTTCACATCGAGATCAAAAAGCACTCAAGGGCAGTTAGCACCTCTTCCGGAGTGGGGGTGGGGTGAGGTAATTACCTTTTGACTTCTGTTACTATGTTCAGAAACTGCCTTTTCGATTGACTTGAACAGAAACTGCATTTCCAATAAGCACCATGGAAGTTAGCCAAATTTATTGAATCGCTTCTCGTCGATTCCCGCACAGGTTTCCGACTCAGTTGGTATCCACGTGGCTCATGTCCAGGAGTGAACATCTCTGCAGCAAATTGCACGGTTAAAGTAAAAGGCACGGAAAGTGGCATCTCGAACCGGCCCCGAGGTCAGAGCATGCTCACAATGTGATGTGTCGTTCTCGGATTGTAATGCGACCTCCGGTTTTAGGGTGGAGAACATTCTTTGGGACCCTTCTTCTGCAAAACAGACACAGTGACTGAATAAATGCTGCACGGTTTGATGTGGAACACGGCCTGCTCAGCTTTGTGCATTTTCCCTGTAGTCAGGTGTGTTTCGTGTTCCGTGTAAACGTGAAAGTCGTCCTGTTTCGAGCAATGTGTGAAATCATTTAGCAAAGCAAGAATCGAAATTGTAGTAATGTCTAGCAGCTCATGGTTATTTGACCGAAGTGTCCAAGTGTCTCTGCTGTCATGATCGCGTTCGCCTCCCGCGCGGAAAATCGCAAACAGCTCTGCTGTTCCAAAGCGATTTGTGCTTTTACTGGAACCGAATGGAGACTATTATTTCATCGCTGTTGTGAAACAAAGTCCTGCGGTGACTCGACTCGTCGTTATTTGGTTTTCTGTCCAATGGGAAAATCGTTCCAATGAATTTCGGTGTCATATGTTATTGAATTTCTCCCATTTCCTTCATTTCCGTCCTGGAGTCATCAGAAGGAAAAGGTAATCTAATCGAGACTGTGAATGGTGAAATTCACTTTTTATGGCCCGTTCTTATGATGTTCTTTCTATCTCTCTTTTCAGCATTGTCTGGAAAGTGGTGGTGCACTAACGCTGCAGTATGTTTGAAAGAGTAGTTTGGAATTGCCCTGTTGGGCGTTGTGAGATTACTTTATGACTCATGCCCTCGGACTGTGACACATTTAGCATTCATGCATCTCTCTGTCTGAAAATGCATTCGGCATGCCAGTTTTGTTTGTGTTACGTGAAAAATGCTTTCTGTTTTGCGATTCGCTCAGCACATTACGAGTTAACGGGGTTTCTGAGGTAACTTCGAGCAGCAAAACTCCTCAATTGAGGTCTGGGAAAATTTCACGGAGTATGGTCAGTCGGGGCAAAATTAAGGAAGTTGTTCGTATCTGCAGTGTTTCACAATACTACCTTTCCCGTGAGCAGTCGAACAGACTAAACGATTGTGCCACAGACTGCGATGGAAAACTCCGCTAAAAAGTAATCCTTTACAGCCAGTGTTAGCAACAAGACGTTATGGGGGTACACGGCGTGGAAACAGATATTTAGGTGTATCTCATCCATGCTCACCACATAACCAAAATTAAACAAGTCCCGTTCCCCAGCATTTGGCCCCAATCCCTCTAAACCCATCCTGTCCAGAAACTATCCGATTACCTTTGCAATTTTCTGAGTGTAATCGCCTTCTCCACTTCCTCTGGGAGCTCATTCCATACACGCACAACCTTCTGTGTGGGAAATGTGCCTCAGGTCGTTTGTCAATTTCAGCCCACTCACCTTAAACCTATGCTCTCGAGTTTTCAACTCACCCCAATTTGGGTAAAACACAGAAATACTCAGTTTACAACCCTTCCATAAGATCATATCGCAGCCGTTACGCTGCAGGGAAAGTCGTCCCAGCTTATTCCACCTCGCCCTACGGTCCAAACATTGACGAAATCATTGTCTATATATTGTCATCAATTTCACGGCGACCGCGGCTGGTTTCTGTAGTGTAGTGGTCATCACGTTCGCCTAACACGCGAAAGGTCCCTAGTTCGAAACTGGGCAGAAACTGCTTTGCTCGTCAACTGCAGCCTTTTACATGGACAAGAACGGAGCTTTCTTGCTTGCTTTCCCATCTGCAAACCTGCCTTCGAATTTGCTTGAAAGAATCTGCTCTCGTAGTGAAATGTAAGGCAACTCCATTTAATTACTGTGTAAAGCATTATAAAGTTTTTCTGCAACCTGGTTCTGATGCATATGCCATTCTGTTTGAGAGTGTCCTTGCCGCGTTCTGATCCTTCCACGAAAAGCAGTACCGCATTTGCATTCCTTGCGCAGGCGGCCCGGTTCAAAGGCAGGGAAGAAGCTGCTGCGCTGGTGTCACAGCGCACCACGGATTCCTGAACTTGTCTGTCTGTCAAATGTACCCCAAAGTCGTCTCTGAAAGGCCTCATTTGGAAGCTGTCTGTCGTTATTCAACGCGCGAGAGTTGGTACCAGATTCCTGAATCATATTTTGGGGCAGTTCGCACGTTAGTGGCTCATTCAATCAGCAACAGCAATGAAATAATTTACACTCTCAGAGGAACCTTTGAACTTGTGCTTTCATAGCGCCGCTAATATTAAGGTGCGCCCCGAGATCTAAGCCATGTTGGAACTGAAACGGAGGAATCGACAGAGAGGCTACAGAATGACATCGCATCCATTTGGTTTTCTTTAAATCACTGACGAGCAGGAAAATGTAAAAGGGGAGAGCGAGTGGGGAAGTGAGGCGGTTGCAGCTCTGGTAAAAGTCCTTCTTTGTGATTCACTCCGCAAACAGAGACTTGAAGGTGACTCAGAGGCGTGTGAGCTCTTCACATCGAGATCAAAAAGCACTCAAGGGCAGTTAGCACCTCTTCCGGAGTGGGGGTGGGGTGAGGTAATTACCTTTTGACTTCTGTTAATATGTTCAGAAACTGCCTTTTCGATTGACTTGAACAGAAACTGCATTTCCAATAAGCACTATGGAAGTTAGCCAAATTTATTGAATCGCTTCTCGTCGATTCCCGCACAGGTTTCCGACTCAGTTGGTATCCACGTGGCTCATGTCCAGGAGTGAACATCTCTGCAGCAAATTGCACGGTTAAAGTAAAAGGCACGGAAAGTGGCATCTCGAACCGGCCCCGAGGTCAGAGCATGCTCACAATGTGATGTGTCGTTCTCGGATTGTAATGCGACCTCCGGTTTTAGGGTGGAGAACATTCTTTGGGACCCTTCTTCTGCAAAACAGACACAGTGACTGAATAAATGCTGCACGGTTTGATGTGGAACACGGCCTGCTCAGCTTTGTGCATTTTCCCTGTAGTCAGGTGTGTTTCGTGTTCCGTGTAAACGTGAAAGTCGTCCTGTTTCGAGCAATGTGTGAAATCATTTAGCAAAGCAAGAATCGAAATTGTAGTAATGTCTTGCAGCTCATGGTTATTTGACCGAAGTGTCCAAGTGTCTCTGCTGTCATGATCGCGTTCGCCTCCCGCGCGGAAAATCGCAAACAGCTCTGCTGTTCCAAAGCGATTTGTGCTTTTACTGGAACCGAATGGAGACTATTATTTCATCGCTGTTGTGAAACAAAGTCCTGCGGTGACTCGACTCGTCGTTATTTGGTTTTCTGTCCAATGGGAAAATCGTTCCAATGAATTTCGGTGTCATATGTTATTGAATTTCTCCCATTTCCTTCATTTCCGTCCTGGAGTCATCAGAAGGAAAAGGTAATCTAATCGAGACTGTGAATGGTGAAATTCACTTTTTATGGCCCGTTCTTATGATGTTCTTTCTATCTCTCTTTTCAGCATTGTCTGGAAAGTGGTGGTGCACTAACGCTGCAGTATGTTTGAAAGAGTAGTTTGGAATTGCCCTGTTGGGCGTTGTGAGATTACTTTATGACTCATGCCCTCGGACTGTGACACATTTAGCATTCATGCATCTCTCTGTCTGAAAATGCATTCGGCATGCCAGTTTTGTTTGTGTTACGTGAAAAATGCTTTCTGTTTTGCGATTCGCTCAGCACATTACGAGTTAACGGGGTTTCTGAGGTAACTTCGAGCAGCAAAACTCCTCAATTGAGGTCTGGGAAAATTTCACGGAGTATGGTCAGTCGGGGCAAAATTAAGGAAGTTGTTCGTATCTGCAGTGTTTCACAATACTACCTTTCCCGTGAGCAGTCGAACAGACTAAACGATTGTGCCACAGACTGCGATGGAAAACTCCGCTAAAAAGTAATCCTTTACAGCCAGTGTTAGCAACAAGACGTTATGGGGGTACACGGCGTGGAAACAGATATTTAGGTGTATCTCATCCATGCTCACCACATAACCAAAATTAAACAAGTCCCGTTCCCCAGCATTTGGCCCCAATCCCTCTAAACCCATCCTGTCCAGAAACTATCCGATTACCTTTGCAATTTTCTGAGTGTAATCGCCTTCTCCACTTCCTCTGGGAGCTCATTCCATACACGCACAACCTTCCGTGTGGGAAATGTGCCTCAGGTCGTTTGTCAATTTCAGCCCACTCACCTTAAACCTATGCTTTCGAGTTTTCAACTCACCCCAATTTGGGTAAAACACAGAAATACTCAGTTTACAACCCTTCCATAAGATCATATCGCAGCCGTTACGCTGCAGGGAAAGTCGTCCCAGCTTATTCCACCTCGCCCTACGGTCCAAACATTGACGAAATCATTGTCTATATATTGTCATCAATTTCACGGCGACCGCGGCTGGTTTCTGTAGTGTAGTGGTCATCACGTTCGCCTAACACGCGAAAGGTCCCTAGTTCGAAACTGGGCAGAAACTGCTTTGCTCGTCAACTGCAGCCTTTTACATGGACAAGAACGGAGCTTTCTTGCTTGCTTTCCCATCTGCAAACCTGCCTTCGAATTTGCTTGAAAGAATCTGCTCTCGTAGTGAAATGTAAGGCAACTCCATTTAATTACTGTGTAAAGCATTATAAAGTTTTTCTGCAACCTGGTTCTGATGCATATGCCATTCTGTTTGAGAGTGTCCTTGCCGCGTTCTGATCCTTCCACGAAAAGCAGTACCGCATTTGCATTCCTTGCGCAGGCGGCCCGGTTCAAAGGCAGGGAAGAAGCTGCTGCGCTGGTGTCACAGCGCACCACGGATTCCTGAACTTGTCTGTCTGTCAAATGTACCCCAAAGTCGTCTCTGAAAGGCCTCATTTGGAAGCTGTCTGTCGTTATTCAACGCGCGAGAGTTGGTACCAGATTCCTGAATCATATTTTGGGGCAGTTCGCACGTTAGTGGCTCATTCAATCAGCAACAGCAATGAAATAATTTACACTCTCAGAGGAACCTTTGAACTTGTGCTTTCATAGCGCCGCTAATATTAAGGTGCGCCCCGAGATCTAAGCCATGTTGGAACTGAAACGGAGGAATCGACAGAGAGGCTACAGAATGACATCGCATCCATTTGGTTTTCTTTAAATCACTGACGAGCAGGAAAATGTAAAAGGGGAGAGCGAGTGGGGAAGTGAGGCGGTCGCAGCTCTGGTAAAAGTCCTTCTTTGTGATTCACTCCGCAAACAGAGACTTGAAGGTGACTCAGAGGCGTGTGAGCTCTTCACATCGAGATCAAAAAGCACTCAAGGGCAGTTAGCACCTCTTCCGGAGTGGGGGTGGGGTGAGGTAATTACCTTTTGACTTCTGTTACTATGTTCAGAAACTGCCTTTTCGATTGACTTGAACAGAAACTGCATTTCCAATAAGCACCATGGAAGTTAGCCAAATTTATTGAATCGCTTCTCGTCGATTCCCGCACAGGTTTCCGACTCAGTTGGTATCCACGTGGCTCATGTCCAGGAGTGAACATCTCTGCAGCAAATTGCACGGTTAAAGTAAAAGGCACGGAAAGTGGCATCTCGAACCGGCCCCGAGGTCAGAGCATGCTCACAATGTGATGTGTCGTTCTCGGATTGTAATGCGACCTCCGGTTTTAGGGTGGAGAACATTCTTTGGGACCCTTCTTCTGCAAAACAGACACAGTGACTGAATAAATGCTGCACGGTTTGATGTGGAACACGGCCTGCTCAGCTTTGTGCATTTTCCCTGTAGTCAGGTGTGTTTCGTGTTCCGTGTAAACGTGAAAGTCGTCCTGTTTCGAGCAATGTGTGAAATCATTTAGCAAAGCAAGAATCGAAATTGTAGTAATGTCTAGCAGCTCATGGTTATTTGACCGAAGTGTCCAAGTGTCTCTGCTGTCATGATCGCGTTCGCCTCCCGCGCGGAAAATCGCAAACAGCTCTGCTGTTCCAAAGCGATTTGTGCTTTTACTGGAACCGAATGGAGACTATTATTTCATCGCTGTTGTGAAACAAAGTCCTGCGGTGACTCGACTCGTCGTTATTTGGTTTTCTGTCCAATGGGAAAATCGTTCCAATGAATTTCGGTGTCATATGTTATTGAATTTCTCCCATTTCCTTCATTTCCGTCCTGGAGTCATCAGAAGGAAAAGGTAATCTAATCGAGACTGTGAATGGTGAAATTCACTTTTTATGGCCCGTTCTTATGATGTTCTTTCTATCTCTCTTTTCAGCATTGTCTGGAAAGTGGTGGTGCACTAACGCTGCAGTATGTTTGAAAGAGTAGTTTGAAATTGCCCTGTTGGGAGTTGTGAGATTACTTTATGACTCATGCCCTCGGACTGTGACACATTTAGCATTCATGCATCTCTCTGTCTGAAAATGCATTCGGCATGCCAGTTTTGTTTGTGTTACGTGAAAAATGCTTTCTGTTTTGCGATTCGCTCAGCACATTACGAGTTAACGGGGTTTCTGAGGTAACTTCGAGCAGCAAAACTCCTCAATTGAGGTCTGGGAAAATTTCACGGAGTATGGTCAGTCGGGGCAAAATTAAGGAAGTTGTTCGTATCTGCAGTGTTTCACAATACTACCTTTCCCGTGAGCAGTCGAACAGACTAAACGATTGTGCCACAGACTGCGATGGAAAACTCCGCTAAAAAGTAATCCTTTACAGCCAGTGTTAGCAACAAGACGTTATGGGGGTACACGGCGTGGAAACAGATATTTAGGTGTATCTCATCCATGCTCACCACATAACCAAAATTAAACAAGTCCCGTTCCCCAGCATTTGGCCCCAATCCCTCTAAACCCATCCTGTCCAGAAACTATCCGATTACCTTTGCAATTTTCTGAGTGTAATCGCCTTCTCCACTTCCTCTGGGAGCTCATTCCATACACGCACAACCTTCCGTGTGGGAAATGTGCCTCAGGTCGTTTGTCAATTTCAGCCCACTCACCTTAAACCTATGCTTTCGAGTTTTCAACTCACCCCAATTTGGGTAAAACACAGAAATACTCAGTTTACAACCCTTCCATAAGATCATATCGCAGCCGTTACGCTGCAGGGAAAGTCGTCCCAGCTTATTCCACCTCGCCCTACGGTCCAAACATTGACGAAATCATTGTCTATATATTGTCATCAATTTCACGGCGACCGCGGCTGGTTTCTGTAGTGTAGTGGTCATCACGTTCGCCTAACACGCGAAAGGTCCCTAGTTCGAAACTGGGCAGAAACTGCTTTGCTCGTCAACTGCAGCCTTTTACATGGACAAGAACGGAGCTTTCTTGCTTGCTTTCCCATCTGCAAACCTGCCTTCGAATTTGCTTGAAAGAATCTGCTCTCGTAGTGAAATGTAAGGCAACTCCATTTAATTACTGTGTAAAGCATTATAAAGTTTTTCTGCAACCTGGTTCTGATGCATATGCCATTCTGTTTGAGAGTGTCCTTGCCGCGTTCTGATCCTTCCACGAAAAGCAGTACCGCATTTGCATTCCTTGCGCAGGCGGCCCGGTTCAAAGGCAGGGAAGAAGCTGCTGCGCTGGTGTCACAGCGCACCACGGATTCCTGAACTTGTCTGTCTGTCAAATGTACCCCAAAGTCGTCTCTGAAAGGCCTCATTTGGAAGCTGTCTGTCGTTATTCAACGCGCGAGAGTTGGTACCAGATTCCTGAATCATATTTTGGGGCAGTTCGCACGTTAGTGGCTCATTCAATCAGCAACAGCAATGAAATAATTTACACTCTCAGAGGAACCTTTGAACTTGTGCTTTCATAGCGCCGCTAATATTAAGGTGCGCCCCGAGATCTAAGCCATGTTGGAACTGAAACGGAGGAATCGACAGAGAGGCTACAGAATGACATCGCATCCATTTGGTTTTCTTTAAATCACTGACGAGCAGGAAAATGTAAAAGGGGAGAGCGAGTGGGGAAGTGAGGCGGTTGCAGCTCTGGTAAAAGTCCTTCTTTGTGATTCACTCCGCAAACAGAGACTTGAAGGTGACTCAGAGGCGTGTGAGCTCTTCACATCGAGATCAAAAAGCACTCAAGGGCAGTTAGCACCTCTTCCGGAGTGGGGGTGGGGTGAGGTAATTACCTTTTGACTTCTGTTAATATGTTCAGAAACTGCCTTTTCGATTGACTTGAACAGAAACTGCATTTCCAATAAGCACTATGGAAGTTAGCCAAATTTATTGAATCGCTTCTCGTCGATTCCCGCACAGGTTTCCGACTCAGTTGGTATCCACGTGGCTCATGTCCAGGAGTGAACATCTCTGCAGCAAATTGCACGGTTAAAGTAAAAGGCACGGAAAGTGGCATCTCGAACCGGCCCCGAGGTCAGAGCATGCTCACAATGTGATGTGTCGTTCTCGGATTGTAATGCGACCTCCGGTTTTAGGGTGGAGAACATTCTTTGGGACCCTTCTTCTGCAAAACAGACACAGTGACTGAATAAATGCTGCACGGTTTGATGTGGAACACGGCCTGCTCAGCTTTGTGCATTTTCCCTGTAGTCAGGTGTGTTTCGTGTTCCGTGTAAACGTGAAAGTCGTCCTGTTTCGAGCAATGTGTGAAATCATTTAGCAAAGCAAGAATCGAAATTGTAGTAATGTCTAGCAGCTCATGGTTATTTGACCGAAGTGTCCAAGTGTCTCTGCTGTCATGATCGCGTTCGCCTCCCGCGCGGAAAATCGCAAACAGCTCTGCTGTTCCAAAGCGATTTGTGCTTTTACTGGAACCGAATGGAGACTATTATTTCATCGCTGTTGTGAAACAAAGTCCTGCGGTGACTCGACTCGTCGTTATTTGGTTTTCTGTCCAATGGGAAAATCGTTCCAATGAATTTCGGTGTCATATGTTATTGAATTTCTCCCATTTCCTTCATTTCCGTCCTGGAGTCATCAGAAGGAAAAGGTAATCTAATCGAGACTGTGAATGGTGAAATTCACTTTTTATGGCCCGTTCTTATGATGTTCTTTCTATCTCTCTTTTCAGCATTGTCTGGAAAGTGGTGGTGCACTAACGCTGCAGTATGTTTGAAAGAGTAGTTTGGAATTGCCCTGTTGGGAGTTGTGAGATTACTTTATGACTCATGCCCTCGGACTGTGACACATTTAGCATTCATGCATCTCTCTGTCTGAAAATGCATTCGGCATGCCAGTTTTGTTTGTGTTACGTGAAAAATGCTTTCTGTTTTGCGATTCGCTCAGCACATTACGAGTTAACGGGGTTTCTGAGGTAACTTCGAGCAGCAAAACTCCTCAATTGAGGTCTGGGAAAATTTCACGGAGTATGGTCAGTCGGGGCAAAATTAAGGAAGTTGTTCGTATCTGCAGTGTTTCACAATACTACCTTTCCCGTGAGCAGTCGAACAGACTAAACGATTGTGCCACAGACTGCGATGGAAAACTCCGCTAAAAAGTAATCCTTTACAGCCAGTGTTAGCAACAAGACGTTATGGGGGTACACGGCGTGGAAACAGATATTTAGGTGTATCTCATCCATGCTCACCACATAACCAAAATTAAACAAGTCCCGTTCCCCAGCATTTGGCCCCAATCCCTCTAAACCCATCCTGTCCAGAAACTATCCGATTACCTTTGCAATTTTCTGAGTGTAATCGCCTTCTCCACTTCCTCTGGGAGCTCATTCCATACACGCACAACCTTCCGTGTGGGAAATGTGCCTCAGGTCGTATGTCAATTTCAGCCCACTCACCTTAAACCTATGCTCTCGAGTTTTCAACTCACCCCAATTTGGGTAAAACACAGAAATACTCAGTTTACAACCCTTCCATAAGATCATATCGCAGCCGTTACGCTGCAGGGAAAGTCGTCCCAGCTTATTCCACCTCGCCCTACGGTCCAAACATTGACGAAATCATTGTCTATATATTGTCATCAATTTCACGTGTCTTTTTTTAACTTTGTCAAGATGTCAATTACGCTGGACAACAACGAGCGATTGGAAACAGAAAGGTGAAACGGAGAATGGCTTCAACTTTCAGTGCTGGATGCCACTGCGCCGCAGGGCGGCGACCGCGGCTGGTTTCTGTAGTGTAGTGGTCATCACGTTCGCCTATCACGCGAAAGGTCCCTAGTTCGAAACTGGGCAGAAACTGCTTTGTTCGTCAACTGCAGCCTTTTACATGGACAAGAACGGAGCTTTCTTGCTTGCTTTCCCATCTGCAAACCTGCCTTCGAATTTGCTTGAAAGAATCAGCTCTCGTAGTGAAAGGTAAGGCAACTCCATTTAATTACTGTGTAAAGCATTATAAAATTTTTCTCCTACCTGGTTCTGATGCATATGCCATTCTGTTTGAGAGTGTCCTTGCCGCGTTCTGATCCTTCCACGAAAAGCAGTACCGCATTTGCATTCCTTGCGCAGGCGGCCCGGTTCAAAGGCAGGGAAGAAGCTGCTGCGCTGGTGTCACAGCGCACCACGGATTCCTGAACTTGTCTTTCTGTCAAATGTACCCCAAGGTCGTCTCTGAAAGGCCTCATTTGGAAGCTGTCTGTCGTTATTCAACGCGCGAGAGTTGGTACCAGATTCCTGAATCATATTTTGGGGCAGTTCGCACGTTAGTGGCTCATTCAATCAGCAACAGCAATGAAATAATTTACACTCTCAGAGGAACCTTTGGACTTTCACCAGAGCTGCAACTGCCTCACTTCCCCACTCGCTCTCCCCGTTTATATTTCCCTGCTCGTCCGTGATTTAAAGAAACCCAAATGGATGCGATATCATTCTGTAGCCTCTCTGTCGATTCCTCTGTTTCAGTTCCAACATGGCTTAGATGTCGGGGCGCACCTTAATAGTAGCGACGCTATGAAAGCACCCCTGTTACCTCAGTGTATTAACAGGCCATTTGTTTGAAAAAAAATGACCCTCTAAAGAGTAACCCACCCAAACACTTTTCCCGATCACATTTCTTCACATTTATTTCTGTCTAATTCACATATCCGTGAACACAACGTGCGGTTTAGCATGGCCAGGGCACCTAACCTGCATATGTTTGGAATGTTTGAGGACACCACAGCAAAGTCACATGGACTTGGGGAGAACGTGCAAAGTCCCCACAGTCATCTGAGGAGGAAATCAAACCAATGTCCCTGGCGCTGTGAGGCAGCATTGCTAACCACTGAGGTACCATGTAATCTGATGCAATAAGTAAAATCAGTGAAAGATACTAAAAAATAAGTTTCAAATGAACACTCTCCGATATTGTCAAAGCATGTCAATCTTACATTCAATACGAATAGGTGTATGGAAAACAATAAAATAACAAAATCTCGGCAATTCATGTATAAACAGTAATTAAACATTTAATTTGATCAAAGGTCATAACAATATTTAGACGAATTGCAATTTTTAATAACAAATGTAGGTAATTAGCTGACTAATGAACACTTGGAAGTGGCATATATTAACTTAACGCTGAAGAAAGCGACTTGTTTTCCCCCTTGTTACACAGCAGAATAACAATGTGTGTGTGTTCGAAATGTTTGAATCAAGTTCTTTCTAGCAAAATAACTGATGACTTACGATCACTTCGCCTTGTCACCTTTAAAACCACAACATTCTCAAATATTTTCCAAGAATTTACAATCAGAAGAACTAGTTAATTCCTTTTCATAGCAACCCAAAGAGAATAAGTAGCGGACACAGTGAATTAGTGAGTCAATGCAAGAATTCAACTGAAGACAATATCCCTTCTTTCCAAAAATGTTCAAAATTTAAAAAAACAAAATTCATTGCCATTGTTGAATGAAAGAATAAAGAGATGCTAATTCTTTTTCATTTGATTTTGTTGCATGAAACATCCGTCAGTCGTATTATGATTACAAACACGATAAATGTGAGCATTGAAGGCAAATGTAATTAATTGAATTCAACTATGTTTCAACAGGTAAAATAAAATTTGATACTTACAATGATTGAGAGATTGTGCACTGCAATATCTTTACAGTGGTTCATGTACTGTGCCGTAAATCCACATTTGCGCAACCTACTAGATTGAATAAGTATTGTTTTTATTATAAATCAGCAACAATTGAATTATCAAAGTCTGTCAATGCATTAATGAATAATGAAAAATCTCTTTTTGCAAGTGATTGAGCAATGTCTGGAAATGAACTGGAATTAATTCAGTGAAAAGTAATTACATTTTCCTGAATTTTAAGACCGAGATTACCGTGATCTTTCAAATGAGCAAACATCAGATATTTGCAATGAAGTTGGATGGGAAGTCATTGGTTCCTTTGAGGGGTAGGTGACCTGAAAAATAAAGGTATTTTCATACTGTACTATTAGCACTAAGACATAATGAATTAAATCTAAATGTGAATCTCACTATACTTGTTCAAAAGACATTTTTTATAAATGGCAATGCCTTGATAATGATTGCTGTCTTTTGAAGAATTAAAATGAATCAATATTTCAAAAGCACTTTGCTGTGATGTTGATTAGATATTTATTAAGATCAGTAAACTGAGGTATAAAACATTGTACCTAGCTTTATGGATTGAAGAAAAATGAGCCATTCAGTGATTATTGAGCAAGAATCTTTTTTTAAGTAAAAAATGTACGTAATACAAGAATTGTGAATTTCCATACACTGGATTCCTTGTAGAGATATGTTACATCAATTTATATGATCAATATTATGATCAATGTTTAAAAACTTGTGTCAGAATTAGGAAGAGAATTAGTAAGTCATGAAAGTGAGCTTGAAACTGAACAATGTCGTCAATGATATGTGGCATATATGCGATTTTAATAATATTGTCATTTTTGGACAATGATGAATAATGTTGGAATAGAAATCACAAAAAAATCAACACGGTCAAAGCAGATCTTTTCTTACAATGAAATGAAAACAATAATCATTTTGTAGCACGCATGATTTGAAATAGCAGGTTTTTAAATGTGACATATACAGTGAAGGCTAACCCTTTTGCAAAAATGTGGGAAGTTCACAAATTTAAAATGCAGTATTTGTTCAATTTGTAATAAAAATGGTTATAATTTGAATTGTCTCTTGTACACACACAACAAAAAAGGAGCTTAAAGATTGTTAGATTGACAAAGATTTGCTTTACAACATTATTGTAGTATAGTCAATATCTGTGATAAAGTAGAATTATTGGTTTAAACAATATAAATCAACATTAACGACTGAGCTGAAATATAGCACCTCAATTGCATTAACTGCATAGAATAGTAAATAAATGTTTATTGTTGTCATTTGTCCTAGGAACAATAAGATACTTACTCAGGTTATTCCACTGAATAGTAATCAGCTGATGATGAATATCTTTGTGTCGCTTTATGTGCACTGTTTTGTGTGAACATTGATTTCAATAAATTTAGATATTTACATGAATTAGGAACAGACTGATAACTGGGTGTGAAAGATCTTATTTAAGATTAGACAATTTTTAGGAATTCAGGAGGTTTGCTGAACAAAACACTGTTAAGTCATCATGCAATAAACTGGATTAGAGAGAAACGTGCAAATTCAATTTTCAAATGAATGCACTCGGATATTTTCAGAACATTTCAATCGTACATTCAATATAAATAGATGAATGGAAAACTAAAAACAAATTTCAGACAACTCATAAACAGATCAATAACTAAAAATTGATATATAGTAGGAAGTGGCATTTGTTTATTTAACTGAAGAATAACTTAATTTTTTTCTCATATTTATACCTTTGAAGCATCAAGTTCTATCTTTACTTTGCTTATTTCATCTTTGTGAATGCAACATTATCAAATATTTTGCAAAGAATATTGATTGAGTGTAATTAGATACATTCTGTTATTAGCGGACTGAAGAATATATATAGCAGATACTGTGATTATTGGAATGAACAACAAATGAAAACATATCTCATGTTGAATTGAAAGGCAATTCATTCGATTCTTAGATATTTTCTTCTCAACATTCAGAGCTGCTCTGGCACAGCTCTGTGCAATGTGGGAATTGAAATTGGTCTGGTAACAGAGACACGACCAGACAACTCTGGTCTGGTAACAGATACACGACCAGAGTTGCACAAGATTCCTTCATAACATTCCCAACCAGGTTGGGCAGGGCTGAAAACTAATCAGATGTTTATTGCGATAATTGGATTGGAATTAAATGGTTGGATACTGTGTACAATCTTCTGAAAATTCAGTAGTAATTTACAATAATGATGGGAGTTAACAAATGTCTTAATTTAACATGATTTTTATGATCACTTGTGGAACGACAACTTGACAGAATTGTGTGATTACTGTGCATTATAAATAAAAATGAATATAATTATTCTATATGTTCATAAGTTCCACATTTTCAGAAATGCAAATTACAATGCTTTTGATCTACATATAAATTGGAACAAAATGATGAATTGGTCAATCAATGTGCCTATTCAGCTGAAGACAACTTTCATTCTTTCTAAAATACACGATTTCTAAGTCACCATTTCCTGTATGCCAACCCTTTTTTGTGTGCTTCAAAAAATTCATGGGGATTTCAATGATTTTGCACGTGAAAAATATTCAATTGTTATTGTGATTAAAAACACAATAAATGTTAACATTGAAGTGATTTCTAATCAAATCAATTCAAAAGTGTTTCCAAGTTTAAAATGAAAAGCAATATTCAGAATGATTGAATGATTGTGCATTGCAATGTCCTTGCATTAATTATTATATGAAAACATAGTTCCACATGTACACCCCTTACCGAATTGAACAATTGTTAGGTTTTGGCAACAAATCGATTTGAAATATTTTATTAATGAATTTAAGAATAATGAGGTATCTCCTCTTACTATTCCACTGAGTAATGTTCAGAAATGAAGAGAAATATTGCAGTGTAAATTAACTGGTGTTCTCTGAATTTCAATGGCTGAGAAGACTGTGATCTTTCAAATGAGCAAAAGTTAGATATTTACAAATGATGTTGCAATGGCAATTATTGGTCTTTTGTGGGCGTATTGGCCTTATCAAACAAGTTTTAATGTTGTAGCACTCACACTAAGAAATATGGAAGGTATTAAAAGCACATTGTACTTGTTATAAAGCCTAAGTTAAAGTATTGCGTAATTATTGTAATTGATAATTGTTTCTAAAATCCTGATAGATAAATTGACTTAATATTTTGAATGCACTTTGCTCTGATGTCGATTGTCTATTCATTAAGATAAATAAACTGAAAATTAAAATATAAAACGTGGCTTTAATAATTAAAAAATCTCAGCAACAATTGAACATCGTTCAACTTTTTTTTGGTTGGTTCATGTCTATTTTATTAATGTAACTTTTATCATGATAAATGTTTAGATAAATGTCAGAACTAGGAAGAAAATAATGAGGATGGGAAAGTGGGTATTATTATGCACTAAACATCGAGTCAATGACATTTGGTACAGGGAGTCATTTTGTAGCAAAAAAAACTAATAATTGTGTGATTATTGTTCATTGACAACTAATGTTGGAAGAAAATAAAACTACCTCAAAATGAAATTAAAATAAATATCATTTTGGAGGTCACATGATTTGAAAAATGGAAATTGTCACTTAATGTGACATTTGAGCTGAAGAATCGTTCTTCCCCCCGCCACCCCCATGTGTAGTCCTGTCAATAATTTAAAATTTAGTATAAGTTGAACTAAATAACAAATGGATGTTCCTCCATTGTTTTCTTGAAAACAAAAATTTAAAAAATTAACATGAAAATGATATCGCTCTGCAAGGAATAATTTCACAGATAATAAGTGTTTGTATTGAAGTTAAATGTCACCATAGCTGTAGGAGTGATTTCCCCTGACAGGGAATGAAGACTGAGGAGATAGGCCGAACTCAGGCAAGTGGAAGATGTTTACTCATGCTGCAATCAGTTAATGCAGGGATCATCCCCCCAAGGCCAATCTAGGAAGGGAGGTCCATGACACACTAATGTGTACAGTAAAAAGCAGTATTTTTACACACCTTCTGTATTACAATGTCCACATGCAATGTGGTTACAGTCGTTCCATCATGATACAGACACCCAATCCTGTAGAACACCTAATCTTGGATGAACATCAATATGGATAGCCCGAATTTCCTATTGGTTCATGGTGTTTTACAGGTGCTATAATCTCCAGGCCTTGGGATCTCTGTGCATTTTATTTCCTCACATTACAAAATTAATTTCTGCAGTCCTTTGGGCCTCTCACTTTGCCTTATTTACAATTCTCAAGAATATGTAATTAGAAAAGTTTTAAATGTTCTGAGCAATTTTAAAATAGTAACTATTTCTGACAATCAAACCCTGCCTGTTTCCCTGACAGCCGCTGTGGAAGTTAGCTGGGCTCTATCCTGCAGTTGGTGTTTATTCATTCACTGGGACAATTATTCTTTCATTAATGAAAGTCAGGGTTGGTCATTTTTCTGTGTGCCTGCATTCTCTTATCACTATCTGGAATATGACTGTCTGGAATTGCATGCTTATGGACTTGGAGTAGGATTGTACAAAATGTTCTTTTTTTAACTTCAGACTGAAACACACTGTTGGTCTTATTTATCTCCCCTCCACCATTTTGTGTTTTAATTCCAAGGCAGGCTGCTCAGGGCTTCCCTACAGCAGCAAATCAATAAGGATTTCAGCATTAAAATAAAAATCAACATTCGCTACCATTAGGAAACTGTACCATGCAATATGCTTACGTCACTGAGACTCAATTCCACACTTAAAGCCGACTATACTGATTTGATCAATGATTACATATTAGATATAAGTAACAATTAGTGTTAAAACTAGTCACTGTAAACTTAAAATGATTAGAAATGTCATATTACAATCCACAACATGTAGAATTGGAGTCGAAAACAATCAGATGTATCTTCATTTGTAAGGCTGAATATGAATCCAATGATTTCTGTGAACATTCAAATGAGAAGATATCAGATATTTCCTGTCAGTGTTGGATGAGGGATCATTGCTTGGTTGGTGGTTGTGTTGACCTGGAATAAAAGATAATTTTTTCTTAGTAAAATTGGCACTATGAAATAATGATTTAAATTGAAATGTGAATCTCACGATATTTGTTACAAAACCTAAATTAAATTACTGTGTGATTGTTGGACTAACAATGAATTGGTAATCTATTTTAGAACACTGACACATTAAGTGATTCAATATTTCCAAACGGGTTTGCTGTGATATGGTACTAAGCACATATGCTCTTACTTAAAAATTAAAATCATGGAAATGAAAGAAAGATAAATACACATACCATGCGCTTATTGTAAATTCATGCAAAATACAACTGTGGAATATGTTTAAAGCAGTTTTTCCTGAAATGAAAAGATAACTAGAATGATTAGCAGCAGGATGTAATCGCAATAAAAAATCATTCAATGTGACTATTCAGCTGCAGGCAGCTCCCCTTCCTTTCACATATGTATAACTTCCAACAATTCAAAATTTACTCTGATAAAGAAAAGAACATACGCATGTAAATTCTTTTTTCTTGTTGACAAAAAAGTCACAAATTTGAATTTTTTTAGCTTTAAAAAATTTAACTATTACTGTGATCAGAAATACAATAAAACTTCATGTTGAAGAAAAATCAAATCAAATCAAAATACACATCGATATTCACAATAATTGGGAGAGTGAACACAACAATATCTTTCCATCAGTTAATGTACTGAGCCATAATTCCACTGTTATATCCCTTACTGGATTGATCAATTATTAGATATTAATAACTAAATTATTAATATGCTATCATTGAACTGAATATTAATGAGAAATCTCATTAATGTTTGAACGAGCAATGTGTCAACATAAACAGTAATTATTAGTGAAATGTCTAAAATATCTCTTTATAAATGAGGCTGAGATTACTTTGATTGTTGAAACGAGTAGCATTCAGATATTTATAATGAGCATTGGCTGCAAATCAATGCTTTTTGGTGTAGACCTGAAAGATTTTGTTATTGTAGTATAGGCAGTAAGAAATTATGATGTGCATCGCACCTTACTGAATATTTTCAAGTTTTCTAACAGGTTTCTGGTCCAATCTTCAGTTTAACAAGGGTAATTTTGGGTCAGAACATCAATAACTGCAAACAATTTAAACACATCTCCATCAAAGTTGCTAATCTGATAATTCAGAACAAATATAAAAAAATTACCTCTGTAAATTTAATTGACTATATTTTTAGATTATAGTCAAGTTCGTTATCTACTTATTTCCTTCCTATTTCTGACACCAGTGGCTAAATATTGATTAGATTAAATGTCATATGAGATAGACATGAGCTTTCTCTCAAAGATCTGTACAGCACAGGAATGGGCCATTTGGCCCATAATGTTGTGCTGAACATAATGCAAAAGAAACTCATCCCTTCTGCCTACCCTTGGTTCATATCCTTCCAAATTATCGAAATGAACATTAAAGAGCCTTAATGTATCTGCTTCCACCACCAACCCTGAAAGTCCATTCCAGACAGCAATCACTCCCTGTGTACAAAACAAATTGCCCCTTACATGCCCCTTGAACTTTCCCTCCTAACCTTAAACACATGTCACGTAGTTTTTGACGCTTCAACTCTGGGAAAAACTTTCTGACCGTCAACCCTATCTACGTATCTAATGATTGTACAGACTTCCATCAAGTCTTCCCCCAGTCTCCGCCACTTCACAAAAAAGCAATCTGAATTTTTCTCGCCTCTCCAAATCCAGGCAGCATCCTGGTAAATGCCCTCTGTACCCTCTCCAAAGCATCCATACCCTTCCTGGAACATGGCGAACAAAAGTGAATACAATACTTTAAGTATGCCTTAACCAAAGTGTTAAAATGTTACAACATGACTTCCTGACTCTTGTAACCAGTTCCCTGACCAATAAAGGCAAGCATGCCATTTGCCTTCCTAACCACCTAATTACTTGCATGGTCACTTTCAGGGAGCCATGGTCTTGAACGTCAAGATCCCTTTGAATAATAAAGCTGTTAGGGTCCTGCCATTAACTATCTACTTTTTTTTTAACATTTGAGCTTCCAAAGTGAAACACCTCACACTTGTATGGATTAAACTTCACCTTTAATTACTCTGCCCATATCTGCAATTTCTCTTTTTCCTGCTGCATTTGACAACACTCTACACTGTCCCCAACTGCACTGAACGTTATATCATCTGCAAACTTATTAACTCACCCAATTAGATTTTAATCCATGTCACTTCTATATAATTGCATCGCAAACAGAAGGGTTCCAGTACAGATCCCTGTGGATAAAAGACAGGAAATGAGGGAAATGCAGAATTCTTGAAGAAATGAGGTTTTTTCAATGACAGAATAATTCTGATGAATAATCTTCTAAAGTGAGATTTTTTTAAAAATTAACCCAATATTTTAATTCATTATCCAGTACAAACTGCTTTGAAAATATTGTATCATCTTAAGTGTTGCATTCTCACATTAAATATTATTTAATTGTCATTTCAATTATCACACCATCATGAGATTTACATTTTCGTTCAATCCATTATTTATTAAGGCCAGTATCATAATGAAACATTGACATTCTTTTCAGGTCAACACACCTGCAATCAACCAAAGTTCTCTCACCCAACACTCATTTTAACTCTCTCATTCTCTTTTATTTGAATTCTCGTATTAATGGAAGGATCATTAATCAGTCTTATCAATTAAGAAATTGCTAACTATTTTTCACATAAATATTTAATTTTTTTCCAACATATTGCACAATTACATTGCAATAGGGGTTTTCTCATCATTCTTAAATTTGTTATCAGCCATTTTAAAACTAATTATTACCAAAATCTAACCGGTAATCATTGTTGAAATCCAATATCTCCAGCTGTATATGTGGAACTATGTCTCAGTACATCAACTGATACAAACAATATTGCACTCTACAATCTCTTAATCTTAGCAAAAATAATTTTAAGTGTGGAATCTTAGCTGGATTGAATTGGTTGTAAGAAAAAGTGCAGTCTGAAGAAAGGTCACTGGGCCCAACTCTCTCCACAGATGCTGCCAGACCTGCTGAGTTATTTTCCAGCAATTACTGAGTTTGTTTGTGATTTCCAGCATCCACAGTTTTGTTTACAATCTTGTATTGATTGTATTTCACTTCAATTCTAACATTGTTACAGTTCTGAATATTACAATAAGAGCTAAGTATTTTTCATGTTAAGCATTATTTAAATTACACGTGTTCCTTGTGTAAATAAACCAGAATTAACAAATGTTTGTTCTATGCTTTTACAATAAATCTTGAATTCTTAGAAATCACATTTTTTTGAAAATGAGGGAAGTTGTCCATCGCTGAGTAGTCACATTGAATGACTAATGCTTTATTTCCAATTCATGTGCATTAAAAAGCAGGTTAATTTTAACTTATGCACATGAATAACTGCTTCAAACAAATTGACTTACTTGATTATCATGAGATTTATGTTTATTTAAGACCATTGTTGCTTCGTTCCATCATTATTAGAAATTACTAATTCTTTTTATCCATTACACAATGGAACTGTCTAATACAATCCTAGTCCAATTATAACAATAAATATCTGAGCAGTTTTCCCTGTGAATAAACACAGTAAGTATGTGATTATAGTCCTGCCCTTCCTGCATGGGAATATTATGGTAATGTGTGTACTAGTAGACCAGGAGCCATGGGTTCAATTCCCACCTTCAACAGAGATGTGTCAAAACACCTCAGAGTTGATTAGAAAATATCTAAGTGTCGACTGAATTGCTTTTCAACCAACATTGTCTCAACTTGTAACTGTTGTTCATTATAATGATCACAACATCTTGAATTTATTTGCTTCACATCACTGATTAAAGTATGAATTGGGCTTGGACTGCTTTAGTACCTGAGAAGTAAATTATTTATTAACACTAAATAGTCACGAGATTATGCAAATTCCTTTTTCTATCAAATGTCATGGACTGTATCTTGTGGTCACTCTCATATTCACTTTCATTATCTTTTTATTTTCTTCTTAATTCAGACACAAATGTTTGAACACCGATAAAGTATGAATAAAGTATTATGCTGCTTCTAAATACCTCTCAACTTTTAATAACTTTGCAGTCTTAAAAATTATTTACACCGTAGAATCTTTAAGGTGAGGAGGAAAGATTTAAAAGGGGTCTGAGGGGCAACTTTTCCACACTGTTTTTCACATATTGGGATGAGCTGTGAGAGGAAGGGCAGTGGCTGGTACAATTACAACATCTAAAAGACTTTTGGACAGTTTATTGGATAGAAAACGTCCAAAGGGGTATGGGAGAAACACAGGGAAATGGGACTAGTTTAGTTTAGGAAACTTGGCCGGAATGCCAAGTTAGGCTGAATGGCCTGTTTCCGTGCTGTATCAGTCTAGCATTCTACAATTCAAACTTCACTGTGATTGGTCAAGGAAAGAACAAACGGGTGTTAATTCTATTTTGTATCCATAAAAAAGTGAGATGAATTTTAAATAATTTTGTCACATGAAATAGTTTGCTCTTATTGTGATTAGAAATACAATGAATGTGAGCATTGAAGTGAAATATAATTTAATCAATTCAACTGTGTTTCCATGGTTAAAATAAAAATTGATATTCACAATCATTGTGAGTTTGTACATTGCAATATCTTCACATTACTTCATGTACTGAGCCATTATTACACATTTATACCCCCTACTGAACTGAACAATAATTAGATAGAGCAACACTTAGATTTTCGAAAATCTATCAGTACACTTGTAAGAAGGAGAAATTTAATTTTGCTACATGACTGTGCAATGTGCAGACATGAACAGGAATTATTGCAGTGAAAAGTCGTTCCAGTTTTCTGAATTCATAAGGCTGAGATTACTGTGATTATTCAAAACAGCAAAAGTCAGTTTACAAAGCGTTTTGCATGCAAAATGATTGGTTCCATTGTGGGATAGTTAACCTGAAAACAATCGCATTGTTTCAATGGATTAAATTAAAATATGGATTAAAATAATATATGGATCTGACGAAACACATTAGAAAGACAAACAAATTATTCTGCAATTATTATAAGGATAGTGAATTCCTAATAAATGTTGTATTCTGAACAAATAAATTGACTCAATATTTTAAAATCACTTTGCTCTGATGTTGATTAGACGTACATTAAGATCGGTAAACTGAAGACTGAAATATAATACTTAGATTGATGGATTGAGGACAATAAATGAGCGATTCAATAGTTATTGAAGAGAATTATTTTTTGTCAAAATGCAGACAATACAGAAGTAATGTATTTCATTCAATTAGTTTACTTGTCGAAACATGCTATGTGATTTTAATTTATGTAATTTTATACTGATCGATGTTCAAACATTTGTGTCTGAATTAAGAAGAAAATAAAAAGATAATGAAAGTGAATAGGAGAGTGACCATAAGATACAGTCCGTGACATTTGATAGAAAAAGGAATTTGCATAATCTCGTGACTATTTAGTGTTAATAAATAATTTACTTCTCAGGTACTGAAGCAGTCCAAGTCCAAGTACAACAAGATCTGGACAATATCCAGGCTTGGGCTTACAGGAGGCAAGTAACATACATGCCACACAAATGCAGGCTATCACATATAAGACATAACCTAACCACCATCCCTTGACATTCGATGGTGTTACCATGACTGAACACCCACTATCAACATTATCCTGTGAATAATCATTGATCAGGAACGGAATTGGTCTCACCACATAAACACAGTGGCTACAAGAGTAATTCAACTCCTGGCTCCTGAAATCCTGTCCAAACGCTACTAGGCACAAGTCAGGAGTGTGATGGAATACTCCCACTTGCCTGGATGAGTGCAGCCCTAACAACACTCAAGAAACTTGATACCATCGGAATAAAGCAGCCCGCTTGATTGGCACTGCTGCTACTGAACATCAGTGGTGGTGAGGGTAGATGTTTGTGGATGTCCTAGCTACAATCTCTGCCTCTTCTTATTAACAAAGATAAAAGAATCTTACATTGCTCAACTTTCTCATCAAAACCGAGTACAGTATTCACCCAAGCCCTCTTTTATACCAACCAGCAGCATTTCCACCACCAATAGCAGCTTCTCTTAAAATATTTTGTCAGTAACTTGTAATTAACTGGTTACTACAATTACAACTGAAAATGTGTTGCTGGAAAAGCACAGGTCAGGCAGTATCAAAGGACCAGGTGAATTGACGTTTCGGGCATAAGCCCTTCTTCAGGAAGGTCCTGAAGAAGCAGTGAACCACATTTTGAAATGATCTTTCTGAACATAATATAGATCAGGTTAAAACTGAAGTAGGTGTCTTACACAACTTGCTGCAAGGACACAGACAGTAGAATCTGAGGTGATCATGAGGATGTGGAGGTGAATGTGGGAGACAAGCTGGGACTGTATTGGAGTAGTCACTGTGAGAGGGAACAAATGCTGGATGCAGGGTTTCAGCAGCTGATGGACTGACGCTCAGGTGAGCCATCGGAAACTGAGCAAGTGACCACCATCTAATAGGACAGAGAAACTGATCCATCAGCCTGAAACTGACTGACCACGTGGCTGACAGTGACTCCAACACAAGTGAATGGAAACATTGCTCAGAGCCTGTTTCTGTAACATTCAACACAAGCAGGAAATGGAAAGTGAATAATGAGCTGAAAACAAGGCCACTGCTCTGTTAGAGTCAAAATCATTCAATGTTCAGTTATTGGACATTATTGACTCTCAGAATATTCTAACCTGCAGAATCACAGTAAAAGGGGAAAGTAAACAACATTTTTGGCAAAGACAGAATGAGCCAACTGCTTGTATAAAAACAGCTCAGAACAAATGTGCTGAATCCTCCACAAACTGACAAACACAGGTACCATCAGTTTATAGATAGACAATGAAATTCTTCAGAAAAACCCTTCCCTGTTTATGGTGTGTGGTAGAAAACATTCTCAGTGAGAACTGCCACTTATTTCCTTTGAAAAGAATCTCTGTTTCCCCTCAGAAAAGCAGGTGTGCCCCAAACTTACAGACTGTCTTACAGACAAAGGAAACCTGATCAGGGACTCGCAGGTTAATTAAGCTATGAGTGACAGTCCATTGCACACAACAAGAGCTTAGACCACAACAGATTCTAGTGAAACCAACAATGCAATGAAAAAGGTGAATTAGTCTTAATAATCATGCAGCCTCTCTCAATCAAATAATCCCAGTCAACTTCTAAACATTTTAAAACTATTAATACCAATGTATACATATTTATTTACTTTCCTAATTTCCTCCAAAAAATATATATGACTATTCTCTTTAAAATATATTTTAAATGGTCAATTCATAATCACAATTCAGTTCCAATTATTCTTAGTGCAAAACAACTAGCAAACTAAAATAGTTTTCACGTCAATAATGACACTGGAAACTTTGTTATGTAGTTTACCCATATTTCCAAATATTGTTTTGGTTCATTATTCCAGTGAAGCTAAAATTCAAGTCTATTTATTTTCTCTGATATCCTTCCATTACTTTATTCCCTAATAACAATGCCCATGGTGTAATGGGTGACAAACATTAAATAAAATTGAATTTTCAATGCAAGAACTTGTACAAATAATTACATATTATTCAGTTCATTCATTATCGTTGATTATGAGGGTTATTTTCACTGTATGATCATGTTAAATTCACTTAAATAATCAGAGTAGAATTTTCACCTTTAAAGATATGTAAAGTGAATGTCAAATTATTAATATTTCAAGTAAAACCAAATTCACATTTTGCTCTGTGTTATTCCAGGAATGACAGGATGTGTTGAATTATTATGGGAAACAGGAACAAGTGAAGGTGGTGGCTCTCTGACGTGAGGCCTTAAAGCCAAAGGGCCAGGTGGTAGTTACAGTGGGGGAGGTACCGAGTGCCCCGCTGTCCTCAGAAGGCAGTGAGGATGGTGACACTGACTGGAACGGGTTAGATGACAAAGCATCCACGTATGGACAGAGGGACGACAATGGGTGGGATGACCCACCGCCCTATAAGGTCCAGAAGGCCGTGTCTGTGGCACCACTGGGCATCAAAGGTCAACTTGGACAGACAGTAGGGAGCAACAAAGGGAACTGACAGAAACCAAACATGAACCGTTCACCTGCTGAATAACAGATGTTGGTGTGTTAACACCCAGCCTGATAGAGAAATGGTAATAACGGGCCTTATTGGGACAATATGGATGAATTAGTTGAGGTACAGTCTCACCGATGATGGTGTTAGGCCAAAATCCTTGATGCCAAGATGCCCGGACGTGTACAGCAGAACCTGTCTCTGCAATGAGTGGGTGAGGGTTTGAGCCCCCCCCAGTGCACAGCCGATGAGTGCCTCCAGGCATTCACAGATATTACAGGGATACACTGGGGAGGGGACAGACTGAATGGGCTAAAATAACCTTGGTGTCTCAGGGAACCAAGGGTATTATCGAGGCTCATACAGAGAGGAAGCCTGAGGTGTGTAAGGACCACGGGGGATTACCAAACCCCAACCTGTGATGATGAAATAGGTTTGATGTATTTAACAGATGACATGGGACCCTATTTAACTGTAATTATAAACGTGGGACTGCCAGTGGGAGATCATTCTGATCACATTCTGAATTGGGCCATGAGAGCTGAGACAAACTCAGAAACACAGGGAGGGTAGTACAGTACAGGGAGGGTACTGCAGTACAGGGAGGGTAACCAGACCCACAATGTTACAAGGGAAGCAGGAAAGGGCACATAGACAAGGAACGTAGGCAGAGAGAGGGAGATAGATGTTCACATTGTGTGTGTGCCTGTGTTCACGTAGGCACATGAATATTCATTGACGCTGTGTTTGGGAACCAGCAGAACAAATATTAATAAAAGGAGCATCTATATCAGTTACCGAAACGGATTTGCCCCTCACCCCTCAATTACTAAAATGAGAGCAGTTGGAGAGGGAATCAAGGAAGCTGGATGAAATAAATCTGTCCCAATGCAGATCATCGATATGGCAAAATATATTCAGATATGGGAGTGTGAAACTGAGGAAGGGACCATTCTGGAAGTTGCCATTTTAGAACAGTTCAGAGCAACTATTGATGTAGAGGCACAAACTCTAATATGGGTACAATCTGGCCAGGCCCAGGACAGGAAGCAAAGGAGAGGCAACATCTCCAGAGTAGTTACCTTGCAGGGAGACTGGAACAGTCTCAGAATCTGGGGAGTTATAGCTAGGACCCAAACAGCAGGGCGGGTAACTCAAACAGGAATGTGGGTTATTATCTGTAGATCCTGTAAAGATCGAGGGCCCTCTCACTCCCCACCCAAACTGGATCCCATTAAAGCTGGGGCTGAGAAGGCAATAATTGTGACAGTAACAGATTGAGAGAAGCAGGGAATAGTCAGACCAACAGTATCCCAGACTAACTCACAGAAGCCGGACAGCTCATCCCACCTCACTATTGATTAGACCTCCCTCAGTAAATCTGCCACTAAAGAGTATCCTACAGTAGTGAACCACACCACTTTATTTAATGGATTAAAATTGCAACAGGATACAGTCTCAGCCCTTGATATTGTGAATGGGTTACTGTGGACCTAGAACGGTCAGAATAAGCTAGTATTTACTGTCTGAGGAAAGCAGTAGACCTGGATCCAGTTACCTCAGGGACCTCATAATATTCCAGTATATCCCACCGATATATGGCTGATGGAGTGCATCGATTTAATCTTACCAACACCTCATTGCCTCAGTTGGTGAAGAAAGAACATATCCGGATATTACATAGAGTATTGGGTCAGGTCAGGCAGGCCGGGCTTAAAATTAACCCACAGAGCGTGGGAAGGTAGGGAGAGATGTACCTGGGACATCACATCAGGAAGATCAAATCAGGAACGGAGGGGGACAATCCCAGTGAAACGAAAGACCATGATTTCAAAACTATCCACCCGCACACTGTGAAGGGGATAAGGCAAACTTTAGGATTGTTTAATTATTGGAGGACTTTTTTGGAGAATTACCCAGAAATGGCAGAACCATCACGAGCCCTGACAGAAGCGCGGACATTAGCCAGGTGTCAGGCAGTCAGCATATACACAGAGAGACAGCATGCCTTTGGTATAGTTCATGACCAAGTGATAGCCTGGGCTCGGTGAGGGTAAATCACCCTGTCTGTGGGCACGTAGAGCATGAAGGACAGGTCAGAGAGTTAGTGGAAGCAGCAATAATGAGAATTAGAGCTCACAAGGTAGTCAAAACCCCACACCAATGGGGCAGTAAGTTTGTGGATAAGGCAGGTGAATAGACAATAGACAATAGGTGCAGGAGTAGGCCCTTCTGCCCTTCGAGACAGCACCACCATTCATTATGATGATGGCTGATCATCCTCAATTAGTATCCTGCTCTTGCCTTATCCCCATAACCCTTGATTCCACTATCCTTAATCACTCTATCCAATTCTTTCTTGAAAGTACCCAGAGACTTGGCCTCCACAGCCTTCTGGGGCAGAGCATTCCATATACCCACCATCTCTGGGTGAAGAAGTTTCTCCACAACTCTGTTCTAAGTGGCCTACCCCTTATTTTTAAAATTTGTCCTCTGGTTCAGGACTCACCCATCAGCAGAAACTTGCTTCCTGCCTCCAGAGTGTCCAATCCTTTAATAATCTTATATGTGAAATACTGACTGAAATAGTGCAGACATTTGAGGAGATGGCAATGGCCGTAGCTACAGAAGTGAGAGAGGAAGGTTTAAAGATATTCCCAGAAACAGTCCCACAACAGCAGAAACAGGAATGGGAAAAGGGTGGGGCAGTAATAGGACACGTCAGAGTCTGGATGATCCAGCAGTGCCACTACACTGTATAAGACAAACATTATTAAAAACATATCATGGGCTGGCCCATATTGGGGAGGATAAAATGCAATATCAGATGATCCACTACAATCCTTGCCTGGAACAGGGAGAAATACAGCAAGGTTTTGTCGAAGGTGTGTAGTCTGTTCACAGTGTGAGCCAGGGAAAGCAATAAAATGGAGGCAGCAGCAGGGACCCAGGGGCCCATGGGAACAATTACAGATGGATTTTACACACACACCCAATCCCAGGGAAGGAAGTCCTGCTGGGTTTTAGTAAATAGGTTTACTCAATGGGTGGAAGCATTCCCCTGCAGATTCTGACCAAGGGACAAATCTTACAGGGAACATAGCTCTTTAGCTATGTGCCCTGTTTGGTACTGAACAGAAATCCCATCCCCCATACCACCCCCAGAGCTCTGGGACAGTAGAAGGAATGACGCAGACACTGAAAGCTAGTCTGACTAAGGCTCTCTCAGAGACAGGACAGCGATGGGTTAGAGTACTATTTAGCAGCCTAATAAAACTGAGGACAACCCCAGCAAAGGGGACGGGACAGTCCCCCTTTGAATTAGTGACTGGATGGACTATGCAGATGCCACAGGGTATGGTAGTGGGAGGGCCGGAGATGTGCAATGACAAGGATAGGGTTAAACCATTTGTAAAAGAACTGGCAAAGCAGCCGCATGAGCTGAGAGAATCAGAGACTGGGAAAGGAAACATGGAAATATCCGAGCTGACATTCCAAACTCTGGAGTTCAGGTCAGGGGGATCGTATGAAGTAAACACATCAAAATGCTGGACTTATCTGGGGGAGCCAGAGAGGGACCTTTCCCATCCTGTATTAGTAAGGAGCTCTGAATAAACATTGGTCATGGTGCTCAGCACAGAACTCAAGGCTCCTCTTTGATATTTCTTCCAGTAACAGTTGTGTAGGGGTATGTTGCTGGCTGGAGGTCTGTGACCAGTGCCTCTGTTCCACAAGGGTCAGAGCTGGGACATCTGTTGCTTGTAATATATATAAATGAAAAGTTTGAAAATGTAAACGTTTTAATTAGCAAGTTTGTAGATGGCACAAACTGTTGAAGTTGTGAATCGTGAAGAATGATGTCAAAGGATACAGCAAGAAAGAGATGAGTCAGAAAGTTTTGTGGGGAAATTGCAGATATATTTTAATTCAGACAAGTGTGAGGTGATGCATTTTGGAAGACACAAAGCAAGAGGAATTTGTACAATAAACGGAAGGGTCCTGAGCAACACTGATATACAGAGGGATCTTCAGTTGCAAGCTGAAAGATCCCTGAAAGTGGTGAAGGAGGTGAATGGCAGGCTTGCCTTCTTTAGTCAGGGGAGTGATAATAAAACTATGATCAGGCCACCTTTCGGGGATTGTGTGCCGTTTTGATCACCACATTATAGGAAGAAGGTGAAGGCTTTTGGGAAGGTGGAAACAGGTTTACCAGGATGTTGCCTGGATTGGGAGAGGTTAGAAAATCTTGGATTGTTCTCTTTGGAAAGTCAATGTCTGTGGGGTGACCCAACTGGCACAGAGTTTGTAAACCATGGTTTACTACAGAAATTGTATCTCTTGTTAAAAAGAAGAAAGAGGCTTATGTGTTGATGAGGCAAAATGGTACAGATGAAGCAATAGAGAGTTACAGATCAGCTAGGAAGGATTTAAAGAGAGAGTTAAGAAAAGCAAAGGGAGGACACGAGCAGTTTTTAGCAAACAGAATTAAGGGTAACCCTGAAATTGACTGCGGTTAAAGTGGGCGGCACGGTGGCACAGTGGTTAGCACTGCTGCCTCGCAGCGCCGGAGACCTGGGTTCAATTCCCGCCTCAGGCGACTGACTGTGTGGGGTTTGCACGTTCTCCCCGTGTCTGCGTGGGTTTCCTCCGGGTGCTCCGGTTTCCTCCCACAGTCCAAAGATGTGCAGGTCAGGTGAATTGGCCATGCTAAATTGCCCATAGTGTTAGGTAAGGGGTAAATGTAGATGTAGGGGTATGGGTGGGTTACGCTTCGGCGGGGCGGTGTGGACTTGTTGGGCCGAAGGGCCTGTTTCCACACTGTAAGTAATCTAATCTAATCCAGGGTCCCCTTATTCCAGGGTTGATGGTCTCACACCAGAGAGGGTACAGAGGAGATTGATCAGAATGTTTCTACAATTGGAAAATATCTGGGGATGATTTCTGAGGAGGATGAGCTGAGATTTAATTGAAGTGATAAAATGCTGAGGAATCCAGATCGAGTGGATAGGAAGGAGCTATTCATTAACTGAGAGGTCAGAAACTGGAGGATTTAGATTGAAATTAATTCCCAGAAAGAAGGGGAGAGGAGAATTCATTTCACTCAGAGATGGTGGGGAGCAGGAACTCATTGATGGACTGGCAGAGGCAGTAACCAGCATCACATTAGAATAAAAGGACATGGATGTAACTGAGATGCTGGAACATGCAGGGCTGCGGACTAAAGTCAATGGGGTCATTGTGATTGATTTAACATTTCTCCAGAATATTAAAGTCAAGTCCAATTTGAGAATTTATGAACATCATCCGACCTGAATTCCAAATGTCAGAATAAATTTATCAGAAAGTTCAGCACAGATCGAGGACACTTGGCCTATCCTGCATGTGTTGGCTGTAATAGAATGACCCAGGCTTTACAGCGTTATGTACTCACCAATGAGAGCAGCAATTTCAGACTGTGTACTCTGCCCTCTATGTTGTTATAATCTGTTTTTTCAATGTATTTCTTTCAGAGCTGCTCACCTTGTTTCCTGGTTTCTTTCCCAGCCCTAAATCCATTCCCCATGGCCTTGAGGGACTACCATTTCTGCAATTTAATTTCTCCTGCCTTCCCCCGTGTGACAGACTGTCTTTTTGTCCTTGTCTCACCCCCACCTTGCACACAACTTGTTACATTTCTGATGGTTCCCAGACCTCTGTGACTTCACTGCGCATCCTGGGTCAGGGGCACAAGTTGTGAATTCTCTTCCTCATGAGATAATTGGAAATCTGTCTGGCTGCAATTTCCCCCAGATTTTATTTTGTAAATAAAAGAGGATTTGCGTCAGAGTCAAGTATTTGTGAGCCTTCATCCACAATCCTGAGCACTTAGACATAATATGTGACCCTCCCACAGATGTGCAGGTTTGATGGATTGGCTGTGCTAACATGGCCTGTAGTGTGTAGGTAAGGTGGGTTGTGTTAGCCATGCTAAATGTGGGGTTATGGAGGTAGGGTGGGACAGCAGGTCATTGCAGACTCGATGGACCGAATAGTCTCTTTGTGCGCCTAAGGGATTCTGTAATTCTAACTAGTTGTGATTGTTGTCACATTTTCCTAAGTCCAGGTTCATTCATCTCAGGTACACATGCTACCTTTTGTGTTTCTGTGTGTGCCCGTAGTGTTAGGTAAGGGGTAAATGTAGGGGTATGGGTGGGTTGCGCTTCGGCGGGTCGTGTGGACTTGTCCACAGTATCCATGATTGTGCAGATTCAGTGGATCAGCCATGGGAAATGCAGTGTTAAAAGGATGGAGTGCTCCAGGTGGGATGCTCTTTGGATGGTTGGTGGGGTTTGATGGGCCAATGCTCTCCTGCCACACTGTTGAGATTCTATTCTATGATTGTGGATAAAGGCTATTCTATGATTGAGGATAAAGCAGGGTGTTCTTGGAGAGGCGGTAATAACTGGAAAGCTGAATCCAAAAATCACCACCTTCACCAAAGGAGATTTTCGGAAAATGACAGATAGTCAGGTGGATTAGCATTCCAATCTTAGATAGTGAGGAAGCGTGTAGGAGATAATGATTTTGCAATTTTAAACTGAGGGGAGACAATGATTTATGGTTTTAGATTGCGTCGTACATTCGCAGTGTGAATATCCATCCTGTACTTTATTACAAAGCCAAGGTCACTGACAATGAAAACCAAAACACCCAGGAAACATCGCCTCACCACGTAATCTGATAAAAGAATTCTGATAAGTCTGGTTGAATTTAGAACAAAGATGAAAAGTTGGAAGATTAAATCCAATCCCAAGATCCAGTGCTTAAACAAAAGGAGACGACAATAGGATGAGGCAGGAGTTGGCTAATGTAGACTGGAAACAAAGACTTTATGGTGGGAAAGTTGACGGACAGTGCGGGAATATCAAAGAAATTTTTTGAAGTGCTCAGCAAAAGTATATATCAGGGAAAAGGAAGGACTTTAGGAAAAAAGGAATAATCTGCCATGGGTGGCTCAGGAAATAAGGGAGTCTATCAAACTGAAATAGAATGCATACAGATTGGCAATGACCATGGAGATTAGAAAAACTTTAAAGATCAACAGAAAGCGAGATGGGATTGGGGGAGAAAAGTGATTAATAGCTATCCCCAGGGCTGGAATAACAGTTTATACTGCTAGAGGGGAACATGATGTTTGGGGAACATATGGCCTCTAATTGTTGAAGCACTTAACTGTTACCATAGAGATAATCCTAAGCAAGTTAAAAATCACAGCACACTCCAAAAGCTTGTATTTCCAAATAATCCTGTTGGACTATAACCTGGTGATGTGTGGTTTTTAAACTTTGTCCACCCCAACACCGGCTTCTCCACATCAGAATCCTGATAGATACCCCACTGAAACTGAAGCGCCTATCACATACTTGAGGGAGCCACAGGGGCGTGGGGGAGGGGTGTGTGGTTTAACCACAAAGTGCTGAACTGAACTAGACTTTCTAACTGCCGTTGCCATGGAGATAATACTGAGAGACAGTCTCTATTCAAAGTCCCAAACCACAAAGGTATAAGAGTGGGAGCTGTACATTGGACAGGTGGGGAGTTACTTGATGCTGCCTGAAGGTGTTTTGCTTGTACACTATCCAGGTAACTGCCATGTCTCATCAATAAAGTCTCAAAGAAGACCTCTCTGAGTTCTGTGCCTAGTTATTCCTATCCAGCAGGGTTCAGGAATATGAGCACACAGCAGTCAGTCTTCACAGTGGAGGATACGAAGAACATGCCAGTAATTGATAAGGAGACTGAGGAAGGTGAGGACCTAGATAATAACCATTATCGTGAAAGAGTTAGAACTGGATATGCTAATGTAGCTAAAGGTCGACAAGTCTCATTGCCCTGATGGGATACATCCCAGGATACCAACAGAGTTAGTGGGAGAAATAGCAAATGCACTTAGAGTCATAGAGTCTGACAGCAGAGACAGGCCCTTTGGCCCATGCCGACCAGAAAGTCCATCCACGCTAACTCCATTTCCCTGCACTTGGCCCATTTGCTTCTGACCCTTTCCTATCCATGTATTTGTCCAAATGTCTTTTACCTGTTGTGAGTGTTCCTGCCTGAACCATTTCCACTGGCAGCTCATTCCATATACATACCACCCTCTGTGTAAAACAGTTGCCCCTCAGCTTCCCTTTTATTCTTTCTCCTCTAACCTTCAACTGATCCAATCAAGCCGTCCAATCCTTGAGTTCCTGGGAAAAAGACTGAGTGCATTCACCTTATCCATGCCTCTCATGGTCTTATACACTTCTAGAAAAGAATCCCCTCAGTTTCCTCTGCTCCAAACATAAAATCCTCCCTTGTCCAACCTCTCCCTATAACTCAGACCCCTGAGCCCTGGTAACATCCTTGTAAATTGTTCTGCACTTTTTACAGTTTAATAACTGAAACCTCCATTACATCCATCATATTTCCAGTGTTTCCCTGCGGGGCTGGAACCGACGGGACAATGCCAATGGATTACAATCCATGATCGAGAATGAACCCCTTTACAACAATCCCGTTTTCATAGTGTTCCCCATGGTGCAGATATCCTTGTGTCTTTCTGGTTGCATGGTTAATTAAAGACTTGTCCTTCTACAAAGCAAAGTTGTGGCTTCATTGTTCCTGGGAAATGTGCCATGATTTTTCAGACTTTCAAAAACAAATGAACTCTCTCTCCACACTCACCACGCTGACATGGACTTGGCTGTGTCTCAGTACTTTTCCAGTCACATTGAGATTTGAAATATTTGCCCACGGACAGAATGCACACCTTTCCATCCAGATGAAAAGGCCAATGATATTCAGATCGGCACGGATCAAGTAACTATCAGATTTGACCATGAAGTTCAATTTGTATTTCTCATCCGCAAATCCACCCTTTCAGTACCATACAACAGAGCACACAAGTTACCACTGTTAATACAGGATGGAAATTCATAAGACAATTGTAGTATTAAACTGTAGTTTTCTTGTTTCTCCCAAAGCTTTAAACCTCAGTCTCACAATTTCTCTCTTCTGTGAACTGAAATCCAAACCAATCCCCCCACTCCTTTCCTCCACACCCAGTTCTCACACACTCTCTCTTCGAATCCAGTTTCCTAGCTCCTGATGAGAACCATCCTGCATACACAGCTTCCTGTACACTCTGGCCAAGACCCATCTTACTAAAATGAGCCAAATTAGAATTCTAATTGCAGGCCCATCCTTGTCCCTTTCCATAACAACCCTGAATCTTCACAAAAGAGTTCTAATAACTTTCTGCAAAACGCTGCACCACTGATAGTCTGATCACATATCAGGGTAGCAAGAGAGGGGCCATTCCCCTGGGTCCTGCTCCTAGAGGGATGAAGCTGCTAATGATAGATTAATCCCTCACACCCACAGCCTCCTTCCCAGGCACTGACCTATACTGTGCATAATCCCACAATTGCCAGCACTGCACCCATGCACTTGTCTCCCCTCCTACAGCACGAGCTCCCAATCATACAGGAGTCCAGGTGATTGACAGCAGCTGCTGCCCAATATATCAGAATCCCTACAGTATGGAAACATGCCCTTCGGCCAAACAAGTCTATACCGACCCTGCAAACAGTAACTTACACAGACCTATGCCCCCTAACTAATTTAATCAATACTATGGGCAATTTCGAATGGCCAATTCACCTGCCCTGCACATCTTTAGATTGTGGGAGGATGCACAAACCCCACACAGACAGTCGCCCGTGGCCGGAATCGAACCCGGGTACCTGGTGCTGTGAGGCAGCAGTGCCAACCACTGAGCTGTCTCTATAGGGTGGAGGGGGCGGGGCTGGAGGACTGGGACAACGAGATTGTAAACAATGAATGAATGTGGTGAACACTGGGGGATGGACAGGTCAGTGAGGGACAGGAGCAGTGCAGCAGCAGGAGGGGATCCTGGACAAACTGAGCAATGGGAGAGTCTGACAGGAGAGAAACTACAGGAAGGGTCTGTTTGGAGGCTCAGGCAGGGACAGCTGGGAGACAGTATGGCCTGGTGGCTTGGGCAGGTTTACTAATCAGCCTCTTCAAAGATGCTGTTACTCAACTCTGAGCCTGATCCTCCTGATCCAGAGGTAAGGACACGTATACTATTTCCTGGTGGGCAAGGGATACAAGGACTGCCTTTCAAAAGGAACTCCCCTGTGTTGGTGACATGAACAAGACTCAATACAGACTCACTGAGAAAATGCTGGCGTCCTTGAACTTCATCCAGAATATTAACACCTATAACTGGGCAACGCAGACCCCAATGTACAGAGTTAAATCCTGGATACCAATAACAGCTTTGTGCATGGGAAATCATATCTCATGAATTTGACTCAGTTTTTTTGAAGAAGTAACAAAGAGGATTGCTGAGGTCAGAGCATGGACATGATCTACATGGACTTCAGTAACGTGTTTGACAAGGTTCCTCATGGGAGGCTGCTCAGCAAGGTTATATCACATGGAGTACAGAACTGGCCCGAAGGTAGAAGGCAGAGGGGGCTTTTCAGGCTGGAGGCCTGTGACCAGTGGAGTCTCACAAGGATCGGGGCTGGATCCACTACTTTTCGCCATTTATATCCATGATTTGGATGTGAACATAAGAGGTATTGTAAGTAAGTTTGCAGATGACACCAAAATGGGAGATGTAGTAGCAGGGAAAAAGATTACCTCAGAGTACAAGAGGATCTGGATCAGATGGGTGAATGGGCTGAGGAGTTCAGTTTAGAAAAATGCGAGCTGCTGCATTTTGGAAAAGCAAACTTTAGCAGGACTTATACAGTTAATAGTAAGTTCCTGGTGAGTGCTGCTAAACAAAGAGTCCTTGGAGTGCAGGTTCATAGTTCCTTGACAGTAGAGTAGCAAGTCGATAGGATAGTGAAGGCGGCAGTTGGTCTGCCTGTCTTTATCAGTCAGAGCATTGAGTATAGGGGTTAGGATGACATATTGTGACTGTAGAGGACATTGCAAAAGTTGCCGAATCAATATTCCATTTAATTCTGTTCTCCTTCCTATCAGGTGGATGTTCTTAAACTTTAAAGAGGTCAGAAAAGAATTATAGCATGTTGCCAGGGTTGGATAGGCTGTTTTCCCTGGAGCGGCAGAGGCTGAATGGTGACCTAAAGAGATTTTTAAAATCAGGCTGGGCATGGATAGGGTAAATAGACAAGATATTTGCCCTGCAGTGGGGGAGTACAGAACTAGGGGACTGGGAAGGAGGGTCGGCAGACAGAGGGTGGTTGGATCGAGAAGGGTGGGTCAGAAATGGGTGGGGAAAGAGAGGGGGGGGATAGAAAGGGGTGGCACAGAGACAGATGGGGACAGAAAGTGGGTTTAGAGAAGAGGGGAACAGACAGGGGGAAGGGGGGGGGCAGAGACCAACAGAGGTAGGGGGAGAGACAGACAGACAGGGGGGAGAAAGAGAACAGACTGTTGGGGGGTGGGGAGACAGAGCGTGGGGAACAGACAGAGTGGGGGGAGGGGGAGAAACAGAGTGGAAAGATGGAGAGTCATTTTGTAGATCTAAAACTCAACCCAGTTCCTGTTTTCTCATCCTGACCTTAATTCCCTCCGAAGAGCTCAGAACAACTGCTTAGTTCTTGGAAAGTAGAGTTTCAGAGAGATCAGGTGCTGAACATGGCATTTGGGACACTAACATTGAATGGAACGCGCTGACCAATAAATGGACTCTGGTTCGATTCCACTGTCTGTGCGGTGTTTGCACATTCTCCCTGTGTGTCTGCGTGGGCTTCCTCTGGGTGCTCTTAATTTCCTCCCACAATCCAAAGACACGCAGGTTAGCTGGATGAGCTTTGGGTAATGGTAGGGTACAGAGTTAGGGTGGAATGCTGTTCCGATGGTTGGTATGGTCCCATGGGCCGAAAGGCCTGCTTCCACACTGTAGGGATTCTGTCACTGAGTATAGGGGTTAGGAGGGCACGTTGTGGCTGAGTAGGGCATTGGGGAGGCCAGTTTTAGAATATTACATTCAATTGTGGTCTCCCTGATTTCAGAAAGATGTTACCAGAATAGGACTCAACCTCTGAATGACAAGTTCCTGGGAAGTGTTGACAGACAAAAAGACCATGCAGTGTGGGTTGACAGTTCCTTGAAAGTGTGGTTGAAGGTAGACAGGTCAGTGAAGGTGGTGTGCGGTATGCTAGCTGGTATTGGGCAGTGCATTGAGTATAGGAGTTGGGAGATCATGGTTCGGTTGTACGGTTTATTGGCTCGGCCACTTTTGGAATCCCCAGACTGCTTTCAATTCCAGTCTCCCTGTTATAGGAAAGATGTTGGGAAACTTGCAAGAGTTCAGAATGGTTTTACTAGGGTGTTGCAAGTATTGGAACACGTGAACCATAGGGAGAGGCTGAATCGGCTGAGGCTATTTCCCTGCAGCACTGGACACTTTAGGTGGCTTTATTGAATTTTATAAAGTTATGAGGAGCAATGATAGGGTGACTAGCCATGGTTTCTTTTTTCCTCAGGATAGGGGAGACCAAACAAATGTGAATCTTTTTTCCAAGGTGGAAATGACAAATTCTATAAGAGAGATGGCAAGTTTCAAGGATATGAAAACCGAAACAACTGAAGATGCTGTAAACCAGGAAGAGAAACAGAAGTTTCTGGAAAAGGTCAGCAGGTCTAGCAACATCTGTGAAAAGAAATTAGAGTTAACGTATCTGAGGAAGGGTGACCAGACCCGAAACTTTAACTGATTTTTCTTCACAGATGCTGCATGATCTTCTGCGCATTTCCAACAACATCTGTGCAAGTTTAAAGGGAGTTGTTTGGAGTATATACCTGAGAGGAACTTTATAAAGTGCGAGTCAGACCACATCTGGAGTAATGACAGAAGGTTTGGTCCCTTTATTTAAGGAAGTACATCATTTCATCAGAGGCATTTCACAGAAGATTGACTGGGATGAACCCTGGTTTGCAGGGATTATTTTTTAAGAAAAGGCTGAAGACGTTGGGACTTTACTCACTGGATTTGGGAAGAATGAGAGGGGATCTCATTGTAACATGTAGGATTCTTAAGGAGTTTGACAGGGTAAATACTGAGAGGATGTTTCTCATCATGAGGGAGTCTGGAACCAGATTCTGGGTCAGTCACAGAATCACGGATTCTGTTTTGGATTCGTCAAGTTTAAGGCAACACCGACACAGGTCAGGGGTTTCATAAGCAATGGAGCTGGGGTGAGGTGGAGAGAAGCAACATTTTAAGAGATTGTAATTCCTGGTGTTTGGGATTGTGTAGATGCCTGATCAGAAGGTCACCTTGGGGTCAGATATGAGAGCAATATTGTCAAGAGTGTGGTTCCTGTCTCAGACAGTTCCCAGGGAGAGGGAGGGGCTCAGCAGTAAGGGAAAGTAATTTGTAATAGTAACTGAAGGCAATGGGTTTAACCATTGCAACGTTCCGTTGCAGGAAATTGCAGCCAATCGCGTAGTGGGAGTGTGATGAGCAGTTTGATAACTGAGTAATGGAGAGGGATGATGGGGAGGGAGAGCTGGGCATTGTCAGTGTACATGTGAAACCTAACACGGTGCTGTTGGACAATGTCACCTCCTGGCAGTATGTAGGTGAGAAACAGGAGGGACCGAGGAGAGATCCTTAAGGGACACCAAATACAGGGAATTCAGAAAGGAAAGGGAGAGTCAGGATGGAGTAGGTTTTTCAAACAGCGGTGGGGTCAAATGTAGCAGAATGGGAGAGAAGGACATAACCAGAAAAGACAGACAGGTAGAACAAGGAACAATATCTGTGATTTGGGGAGGGGGGGTGATGAGGAGGAGGAGCAGCCCAACTCCAAAAGTACTATTCCTACATTAGTGACATCACCCAATTCCACCCTAGTCTCAGCCCATTTACTGAAATACTCGTCCATCCCTGTGTTATCTCCAGACTTCATGATCCAAACACACTCCTGGCCAGCCTCCCACATTCAACTTACATGTAATCTCAAGAGTATCTAAAACCCTACTGCCCAAGCGCTCACTTGTACCAAAACTTGTTGATTCATCAAAAGGCTCCTATTAACAAGCAACAATTTAAAATTCTCACCCTTGATGTAATTCCTGGCTGTGAACATCCCTGTCTCCCTGCACCACACAACCTGTGAGACCTCGACAACTCATTTTCTATCAGACTCCCAACGATATGTTTAATCAATGCTTCACCTGTCTGGCTGTTTCTACTGTTGCCAAGGCAACACGGTATGGAATTCCCACCCTCACCCCCTCAGACCTGCTTTCCTCCTTTAAGGTATTCCTGAAAACCTGCTTATTTGGCAATTCTTTTGATCACCTGACCTAATATCTCCAGCTGTGGCCTTATGTCACAAGTTCTCAATCATATGTCTGTGGAATTATAAACATGATAAAAAAAAACAACTGTTGTTGATTTGCACACATTTTGTCAATTCTTCACTGTCGCTGAGTGAATAATCTATAACAGCTCTTACCCAAACACATTGTAGGAGCACCTTCACCACACGAACTGTAGCTGTACAAGGAAGTCAAACATCACCTTCTCCACAGGCAATCGGGCTTTAGCACTGATCACTGGTATCTGTGGACGGAGAAACACATAGTTGATATTTCAGGGAGTGCAAAATGCATTATCGGGAGGGAAAATGGTGCAGAATTTGGGATTTTTAAATTTGTGTTTTACTACGTGCACCAAGTTCTGTAAAACCTCTCATCCCATACCATGAAAACTTCCTCCTCTTCCTGGTCAATATGTTTTTCCTTCCCCCTGCCCTGCACCTTCACACATTTCCAATGCCTTGGTCACAACAACACTGTGCTGTCAGTGAAGTTTAATCACGTGGTTGAGTATTACCCCGCCCCTCATTCATTCTGATTGGTTGAAAGACCAACGAGCACCTCTAGCCACAGTTCCCCCACTCTTATTGGTCCTGCGCTGATATCAATAATCCGAAGCCCACTGTGGGCTGGAGCATGCTCAGTGCTTCCTGCTTTTACTGCTGTTCATCAGGTATGAGAGAGAGAGGGCTCATCCCTGTTTCTCCTGAGGTCAGACAATAACAACAACTACCTGCATTGTATGGAGCCTTTCACATTGACAAATCTCCTCAAATGCTTCACGAATGATGGAAACGTTGATTAAAGAGAACGATTTTTAGATACATCTTTAAGGCGGAGAGAGGGAGTTAGGGAGGATATTCCAAAGGTTCGTGTCCTTGGCAGCTTCAATCGTGGAGTGATATAGGTGGGGAACAGCTCACAATGGAGACAGTTAGTGCCTAACCATAAGTTGGATTAGTGGTGCTGGAAGAGCACAGCAGAACAGGCAGCATCCAACGAGCAGCGAACGTCGATTTCGCTGCTCGTTGGATGCTGCCTGAACTGCTGTGCTCTTCCAGCACCACTAATCCACTATTTGCTTTCCAGCATCTGCAGTCATTGTGTTTATTTCATTGATGCTAACCATAAGTTAACAACCTCATGTCGTAGCCCCCTACCCCACACACCAGTTCTCACAGTCTGCCATTACACACTACCTATAGTTAGCCACTAACAGTCTCCATTAACAGCTAATCATCCTCCCCCAGACAGATTGTTATCCACTCCTTTACCCAACCGTTCTTCTCACTCTATCCCCACCTATCGTTTACTCCTTTTATCCTCCCCCCACACTAACTTCTGCACTAAAACTGACTTGTTTTCTCAGTAATATCTGTCCTGAGGAAGGGACACTGGGTCTGAAACTTTAACTCTGATTTCTCATCACAGATGCTGCCAGACCTGCTGAGCTTTACCAGAACCTCCTGGTTGTTGTTTCTGATTTACATCTTCCGCAGTTCTTTTGGTTTTAATTGACCGGGAGTTTGTAATTCAGGTCCCACAGCCTCTGTCCCTGTCTCTCCCAACCCCAAACAGTGACACTGCACCTGCACAGCTCATGGACAGGTGTTGTCTTGCTGGCCACACCCCTCATTCACTCCCATTGGCTGCAGGACCACACAACCTCTCCTATTGGTCTGGAGCTGTCGTTAATTAAGCTGGCGCCGATTGAGAGTGGTTGGTTCCTCCCTGTCTCTGCCCTGGGATGAGCTCCATCATTCACAGTGAATGGGGCTGTATCACAGAGCACAGGGGCTGGGGGCTATTCAGCCCATTGGGGCTGTATTCTCTCCCTCTGGAGATGCTGCAAGTCGGTCCCAAGTCCCCTCCAATGTGCCCACGGCCCCCCAAATCTTACCTTAAAAAGTAAAATTCCAAGTCTGTTTCAGAATACCTGCTGAATCTGTGTCGTTCAGACTGTTCCAGATGCTCAGAACTTACTGAGGAAAATAGTATTCACATTTTCACCTTGTATTATTTGCCAATTACTTGAAAGTAGTTACTAAAAATTGTGACAGTGCTAACAATTCCTCTCTCTCTCTGCAAATTCAAGACCTTGGAACCAAATCTGCACCAGGTCGAAATCACTGCTTCACCTTCTCAGCTCCAAGGATATTTATGTTTGCTTCAGCTAGCTCGCCACAAAATAGAGGAATGCATCTTAATTTATTAGGATCAAAGAAACAGACCTTCGGTCCAATTCGTCCATGCCAACGAGGAATCCTAAACGAATGGATTCCCATTTACCAGCTATTGGCCTGTATCCATCAAAACCCTTCTTATTCATGGACCCAATTGGAAGCCTTTTAAATGTTGTGATTTTTCAGCCTTCACGACTTCATCTGGTAACCCCTCCCATACACACACCACACTCAGCTTGAAAACGTTGCCTTTTAGATCCCTTTTAAATGTTTCCCCTCTCAACTTAAACCCAGGTGCTCTAGTTTTGGACCCACCTAACCTGAGGAAATAGGACCCCGGCTGCTCACCTTATTCACACCCCTCGTGATTTTATATATCTCCATGAAGTCACCTCTCAGTCTTTGACTCTCCAGAGAAAATAGCCCCAGCCTATTCAGCCTCTCCCTGTCGGCCAAATCCTCCAATCTTGGCAACGTTTTTGTAAATCTTGTCCAAACCTTTTCAAGTTTCACAACATCCTTCCCAGAACAGGAAAATTCAAACTGAAAACAGAATTCCAGAAGTGGCTTAATCAATGTCCTGTCCAGCCACAATATGACATCCCAGCTTCTGTATTCAATGCATTGACCAATAACGGAGAGCATTAATGGAGTCCCATTTGCCAGCGGTTCACCCTTATCCCTCTAAATCGTTCCTCTTCATGTACCCAATCAAATGCCTTTTAAATGCTGCTGTACTAGACTCCACCCCTTCCTCTGGCAGTTCACTCCATACTTGCAATGCCCTCAACATGAATAAGATGCCCCTTAGATCCCTTTTAAATCTTTTCCCTCTCACCTTAAGCCTGTACCCTCTAGTTCTGGACCCACCGAACTTGGGAAAAAGTCCCTGACTGCTCACCTTATCCATGCCCTTCATGATTTTATAAGATCACCGCTCAGACTCCAACTCTCCAGGGAAAATAGACAGCCTATTCAGCCTTGCCCAATAAGCTCAAACCGTCCAACCCTGGCAAAATCCTTGCAAATGTTTTCTGAACCCTATCAAGTTTCTCAACGTTATTCCGAGAACAGAGAGATTGGAACTGAAAACAGAATTCCAGAAGGGCCTCAATCAGTGCCCTGTCCAGCCACAATATGACGTTACAACAGCTGCATTCAATGCATTGACCAATAACGGGGAGCATACCAAATGCTGCATTCACTCCCTTACCTACCTGTGACTCTACGTTCAAGGAACTAGGAACCTGCACTCCAAGATCTCTTTGTTCAGCAATGTTCCCCAGGACTTTACCATTAAGTGTATAAGTCCTGCCCTGATTTGCCTTTCCAAAATACAACAGCTCACATTTATCTAAATTGAACTCCGTCTGCCATTCCTTGCTCCAATGGCTCATCTGATCAAGATCCTGTTGTATTCTGAACTAACCTTCTTTATTCTACACATCCAATTTTGGTGTCTTCTGTAAACCTACTAACCATACCTCATATATTCACATTCAAGTCATTTATTTAAGGGCCCAATATCCATCCTTGCAGCACATTGCTGCTCACAGGCCTCCAGTCCGCAAAGCAACCCTCCATCATCATCCTCTGTCTCCTACCTTCAAGGCAGTTTTGTAATGGCTTGCTCTCCCTGCATTCCATGTTATCTAACCCTGCTAACCAGTCTGCTTTGTGGAACCTTGTTGAATGTTCATATAAACAACATTCACTACCTGGCTTAATCAATTTTCTTTGTCACTTCAAAACACTCACTCAAGTTAGTGAGACCCAATTGTGTATGTACAAAGCCACATTGACTCTCCCTGATCATTCCTTACCTTTCCAAACACATGGATATCCTGTCCCTCAGAATCCCTTCCAACAACTTGCCTGCCACTGACTTCAGGCTCACTCTTCTCTTGTTCCATGGCATCTCCTTACCACGTTTTTAAAAATAATGGCACCTCACCTGTCGCTATCAATGATACAAATACCTCAGGAGAGGCCCAACAATCACTTCCCTAGATTTCCAGAAAGTTCTAGGATACATCTGATCAGGTTCCAGGGCTTTATCCACCTTGATGCGATTTAAGACATCCAGTACCACCACCTCTGTAACATGGACACTTTTCAAGTTACCAGTGTTTATTTCTCCAAACTCTCGAGCTTCATATACTTCACCAATAAAAATGACGTGAAATATTTGCATATCTTTTGCACCCCCTGTGGTTCCATAGACAGCCTTGTTCAAAACCATACCCTGAGCCCATCTGCCTGACCTGTCAGGTCTCTTGCACTGAAATAAATGCAGTGTAACTGGTCCATCGCACCTCATTCTGTGACTTGCTCTTGCCTGCCTTGACAGTCTGACCTGTGAACAGTACCAGCCTCAGACTCACCTCTTTTCTCACTATCCCTTTAGGATTACCCCGACTCCCTCACTGGTTTAATGCCTCCCGAGTGGCACTAGCAAATCTCCCTGCTCGTCAGGACCCCATGCTTTCACCTTCCTACGCCATTGGTACCAATGTACAATGACCTCCCACTGGTTATTTTCCCTTTTGAGAATATTCTGCTCCCTCAGAGACATCCTTGACACTGGCACCAGGGCGGCACCACCCCATTCTGATGTCTCACTGTCAGCTGCAGAAACGGCAGACTGTGCCCCTGACTAGAGAGTCCCCTCTCACCATCGATCGTGTGGAACTGGATATACTTCACATTATGTTAGAAGCCAGTCTCAGTACCAGTAACTTGGCTGTCAGTGCTACATTCCCCTGAAAGTGTATTACCACCTACATTTTCCAAAACCGTATACTTGTCTGAGATGGGGATAGCCACAGGAGACTCCTGCAGTACCAACCTACCCCTCCTAGCTTTCCTGGAGGTAACCCATCTACCTGACTGTATCTGCAGTATCCTGCATTCCTGAGACTGCCACCTATCAGACCGCCCACCCCACCCCCGGCTCCTGTCAATTCTTCACTGCCTTTAATCACTCCTCCACCAATCCATACGTTCCAATAGGATTTGCAATCACACTTCCTGCAGACAATTATCAGGATCATTGAAACTCTCCCTAATCTCCCTCATCTGACAGGAACAGCACGCCACTCTACAACAGGCCATCTCTCCGCCTTAACAATCGACAGACCAAGACAAAGGCACAGTCTTACTGCTCGAAAAATACTGCCCGAGAATAACTTAATGCTTACGTTTTATATCTTAAACATTTAATCAAGAGACCCTAAGACATTAAAAAGAAATAGTCACCTGACTCACGATTGTAGATTTAATAAAATAAAACCGACTAAGATTGATATTTGAAGAGACTGAAACTCACTGAGCTGATCCCCGGCTCTGAGTACTTCCAAGGGTGAGGTCTCTCTGAGGGCAGCTGTGAAATGTCACTGTTTCTCTTCTCTGCCCACTCCATTTCCAGAGAGGTTTTTAACTTCACAACAAGTCAGCTCAGAGAGGTCACTGCTTGGTTTTATTCACTGGGGGTTGCCCTTGCTGCCCAGACCAGTATTTATTGGCCACCTTTACTTGTCTTGGAGAAAGTGGTGGTTAACCGCCTCCCTGAAATGCTGCAGTCCATGTACACCACAGTGATGTTTGGACAACAATCCCCCTCTGGCCCCACAACCCTCCCTGTCTCTGTAATCCCCCTCCAGCCTCACCACCCTCCCTGTCTCTGTAATCTCCCTCCGGCTTCAGAAATTACATGGCCGTGGCTTAAGGTTTTTATTTGGATTCATTTTTGTTTAATAACCCACCCCCCCCCCGAAAAATAAGTGAAATATTTCGCCCTCAAACAAATTTCTGTTGATTGACCTTTTGGAGAGGCTGACACATGGACGTTGCAGTATTTTATCTCACATTGTACACGTAGAATGATGGAACTTTATTTTAAACATTGCTAAAAAGGGAGGCAATGGCTTAATGGTATTCCTGCCAGATGAGCGATTTGTACAGTGTTCCGAGGATTAGGGATAGAATCCCAACATGGCTGATGGCAGCATCGGAATTCAATACAATCTAGAATGAAAAGGCGAATGATGACCATGAAACTGTTGTTGATTGTTAGTAACCCATCTGGTTTACTAATGTCCTGTAGGGAAGGAAACGGTCATTCTCACCTGGTCTGGCCTACATGTGACTCCAGACCCACAGCAATGTGGTTAACTCTCAACTGCCCTCAGGAAAAAAATACTTTAAAAACTGTTAAAAAAAAACTCCGCAGGTATCACTTAAAAACTGGCTGTTCCCATTGGGACTGTGAATTTCTGAAAGGCCTGAACTAAAACTGAGTTTCAGCTTCACCTTCTCCCTGTCTCACCTCCCTCTGTTTACACCCAACTCCAGAACACTCTCATTGAGCCAAGCAGCCCTCACAGTGCAGCCCTGTCATTTTCATTGTCTGCTCACACCTACACTGCCCTCAGCCTCCTGTACTGTTCCAATGCATCTCAATGGGAGCTCAGGGACAGCACCTCATCTTTCAATTCAGCCCTTTGTAACCCCAGAGTCAACATGGACCTCAGCAGTTTCGGAATGAACAGACAGTTGTCAGAAGCTGGAACATTCCACCTGAAAAGGTAATGGAATTTTAGTCCAAAGGGATTTTTAATGGGAAGTTTACAGGTAATTAAAAATATGAAGTTTACAGGTTAACATCATGAAGTGGGTGATTGGGTCTAAATCTGAGAGTTCTTACAAAGAGACGAGGTGTAATTTGGATAAATCTGTGCTCCCTCTCAGGCTTATATCTCTTTCCTCAGCTGTAGGGCCCAGAACACAGCAGATACCCAAAGGGTGACCCAATCATGAATTCGTACATCTTTCTTCTTAACAAAAATATTGGAGATATCTTCCCACAAACAGAGCAGAGAAACCTTTCTCCTTCCACAGTTAAATGCCAATAACATTCAGATCCTGATGACCCCATTGACTGTAAAAACTTGCTTTTGAGATCCCAGCCCCAATTATTCTCATTTAATATCCTATGAAATGAATTCACAAAACAAAACTCAGTCAGTACAGGAAGAATATAAAGACACATTTTTTTCTTGGTATGTGCTTGATGTGTAAATGCCTCTTTTCAAGTTGCACGCCCCCCCCCCCCCCCCCACCACCCGAGGAAGGTGACATGCACATGCGCCTCACTATACCTTACCCCCAATAAAAATGGCGGCCATATCCCAGGACCTTTCACAGCCTGAGGGCCGCAGCCACTTTCCCATCTGCTGCAAACGGGGGATTAAGAGTTTCTAGTTCAGACTTTCAAACCGCACAGAGTGTAATTAAAACTTTCCAGTCGAAAGTGACTCATTATCTCCGTCTCCAAGGCCACTCTCCCCTTCCCTGTTTGTGTCTCCCACATTCACCGACGGCCGAGTTACGTGGCACTGCATCAGCAGAGTTACTGGTGACGTGTCATCCCACTGGCCACGCCCCTCATTCACTCCCATTGTTTGGATGACCAACTAGTTGCACTTGATCCACCAGTCCCACCACCTTTTCCTATTGGTCCGAAGCTGCCATCAATCAGCTGGACCCCATTGTGAGGTCAGTGGTGGGATCCTCCCCCTGTCTGAATCAAATCCAGAAGGTGTATGGATGGTATCAATCAGGAACAACAAGCAGATGGTGCTGGGAAAGCTCAGCAGGTCCAGCAGCATCTGGGAACAAAAATCTGTCCAGTGGCCCTTCCTCAGAACCGATGGAGCTGGGAAAATTAGAATTCTGACGCTGTGGAAACAGGCCATTTGGCCCAAAAGGTCCACAGCATCCCTCCGAAGGGTATCCCACCCAGACCCATTCACCTACCCTATTACTGTATATTTCTCCTGACTAATGCAACTAACCTACACATCCCTGAGCATTATGGGAAATTTAGCTTGGCCAATTCAACTAACCTGCAGATCATAGGGGTTAAAGAGTAAATAATAGGCAGGGACAGAACCCAAAGAGAGACTCGAACATTTGGAAAGACAAAGGAGTGGATTACCATCTGGCTTGGGGGGGGGGGTGCATAGCTGTTAATGGAGGGGACAGGAACCTGTGTCTGGCAGCATCTCAGTGGAGGTGGCGGAAATGGCGACTGATGATCTACGTTCTGCTGCAAAAACAGACCCCGAGCTTCCAGCTGCCTGCCACTTTAACACACGAGCCTGTTCCCTGGCCAACATCTCTGTCTCATGCTTACTGCAGTGTTCCAGTGAGGCCAGAACATACCAAATGGCCCCATATTTCAAGGAGTGCAATTTCCCCTCCCATGTGGTCAATACCATCCACTATATCTCCTCCACTTCCTGCACCTCTGCCTTTGAAACCCACACCTCCAATTGCAACAAGGATAGAACACCCCCCCCACCCCCCCCCCCCAAGTCCTTACCTTCCACCCAGATACAACACATCATCCTCTGCCATTTCCACCAGCAACAATCAGACCGCACCACCAGATTCTTAAGGGGTTTGACAGAATAAATACTGATGTGTCTGAGGGTAAATACTGAAAGGGGAGTCTGAAACCAGATTCTGAGCCAGTCACAGAATCAAGGGTTCTGCTTTGGATTCGTCAAGTTTAAAGGTAACACAGACATGGGTAAGGGTTTTTAGTAGCAATGGAGCTAGGGTGAAGAGGAGATAAGCAACGGTTTAGAGATTGGAATTCCTGGTGTTTGGGATTGTGTAGATGTCTAATAAGAAGGTCAGCTTCGCGTCAGATATAACAGCAACATTGTGAAGAGTCTAGTTCTGCTGCATAATTCCCAGTGAGAGGGAGAGGTTCAGCAGTTAGGAAAAGGAATTTGTAAGGCAATGGGTTTAACTGTGACAATGTTTCATTGGAGGAAATTGCACCTAATCAAGTAGTGGGAATGTGGTAAGTAATTTGATAACTGAGTAACAGTGGAGTAATGGAGAGGGATGATGGGGAGGGAGAGTTGGGCAACATCAGTGTACATGTTAAACCCAACATGGTGCTTTTGCACAATATCACCTCCTGACAGTATGTAGGCAAGATACAGGAGGGGCCAAGGATAGATCCATGAAGGACACCAAATGCATGGAATTCAGAAAGGAAAGGGAGTGTGGAGATGGAGCAGGATTTTCCAACAAACGTGAGGTCAAATATCAGTTTTTCACAGAATGGGAGAGATGGACCATAACCAGAAAAGACAGAACAAGGAACAATGTCTGTGAATAGGTGAAGGGGACTGATGAGGTGGAGGAGAAAAGAGAGTTGGAAAGTCTATGGTTTAGTGAGATTAGGGTAAAGGGTCAAGAGGAGCTCTGATAAGGCTTGACAGGAGATGAGATTGGAGAAAAATGTAGGTTTGGACAAAAACCAGGAACACCACGTGAGGGGGGGAGGGGGGGGGGGGAAGCAGCAGATCGGATTATCTCAGTCTTAGTGACAGAGAACCTCCATGTGCTCCAAACTCTTGTTGTTGGAGAGAAGGATGGAGGAGACAGGATGATGGACAGTGTTTCACAAAGAAACCAAACCTGGGTAAGTGATATTTAAAGCGAGTGAACAAACCTAATGTATTTAAATTTTATCCAAAATATTAAAACAAACGACTGAAGTCCTGGTTCGAATCCCATCTTGGCAGATGGTGGAATCTGAATTCAAGAAAAAATAACTGGAATTAGGAATCTCCTGATCTCCATGGAAACATTGTCAATGGCAGAAAAAACCCTCCCAACCTGACAGTGGCCCAGCCAGCTACTCACTGTATTAATCACTGCAAAGTCTTAACAAAGGAATGAAACTGGATGGACCACTCGTCATCGAAGAAGGCACTAGAAAATACAACCACAGAATCAGCCCTCTCAATGGTGCAATGTCCTCCAGACTAACATCTGGAGTTTGGTGCCAAATTGTGCCGAGCTGTCTCACAGACCAATCAAGGAACAGCCTGACGTACTCATACTCATGAAATCAACCCTTACAGACAATGACCAGACACCACCATCACCATCCCAAGAGATTGAGATTGTAGTGATGGAAAAACACAACAGGTCAGGCAGCATCCGAGGAGAAGGAGAATCGATGTTTCGAGCCTAAGCCAGTTATCAGCCTGACCTGCTGTGCTTTTCCAGCACCAGACTCTTGACTCTGACCTCCAGCATCTGCAGTCTTCACTTTCTCCTGAAATCTCTGGATATGTCCTGCCCCACCAGCAGGACAGACCAGGCAGAGGTCATGGCACAAGACAGGGAGGATTTGCCCTTGGAGTACTCAGCATGGACTCCGGACACCAGGAAATCTCATGGCTCCTGCTGATTACCACGTACTGTCCTCCCTTGGCTGATGGATCAGTTCTTCTTCATGTTGAACAACATTTGAAGGAAGCACTGAGGAAGTAAAATGGTGTCAAACGTACTCTGGGTACAGGATTTCAATGTCCACTATCGAGACGAGCTCTGCAACAGAATTACTGACTGAGGTGGTCAGGTCCTAAAGGGTATAGCTGCTCAACTGAGTCTACAGCGGGTGGTGAGGGAACCAACAAGAGGGAAATACAAGAGTGATCTCATTGTTATGAATTGACCAGCTGCAGATCCATCTGTCCATGACAGTATCAGTACGAGCGACCATCACACATTCCTTTTGGAAACACAAGTCTTAGCTTAAGGTTGAGAAAAACCTCCATCGCGTTGAGTGGCACTATCACCGTTCTAAATGGGACAGACTCTGAAGAGATGTAGGATCTCAAACTCGGTATCTCTGAGGCACTGTGGGACATCAACAGCAGCAGAACTGTACTCCAGCACAATCTGTAATCTCATGGGTTTGCAAATCCCGCTCTCACCCATCACAATGGACAGGAAAGGAGGGCATGCCATGAGCAGCACCAGGCAGACTTAAAAATGAAGTGCCAACCTGGTGAATCTACCAAACAGGACCATCTGCATTTCAAACAGCATCAGCAGCAAGCAACAGAGCTAAGTGATCCTACATCCAGTGGAACCGATCGGAGCTCTGCAGTTCTGCCACACCCGGTTGTGAACGGTGATGGACAATTAAACAACTCACTGAAGGAAGCATCACAGATATCCCCACCCTGACTGATGGAGGGGCCTCACACACCCATGCACCAGATAAGACAACAGCATTTGCAGCAATCTGCATCCAGAAGTGCAAAGTGGGATGATCCATCTCAGCCTTCTCCAGTGGTTTCTAACATCACAGATGTGAGTTTAAGCCAGTTCGGTTGAGTTTGAATAACATCAAGAAATGGTTAAGTCGTGCAAAGGCTATGGGCCCTGCAAATATTCTGGCAATAACACTGATGGGTTGTGCTCCTGAACTTGCCACCCACCAAGCCAAGTACCGCTCCAGCACTGGCATCTACCGACAATGTGGAACATTGCCCAGGGATGTTCAACACAAAAACACAGGGCAATACAACCCAGCCAATTTCCATCTATCAGTCCACACTCGACCAGCAGTAAAGTGATGGAAAATGTTATCAACAGGGCTATCAAGCAGCAGCTGCTCAGCAACAGTCAGCTGAGTGACACTCATTTTAGTCTCCACCAGGGCCACTCAGCTCCTGATTGTGTTACCGCCCTGATTCACAACCTGACAACCAGCTGAATCCCAGAGGCGAGGTGAGGGTGACAGCCCAGTCCCACTCTAAGGCCACTAAGCTGATTCCACCCTTGTCTCAGCTCATATACTCTCATCCATCTTGTCATATCTCCAGACTTCATTATCCAAACATACTCCTGGCCAGCTTCCCACATTCAACCTCCCTGTAATCTCAAGAAAAACTAAATCTCTATTGCCCAAGTACTCCCTTGTACCAGAACTTGTTGATCCATCAAAAGGCTGCTATTCATAATCAAGAACATAGAGCTACAGCGATGTATAGCTTGGAAACAGACCCTTCAATCCAACCCGTCCATGCCGACCAGATATTCCAACCCAATCTAGTCTCACCTGCCAGCATCCGGCCCACATCCCTCAATTTAAAATTCTCACTCTTGATTTAATTCCTGGTTGTGATCATCCCTAGCTCACTGCGTCACACACCCTTTGAGACCTCGACAACCCATTCTGTTCGAGACTCCCAATGATCTGTTAATTCATTACTTCACCTGCGTGCTGCTTTTACAGTTGCCAAAGCAACAAGGTCTGAAATTTGCAGCTAAAACCTCACAGGTCTGCTTTCCTCCTTTAAGACATTCCTCAAAACCTGCTTATTTGGCAATGCTTTTGGTCACCTGACCTAATATCATCCATCTCTGGCCTTATGTTTAAAATTCTCAATAATATTTTTGTGGAATTATAAGCATGATAATAAAAATACAAACTGTTGTTAATTTGGACATTATCTTCAGATCTTTACTGTTGCTGAATGAATATTCTGTAATGTCTCTTACCCAACCACATTGTGGGAGCACCTTCACCACACAAACTGCAGCTGTACAAGAAAGTCAAACATCACCCTCTCCACAGGCAACAGGGCTTTGGCATTAATCACTGGGATCTGTGGAAGGAGAAACACAGTTGATGTTTCAAGGAGTGCAAAATGGATTACAGGGAATGAAAATGGTGCAGAATGAGATAGTCAGAAATGGAAGGAAGATACACTTGCTTATTAGAAAAAGGAATTCTTGACTGTTAAAGATTTTCCAGAAAATATTGATAAGCAGCACATGGTCAGGGGCTGGGCAGCAGTGAAAAATTAACTTACAGAAATGTTTGTAAAAATAATAGTAAAATACCAAACAGACCAAAAATACACCCATTGTTCGAGATTGAGGAAGCGAGATATTGACAAAGTGGTCATGAGGGAGCCCAGAGATGAAGCAGAGCTGTATAAGCTGTTATGATCCCACAGTCATAGAGATGTATAGCACCGACACAGACCCTTCGGTCTTACTCATCCTTGCCAAACAGGTATCCGAACCTAGTCTATTCCCATTAGCCAGCACTTGGCCCATATCCCTGTAAATGCTTCCTATTCATATCATGTGTCTATTTAGATGCCTTTAACATGTTTTAATTGTACTAGCCTCTACCACTTCCTCTGCAACTCATTCCACCCACTGCATGAAAGAGTTGTCCTTTAGGGCCCTTTGAAATTTTATCTGTTCACCCTAAAGCAATGCCCTGTACTTCTGGACACCACCACTCCAGGGAAAACACCTTGTTCATTTACTCTATTCATGCCCCTCATGATTGTATAAACCTCCATAACATCACCACTCAGCGGAAAACAGCCCCAGCCTTTTACGCCTCACCCTGTAGCTCAAATCCTCCAACCCTAACAACATCCTTGTAAGTCCTTTTTGAAACCTTTCAAGTTTCACAGCACCCTTCTGATAGGAGGCAGGCCAGAACTGCACACAATATTCCAAAAGTGGCCTAACGAATGTCCTGTACAGCAACATGACCTCCCACATCCTATACTCAATGCTCTAACGAAAGAAAGAAAATATACTGAACACCTTCTTCATCATCCTATCTACCTGCAACTTGACTTGCAAGGACTATGATCCTGCAGTCCAAGGTCTCTTTGTGGCGCAAACGTCTTCAGGGCCTTGCCATTCAGTGTATAAGTCCTGCCCTGATTTGCTTTTCCAAGATGCAGCACCTCACATTTATCTAAATTGAACCCCATCAGATAAATATCTTATTGTAATCTGAGGTAACCTTCTTCATAATCCACAATACCTCCAATTTTGTATGACCTGCAAACTCATTTACGATACCAAGTCATTTAAATGAATGATGAAACAAATCCAGAAATAAACATCCATTTCTCGGAGTTTGAATGTGCTCTGTGTAAATCCTGCCCAATGACTCTGTACCAGAGAAAGGCTGCACATGCGCCTGGCTGCACCTTGCCCCCTACAAAGCTGGCGGCTCCACACGTGTCCAGTGAATTTTTGCCCCAAATAAAGATGGCGGCGCGCACCCATGCCTGCAGCCACACTGAGGCAATTCACCGTTTACTGAAAACAAGAGACTGGGACGTGTTTTCCGACGTGCACAGTTTGTTTGTAAAACCTCTCCGCTCATACAGAATCGCTCTCAACTCCTGCGGTTCCACAGACAGCCTTGATGATTTTTGTGGGTACCCATTCTCTGCCTGCTTACTCATTTGTCCTGAATGTTTTTGTACAATCACTTTGGATTCTCCTTAAACCTATTTCCTAAAGCTATCTCATGTCCTCTTTTTGCCCTCCTGGTTTACCTCGAGTATACTCCTACTGCCCCTATACTCCTCTAGGGATTCACACAAAAACAGCTCTCTGTACCTGCCATATGCCTCCTTCATTTTCTTGACCAGGCCCTCAATTTCTTCCGATACACAGCATTCCCTACACCTTCCAGCCTTGGCCTTAACAGGAACATACTGTCTTTGTACTCTTGTTGTCGCAGGCCTATGGAAGCAATGGCAGATGAGGACAGAGATGCAATCATTCCCAGTAAAGAGGTAATATTGGGAAAGTTAACAGCCTAAAGGTAGATGGGTCTCCTGGCTCTAATGGATTGCATCTCAGGGACTAAAGTAGACGGCGGGGGTAGTGGTTGGAGGGGGTGGTGAATAACAAATAGACTTGTGATAATTCAATTAAAATTTGTTGGATTCTGGGATGGTTTTGAAAGACTGGAAGCTGCAAATGTGGTGCCACTATTTTTCAAAAAGGACCGGTTAGCTTAACTTCTGAGGGGAGAAAATGCTTGAATCTCTCAAGGAAGTAGTGGTGAGTTATCTGGGTAGAAATTGTCTCATTTTGCAAAAACAGCATGGATTCATGAAAGGCAGGTCACGTTTAAGGATTTACTGGTATTATTTGAGGATACAATGAGCGCATTGGACAAAGTGGACTTGGTGGATGTGGTGTATCTGGATTTCCAGAAGGTATTCGATAAGTTGCCACACAAAAGGCTGCTGTATAAGGTAAAGATGCACAGCATTATGGGTAATGTATTATCATTGATACAGGATCGGTTAACCAACAAAAAATAAAGAATGGGGATAAATGGGTGTTTGGATTAGTGTTGGCACTACAACTGTTTGCAATTTACACAAATGTTTTGGAGTTGAGGACCAAGTGTACGGTGTCAGAGTTCATATTTGATACAAAGATGAGGTAGAGCAATGTCTGCAGAGGCCACTGTCAGTCTGCACAGGGATACAGATAGGTTAAGTGAGTAGGTAAGGGTCTGGCAGATGGATGACAATGTTGGGATATGTGAGGTCATCCATTTTGGTCGGACTAACAGCTAACTGATGATGAAATGGTGAAAACATGCAGCAGGCTGCTGTGCAGAGGGAGCTGGGTGTCCTTGTGCATGAATCATAGGAAGTTGGTTTGCAGGTACAGCAGTTAAATAAGACAGTGAAGGGAATATTGTCCTTCATTGCTAGAGGGATGGTTCTGCTGTAGTTGTACAGGGTGCTGGGGAGGCCACACCTGGAGTACTGTGTACAGGTTTGGTCCCCTTACATTAGCAAGGATGTACTGGCACTGGAGGGAGTACAGAAGAGGTTCACTAGTTTGAGTTGGGAGTTGAGAGGATTGGTATATGTGGAGAGATTGAGAAAACTGGTTTGAAAGTCATTGTAATTTAGAAGAATGGGAGGTTGGAGAGGAAAAAATAAAATTATGAAGGGAGTGGATAAGCTTGGAGCAGGGAGGCTATTTCCTCTGGGGGCGGGTCAAACTAGAGCATAACCTCAAAATAAGGGGGAGCAGGTTTAGGACTGAGTTCAGGAGGAGCTTCTTCAGCTAAAGGGTTGTGAATCTGTGGAATTCCCTGCCGAGTGCAGCATTTGACGTTATCAACTTGAATGCCTTTAAGGGAAAATGTAGATTTGTGAACAGGAAAATAATTAAGGGTTATGGTGAGAGATCAGGAATGTGGAGCTGAGACCATGAAAAGCTCAGGCCTGATCTTATTGAATGGCAGAGCAGGCTTGAGGGGATAGATGAAAGTTCTTGCCTTGTGCCATCAAAATTGGCCTTTGTCCAATTCAGAACCTTAACGTTTAGGTCTGGTGTATTATTTTCTGTAACAGCTGAAGAACCCGAGGCACTACGGAGGTAGTGCCTCCCACCCGCCCTCCTCCTCTAACCTAATAATAAGATCCGTTGTGGTAAGGAGGTAAGTGCCGAATTTTGCTTGTTGTATTCTTTAGACCCAGTTTTTTGTTTAAAATAAAGGTTAGCTTTAGAGGGATGGCAGTGAAGGCAGTGCAATGTTCCTCCTGCAACATGTATGAGGTGAGGGATGCCATGGACGTCCCTGCTGATTACACTTGCAGGAAGTGCACCCATCTCCAGCTCATCCAAGACCGTGTTAGGGAACTGGAGCTGGAGTTGGATGAACTTCGGATCATTCGGGAGGCAGAGGGGGTCATAGATCGGAGCTATAGGGAAGTAGTAACTCCAAAGATGTCAGATAGATGGGTGACAGTGAGGGGGACTGGGAAGAAGCAGCCAGTGCAGGGACCCCCTGTGGTCGTTCCCCTCAAGAACAAGTATACCGTTTTGGATACTTGTGGGGGGGACGACTTACCAGGGGTAAGTAACGGGGCTCAGGCCTCTGGCACGGAGCCTGTCCCCGCTACTCAGAAGGGAAGGGTGGAGAAGAGCAGAGCAATAATAATTGGGGACTCGATAGTTCGGGGCACAGATAGGCGGTTTTGTGGGAACGAGAGAGACTCACGTTTGGTATGTTGCCTCCCAGGTGCAAGGGTACGTGATGTCTCTGATCGTGTTTTCCGGGTCCTTAAGGGGGAGGGGGAGCAGCCTGAAGTCGTGGTCCATATTGGCACCAATGACATAGGTAGGAGGAGTGCTGAGGATGTTAGATAGGCTTTTAGGGAGCTAGGTTGGAAGCTCAGAGTTAGAACGAACAGAGTTGTTGTCTCTGGTTTGTTACCCGTGCCACGTGAGAGAGAGTCGAGGAATAGGGAGAGAGAAGAGTTAAATGCGTGGCTACAGGGATGGTGCAGGAGGGAGGGATTTCGGTACTTGGATAACTGGGGTTCTTTCTGGGGAAGGTGGGACCTCTATAAACAGGATGGTCTGCACCTGAACCTGAGGGGCACCAGTATCCTTGGGGGGAGGTTTGCTAGTGCTCTTGGGGGGGGGGTTTAAACTAACTCTGCAGGGGCATGGGAACCCAGACTGTAGCTTTAGGGTGCAGGACCTGGAGTGTAGGGAGGTTAGGAATATGGCATCAATCTTAAAGGAGGGTGCCTGTAAACAGAAGAGTGGCTTGAAGTGTGTATACTTTAATGCCAGAAGTATACGAAATAAGGTAGGTGAACTCGCAGCGTGGGTTGGTACCTGGGACTTCGATGTTGTGGCTATTACGGAGACGTGGCTAGATCAGGGACAGGATTGGCTGTTGCAGGTTCCAGGGTTTAAATGTTTTAGTCGGGTCAGAGGTGGGGGCAAAAGAGGGGGGGGTGTGGCTTTGCTTGTCAAAGATAGTATTACAGCGGTGGAAAGGAAGATGGACGAAGATTTGCCATCTGAGGTAGTTTGGGTTGAGGTTAGGAATAGGAGAGGTGAGGTCACCCTGTTAGGAGTCTTTTACAGGCCTCCTAATAGTCCTAGAATCGTTGAAGAAAGGATTGCGAAGATGATTCAGGAGAAGAGTGACAGTAATAGGGTGATTGTTATGGGAGACTTTAACTTTCCTGATATTGATTGGGAAAGCTATAGCTCAAGTTCGTTAGATGGGTCAGTGTTTGTGCAATGTGTGCAGGAGAGTTTCCTGACACAATATGTAGATAAGCCAACAAGAGGTGAGGCCATACTGGATTTGGTTCTGGGTAACGAACCAGGCCAGGTATTAGAACTAAAGGTAGGTGAGCACTTTGGGGACAGTGACCACAATTCGGTGATTTTTACTCTAGTGACGGAGAGGGATAAGTGTGTACTACAGGGCAAGATTTATAGCTGGGGGCAGGGAAATTATGATGCGTTGAGGCATGACTTAGGATGTGTGGATTGGAAAAGTAAATTCCAAGGCAAGAGCGTAATTGATATGTGGAACTTGTTCAAGGAGCAACTATTGTGTGTCCTTGATAAGTACGTACCTATCAGACAGGGAGGAAAGGGTCGTGTGAGGGAGCCGTGGTTTAATAAGGAATTGGAATCCCTTGTTAAATGGAAGAGGGCGGCCTTTGTAAAGATGAGGCGTGAAGGTCCAATAGGGGCGATTGAGAGTTATAAGGTAGCCCGGAAGGACCTGAAGAGAGAGCTAAGAGCAGCAAGGAGGGGACATGAAAGGTCCTTAGTTGGTAGGATTAGGTAAAACCCTAAGGCTTTCGATAGGTATGTTAGGAATAAAAGAATGACTAGGGAAGGAATAGGTCCAATCAAGGATAGTAATGGGAAGTTGCGTGTGGAGGCTGAAGAGATTGGGGAGGCGCTGAATGAATACTTTTCGTCACTATTCACTCAGGAACAGGACATTGTTGTCGATATGAATACTGAGGCACGAATAAGTAGAATGGATGGCTTTGAGATATGTAGAGAAGAGGTGTTGGAAATTCTGGCAAGGGTGAAAATAGATAAGTCCCCTGGGCCTGATGGCATTTATCCTAGGATTCTCTGGGAAGCAAGGGATGAGATTGCAGAGCCATTGGCCTTGATTTTTGTGTCCTCTTTGTCGACAGGAGTAGTGCCAGAGGACTGGAGGCTAGCAAACGTGGTTCCCTTGTTCAAGAAGGGGAGTAGTGATAATCCTAGTAACTATAGGCCAGTGAGTCTCACTTCTGTTGTGGGCAAAGTCTTAGAGAGAATTGTAAGGGATAGGATTTATGCACATCTGGATAAGAATGATGTGATCAAGGATAGTCAGCATGGTTTTGTGAAGGGCAGGTCGTGCCTCACAAACCTTATTGAATTCTTTGAGAAGGTGACTAAGGAGGTAGATGAGGGGAAAGCGGTAGATGTGGTATATATGGATTTTAGTAAGGCGTTTGATAAGGTCCCCCATGGTAGGCTGCTGCAGAAAATACAGAGATATGGCATTGAGGGTGAGTTGGAGGTTTGGATTAGGAATTGGCTCTCTGGAAGAAGACAGAGGTTAGTAGTTGACGGCAAAGGTTCATCTTGGAGTGCCGTCACAGATCCGCAAGGATCTGTTTTGGGACAATTGCTGTTTGTCATTTTTATAAATGACCTGGAGGAAGGGTTAGAAGGTTGGGTGAGCAAGTTTGCGGATGATACGAAAGTCGGAGGAGTTGTAGACAGTGAAGAAGGATATGGCAGGTTACAGCGGGATATAGAGAAGCTGCAGAGCTGGGCAGAAAGGTGGCAAATGGAGTTCAATGTAGCTAAGTGTGAGGTGATTCACTTTGGTAAGAGTAATAAAAAGATGGATTACTGGGCTAATGGTAGATTACTTGGTAGTGTGGAAGAGCAGAGGGATCTTGGTGTCCATGTACACAGATCTCTGAAAGTTGCCACCCAGGTAAATAGTGTAGTGAAGAAGGCATATGGCGTACTGGCTTTTATTGGTAGAGGAATTGAGTTCCGGAGTCCTGAGGTCATGCTGCAGTTGTATAAGACTCTGGTGCGGCCGCATCTGGAATATTGTGTGCAGTTTTGGTCGCCATACTATAGGAAGGATGTGGAGGCACTGGAACGGGTGCAGAGGAAGTTTACCAGGATGTTGCCTGGTATGGTAGGAAGATCCTATGAGGAAAGGCTGAGGCACTTGGGGTTGTTTTCATTGGAGAAAAGAAGGTTTAGGGGTGATTTGATAGAGGTGTACAAGATGATTAGGGGGTTAGATAGGGTTGACAGTGAGAACCTTTTTCCACGTATGGAGTCAGCTATTACAAGAGGGCATAGCTTTAAATTAAGGGGGGGGTAGATATAGGACTGATGTTAGGGGTAGGTTCTTCACTCAGCGAGTCGTAAGTTCATGGAATGCCCTGCCAGTAGCAGTAGTGGACTCTCCCTCTTTATGGGTATTTAAGCCGGCATTGGATAGGTATATGGAGGATAGTGGGTTAGTGTAGGTTCGGTGGGCTTTGATCGGCGCAACATCGAGGGCCGAAGGGCCTGTACTGCGCTGTATTCTTCTATGTTCTATGTTCTATGTTCTAATGTCACAGTGTGTCTCAGAGATTGTCAGTTAGGATCAGAGAGTGTCTCAGTGCATCTCAAAGTGTAACAGTGGGTCAAAGTCTGTCAGAGTATGTCAAGGGTGTCTCAAAGAGAGTGGGATAGGATCGTAGAGTTTCACAGTGGGTGTCAGAGAGACAGGGAATGTCAGAAAGTGCCACAGTCTGTCTCTGAGAGTTTCACAGTGTGTCACAGTCTGTCAGAGACTGTCACAGTGTGTTTCAGAGAGAGTCAGAGTGTCACAGTGTGTCTCAGAGAATGTCACAGTGTGTTTCACAGAGTGTCACAGTGTCTTTCAGAGAGAGTCAGCGAGTGTCACAGTGTGTCTCAGATTATGTCACAGTGTGTTTCAGAGAGTGTCACAGTGTCTTTCAGAGAGAGTCAGCGAGTGTCACAGTGTGTCTCAGAGAATGTCACAGTGTGTCTCAGACACTGTCACAGTGTGTTTCAGAGAGTCTCAGAGAGTGTCACAGTGTGTCACAGTCCGTCAGAAAGTGTCACATTGTGTCTCGGAGAGTGTCACAGTGTGTCACAGTCTGTCAGAGAGTGTCACAGTGTGTTTCAGAGAGTCTCAGAGTGTCACAGTGTGTCACAGTCCGTCAGATAGTGTCACATTGTGTCTCGGAGAGTGTCACAGTGTGTCACAGTCTGTCAGAGAGTGTCACAGTGTGTTTCAGAGAGTGTCAGAGAGATTCGGAAAGTGTCACAGTCTGCCTTTGAGAGTGTCTCAGTGTGTCACAGTCGTTCAGAGAGTATCACAGTGTGCCTTCGAGAGAGTCAAAGAGAGTCAGAGAATGTTAAAGTGTGTTTAAGAGAGTGTCAGAGAGGGTCACAGTATGTCTAAGAGAGTGTCACGGTGTGTCTCAGAGAGTCAGAGAGAGTCAGAAAGGGTCACAGTCTGTCTAGTTAGTGTCTCAATGTGTCACAGTGTGTTTCAGAGAATGTCACAGTGTATTTCAGTGGGTGTCACAGTGTGTTTCAGAGAGAGTCAGCGAGTGTCACAGTGTGTCTCAGAGAGTGTCACAGTGCGTCTCTGTGAGTCTCAGAGAGAGTCAGAGTATCACAGTCTTTCAGATAGTGTCACATTGTGTCTCAGAGCGTGTCACAGTGTCTCACAGTCTGTCAGAGAGTGTCACAGTGTGTTTCAGAGAGAGTCAGAGAGTGTCACAGTGTGTCACAGTCTGTCAGAGAGTGTCACAGTGTGTTTCAGAGAGAGTCAGAGAGTGTCACAGTGTCTCACAGTTTGTCAGAGAGTGTCACAGTGTGTTTCAGAGAGAGTCAGAGTGTCACAGTGTGTCACAGTCTGTCAGAGAGTGTCACATTGTGTCTCAGAGAGTGTCACAGTGTGTCAAAATCTGTCAGAGAATGTCACAGTGTGTCTCAGAGAATGTCACAGTGTGTCTAAGAGAGTCTCAGAGAGAGTCAGAGTATCACAGTCTGTCAGAGACTGTCACATTGTGTCTCAGAGAGAGTCAGTGAGTGTCACAGTGTGTCTCAGAGAATGTCACAGTGTTTCATAATCTGTTAGAGAATGTCACAGTGTGTTTCAGAGAGTGTCACAGTGTGTTTCAGAGAGAGTCAGAGTGTCTCAGTGTGTCACAGTCATTCAGAGAGTATCACAGTGTGCCTTAGAGAGATTCGAAGAGAGTCAGAGAATGTTAAAGTGTGTTTAAGAGAGTGTCAGAGAGGGTCACAGTGCGTCTAAGAGTGTCACAGTGTGTCTCAGAGTCATAGAGAGTCAGAAAGTGTCACAGATTTCTCAGAGAGTTTCACTGTGAGACACAATCTGTCAGAATCTTACAGTGTATTGCACAGTGTCTCAGAGAGAGTCAGAAAGTGTCACAGTCTGTCTCAGAGAGTGTCTCAATGTGTCACAGTGTGTTTCAGAGGGTGTCACAGTGTCTTTCAGAGAGAGTCAGCGAGTGTCACAGTGTGTCTCAGAGAATGTTACAGTGTGTCTAGGTGAGTCTCACAAAGAGTCAGAGTATCACAGTCTGTCAGACAGTGTCACATTGTGTCTCAAAGAGTGTCACAGTGTGTCACAGTCTATCAGAGAGTGTCACAGTGTGTTTCAGAGAGAGTCAGAGAGTGTCACAGTGTGTCTCAGAGAATGTCACAGTGTGTTTCAGAGAGTGTCACAGTGTCTTTCAGAGAGAGTCAGCGAGTGTCACAGTCTGTCTCAGAGAATATCACAGTGTGTCTAAGAGAATATCAGAGAGAGTCAGAAAGTGTCACAGTCTGTCTTTGAGAGTGTCTCAGTGTGTCACAGTCTGTCAGAGATTGTCACAGTGTGCCTTAGAGAGAGTCAGAGAATGTCACAGTGTGTTTAAGAGAGTTTCAGAGAGGGTCACAGTGTGTCTAAGAGAGTGTCACAGTGTGTCTCAGAGAGTCAGAGAGAGTCAGAAAGGGTCACAGTATTTCTCAGAGAGTGTCACTGTGAGACACAATCTGTCAGAGTATCTTACAGTGTATTGCAGAGTGTCTCAGAGAGAGTCAGAAAGTGTCACAGTGTGTCTCCGAGATTCAGAGAGAGTCAGAAAGTGTCACAGTCTCTCTCAGAGAGTGTCACAGTGTGTCCGAGAGTGTCATAGTGTGTCTCAGAGAGTATCAGAAAGTGTCACAGTGTGTCACCATCTGTAACAGTGTGTCACAGTGTGTCTCAGAGATTCAGAGGGAGAGAGAAAGTGCCACAGTCTGTCTTTGAGAGTGTCACAGTGGGCTTCTGAGAGACTCAGAGAATGTCACATTGTGTCACAGTTGGTCAGAGAGTGTCACATTGTGTCTCAGAGAGTGTCACAGTGTGTCACAATCTTTAAGAGAATGTCACAGTGTGTTTCAGAGAGAGTCAGAGAGTGTCACAGTGTCTTTCAGAGAGTGTTAGAGAGAGTCAGAAAGTGTCACAGTCTGCCTTTGAGAGTGTCTCAGTGTGTCACAGTCGTTCAGAGAGTCTCACAGTGTGCCTTCGCGAGAGTCAACGAGAGTCAGAGAATGTCAAAGTGTGTTTAAGAGAGTGTCAGAGAGGGTCACAGTATGTCTAAGAGAGTGTCACAGTCTGTCTCAGAGAGTGTCTCAATGTGTCACAGTGTGTTTCAGAGAATGTCACAGTGGGTTTCTGTGGCTGTGACAGTGTCTTTCAGAGAGAGTTAGCGAGTGTCACAGTGTGTCTCAGAGAATGTCACAGTGTGTCTAAGTGAGTCTCAGAGAGAGTCAGATTATCACAGTCTTTCAGAGAGTGTCACATTGTTTCTCAGAGAGTGTCACAGTGTGTCACAGTCTGTCAGAGAGTGTCACAGTGTGTTTCAGAGAGAGTCAGAGTGTCACAGTGTGTCACAGTCTGTCAGAGAGTGTTACATTGTGTCTCAGAGAGTGTCATAGTGTGTCACAATCTGTCAGAGAATGTCACAGTGTGTTTCAGAGAGAGTCAGAGAGTGTCACAATGTGTCTCAGAGAGTGTCACAGTGTGTCACAATCTGTCAGAGAATGTAACAGTGTGTTTCAGAGAGTGTCACAGTGTCTTTCAGAGAGAGTCAGCGAGTGTCACAGTCTGTCTCAGAGAATATCACAGTGTGTCTAAGAGAGTCTCTGAGAGAGTCAGAAATATCACAGTCTGTCTTTGAGAGTGTCTCAGTGTGTCACAGTCGTTCAGAGAGTATTACAGTTGCCTTAGAGACAGTCAGAGAATGTCAAAGTGTGTTTAAGAGAGTTTCAAAGAGGGTTACAGTGTATCTAAGAGAGTGTCACAGTGTGTCTCAGTGAGTCAGAGAGAGTCAGAAAGTGTGACAGTATTTCTCAGAGAGTGTCACTGTGAGACACAATCTGTCAGAGAATCTTACAGTGTATTGCAGAGTGTCTCGGAGAGAGTCAGAAAGTGTCACAGTGTGTCTTTGAGAGTGTCCCAGTGTGTCACAGTCGTTCAGAGAGTATCACAGTGTGCCTTCGAGAGAGTCAGAGAGAGTCAGAGAATGTCAAAGTGTGTTTAAGAGAGTGTCAGAGAGGGTAACAGTATGTCTAAGACAGTGTCACAGTGTGTCTCAGAGAGTCAGAGAGAGTCAGAAAGTGTCACAGTATTTCACAGAGAGTGTCATTGTGAGACACAATCTGTCAGAGAATCTTACAGTGTATTGCAGAGTGCCTCAGAGAGAGTCAGAGAGTGTCACAGTGTGTCTCCGAGATTCAGAGAGAGTCAGAAAGTGTCACAGTATTTCTCAGAGAGTGTCACTGTGAGACACAATCTGTCAGAGAATCTTATAGTGTATTGCAGAGTGTCTCAGAGAGAGTCAGAGAGTGTCACAGTGTGTCTCAGAGAGAGTCAGAAAGTGTCACAGTGTGTCTCAGAGATTCGGAGAGAGTCAGAAAGTGTCACAGTGTGTCTTTGAGAGTGTCCCAGTGTGTCACAGTCGTTCAGAGAGTATCACAGTGTGCCTTCGAGAGTCAGAGAGAGTCAGAGAATGTAAAAATGTGTTTAAGAGAGTGTCAGAGAGGGTAACAGTATGTCTAAGAGAGTGTCACAGTGTGTCTCAGAGAGTCAGAAAGTGTCACAGTATTTCTCAGAGTGTCACTGTGAGACACAATCTGTCAGAGAATCTTACAGTGTATTGCAGAGTGTCTCAGAGAGAGTCAGAAAGTGTCACAGTGTGTCTCAGAGAGAGTCAGAAAGTGTCACAGTCTGTCTCAGAGAGTGTCATAGTGTTTCTCAGAGAGTATCAGAAAGTGTCACAGTGTCACCGACTGTAAGAGCTTGTCACAGTGTGTCTCAGAGATTCAGAGGGAGACATTAAGTGTCACAGTCTGTTTTTGAGAGTGTCACAGTGTGTCAGTCTGTCTCTGACAGTGTCACAGTGTCTCTGACCGTGTCAAAGTCTGTCTCAGAGAGTGTCATAGTGTGTCACAGTCTGTCAGAGAGTGTCACAGTGTGTCACAGTCTATCAGAGAGTGTGACAGTGTGTTTCAAGAGAGTGTCACAGTGTGTCTTAGCGCGTGTCAGAGTTTGTCACAGTGTGTCACAGTCTGTCAGAGCGAGTCACAGTGTTTTTCAGAGAGAGTCAGAGAGTGTCACAGTGTGTATTGGAGAGTGTCACAGTGTGTTTCAGAGAGAGCCAGAGTGTGTCACAGTGTATCGCAGAGATTGTCAGATAGGATCAGAGAGTGTCTCAGTGCGTCTCAAAGTGTCTCCGTGTGTCAGTCTGTGAGAGAGTGTCACAGTGTGTGTAAGAGTCTTAGAGAGAGTCAGAGAGTGTCACAGCCTGTCAACGAATGTCACAGTGTGTCACAGTGTGTCAGAGAAGACTGCAGTATATTTCCGAGTGAGTCAGAGAGAGTCAGAAAGTGTCACAGTCAGTCTTTGTGAGTGTCTCAGTGTGTCAGTCTGTCAGTGAGTGTCACAGAGGGTCACAGTGAGTCTAAGAGAGTTTCACAGTGTGTCTCAGAGTGTTAGAGAGAGTCAGAAAGTGTCACAGTTTTTCTCAGAGAGTGTCACAGTGTGACACAATCTGTCAGAGAATCCTACAATGTATTGCAGAGTGTCTCAGAGAGAGTCAGAAAGTGTCACAGTGTGTCATACTGTGTCTCAGAGAGTGTCAGCATTCGGCTCAGAGACAGTCACAGTCCATGAGAGAGTGTTGCAGTGTGTCTCTGAGAGAGTCAGAGAGTGTCACAATGTGTCATATTGTGTCTCAGAGAGTGTCAGAGGGAGTGTCAGCATTTGGCTCAGAGATGGTGACAGTCTGTGAGAGAGTGTTACAGTGTGTCTCAGATATGTCAGAGTGAGTCAGAGTGTGTCACAGTATGTCATACTTTGCCTCAGAGAGTGTCAGATAGAGTCATACTGTATCACGGTGTGTCTCAGAAAGTGTCAAATAAGATCAGAGAGTGTCACAGTCCGTCTCAGAGAGTGTCACAATGTGTCACAGTCTGTCAGATAGTGTCACAGTGTGTATCAAATTGTCAGAGCGGGTCGCAGCGTGTCACAGACAGTGTCAGAGTGTGTCAGAATGTGCCAGAGAATGTCACAGTGCGTTTCAAATTGTCAGAGAGGTTCCCAGTGCATCTCAGAGAGTGTCACAGTGTGTCACAATCTCTCAGAGAGTGTCACAATGTGTTTCAGAGAATCCCAGTGACACCAGCCTGTCTCTCACCGCCATCCACACACTGCCCCCTCCGCCTGAAACCCACTGTCATTAACGCATCGATAAGTCTGACCGTCCCCTCCGAACACATACCACCCCCTGCCTGACACCCAACGCCACCTAAAACCGCCCCCAGCCTGAATCTCACCGCTGCCCAAACACCGCCCCTAGACTGACCCTCACTACCGTCCACCAACCACTACGAGCCTGACCCCACCGCTATCCACCAACCGCCCCAGCCTGACCCCACCACTGTTCAACACTGCCATAAGCCTGACCCTCACCACCACCCTCACACCGCCCAGCCTGACCCTCACCGCCACCCACACACCATCTCCAGCCTAACCCTGACTGCCATCCAACAATGACCCCAGCCTGACCCTCACCACCACCCACACACTCCCCAGCCTGACCCTCATCGACGTCGAACACACCACCCATAGCCTGATCCTCACCGCCGTCCACCAACGGCCCCATCCTGATCTCCACTGCTGTCCACCAACTGCCCCCAGCCTGACCCGCACCACTGACAAACACTGCCACAAGCCTGACCCTCACTGCCGTACAATACCGCCCAAGCCTGACTTTCACTGCCGCCAACACACTGACCCTTGCCTTATCCTCACAGACGTTCACACACCACCCCCAGCCTGACCTCACCACTGTCCACACACCACCCCCAGCCTGACCTCACCACTGCCCATACACCGCCCCAGCCTGACCACCACCGCCACTCAAACACCATCTCCAGCCTCACCCTCACTGTCGCCCAACAATGACCCCAGCCGGACCCTCACCACCGTCCACTTTCGACGCCAGCCTGACCCTCACCGTCGTCAAAACACCACCCCAGCCTGACCCCCACTGCCATCCACCAACCACCCCCAGCTTGACCCCCACCACCGTCCAACACTGCCACAAGCCTGACCCTCACCGCTGTCCAATACCGCCCCAGCCTGACCCTCACTGCTGCCCACACAGTGACCCTAACCTTATCCTCACAGCCATTCACACACCACCCCCAGCCTGACCCTGAATGCCTTACACATACCGTCCTCAGCCAGACCCTCACTGTTGTGCACACACTGCACCCAGCCTGACCCTCACCGCAGTCCACAAGCCAACCCCAGCCTGTCCCTCACTGCCATCCACACAGCGCCCCCAACCTGACCCTCACTGTCATCCATACACCGTTCCCAGACTGACTCACAACACCACCCACACACCGCCCCCAGCCTGACCCTCACGACCGCCCACACACCGCCCCCAGCCTGACTATCAACATCACCCACACACCATCCCCAGGCTGACCCTCATTGACGTCGAACACACCGCCCCCAACCTGACTCTCACTGCCGTCCAAACGCTGCCCCCAGCTTGAACCCCACCATTGCCCACACACCGACCCCAAATTGACCTGCACTGCAATCCAACACCACCCCCAGCCTGACCCTCACTGCCATCCTCACACCACCCCCAGCCTGAACCTCACCACCATCCACACCGCCCCCAGACTGACCACCACTGCCATCCACCCTCTGCGCCTAACCTCACCCCAACCGCTTTCTACACATCGCTCCCAGCCTGACCCTCACCACCATCCATCAACCACCCCCAGTCTGACCCCACCGCTCTCCACCAACTGCCACCAGCCTGACCCCCAATGCCGTCCAACACTGCCACAAGCCTGAGCCTCACCGCCACCCAAACACCACCCCCAGACTGACCCTCACCACCATCCACCAACCGCCATGAGCCTGACCCCACCGCTATCTATCACCCTCCCCAGCCTGACCCCATCACTGTCCAACACTGCCACAAGCCTGAACCTCACCGCCGCCCACACACCGCCCCAGCCTTATCCTCACTGCCATCCGCACACCACCGCCAGCTTGACCATCACCGAGACCACACAAAGCCCTAAGCCTGACCCTCACCACTGCCCGCACACCGCCTCCAGCCTCACGCTCACTGCCGTCTAACGCTGACCCAAGCCTGACCCTCACTGCCATCCGCACACCGCCCCCAGCCTGACCCTCAGCGCCGTCCACACACCACCACCAGCCTGTCCCTCACCGCCGTCCACACACCGCCCCAGCATGACTCTCACTGATGTTCACACATCGACCTGAACCTGACCGTCCCATCTGAACACACACCACGCCCTGCCTGACACCAACACCATCCAACAATGCCCCCAGCCTGAACCTCACCACTACCCACACATCGCACCCAGCATCACCCTCACTGCGATCTACACACCGTTCCCAGCCTGACAATCTCCACCTTCCACACACCATCCCCAAGGTGACCCACACCACCGCCCACACACCACCCCCAGCCTGACCATCACCACCGCCCACATACCACCCCAGAATGACCCTCAATTCCGTCCACACACCACCAACTGCCTGACCCTCACCGCCATCCACACACCACCCCCAGCCTGACCTTCACCGCCACCCTCACACCGTCTCCATCCTGACCCTCTCAGCCGCCCACGCACCAACCCCAGAATGACCCTCACTACCGTCCACACACCACTGCAAGGCTGACCCTCACCGCTGTCCACACACCGTCCCCAGCCTGAACCTCACTGCCGTCTACACACCACCCCCAGCCTGACATTCTCCACCTTACACACACCATCCCCAGCCTGATCCTCACCACCGCCCACACACCACCCCCAGAATGACCCTCACTACCATCCACACACTGCCACCAGCCTGACACTCACCGCCGTACACACCACCCCAAGGCTGACCCTCACCACTGCGCACACACGGCCCCCAGCCTGACCGTCACCGCCGGCCAACAATGACCCCAGCCTGATCCTCACCACAGTATACACACTCCCCAGCCTGACTCTCATCGACATCGAACACACCACCCCCAGCCTGACCCTCAGCGCCGTCCACACTCTGCCCCCAGCCTGTTGCTCACTGCCATCCACACACCGACCACATCCTGACCCTCCCCTCCAAACACACACCGCCCTAGCCGCCGTTCACACTCTGCGCCCAACCTGACCCCCAATGCCAAGCACACACCGCCCCCAGCCTGACTGTCACCACTGCCCACACACTGCCCCCAGCCTGATCCTCACCACCACCCACACACCACCCCTAGCTTGACCCTCAACATCACCCACACACTGCCCCCAGCCTGACCCTCACCCCTGCCCACACACTGCCCCAGCCTGACCCTCCCAATCTCCCACACACCATCTCCAGTCTGACTCTCATTGACGTCGAACACACCCCCAGCCTGACTCTGACTGACGTCCAAAATTAGCACCCAGCCTGACCCACACTATCTACCACACAACGCCCCCAGCCTGACCCTCACCACCGCCCACACAACCCCCCCAGCCTGACCCTCACCACCGCCCACACAACGCCCCCAGCCTGACCCTCACCACCGCCCACACAACGCCCCCAGCCTGACCCTCACCACCGCCCACACAACGCCCCCAGCCTGACCCTCACCACCGCCCATGCAATGCCCCCAGAATGACCCTCACCACTGTCCACACACTGCTCCCAGCCTGACCCTCACATCCATCAACACACTACCTACAGCCTGACCCTCACCACCGTCAACACACCACCCACAGCCTGACCCTCACCACCGTCAACACACCACCCACAGCCTGACCCTCACCACCGTCAACACACCGCCCCAGCCTTACCCTCACCTCCGTCCACCACCGCCCCAGCCTGACATCCACCTCTGTACACCAACTGCCCCCAGGCTGACCCTCACCACCATCCACTCACCACCCCAGGCCTGACACTCACTGATGTCCACGCACCATCCCCAGCAAGACCCTCATCGACGTTGAACACACTGCTCACAGCCTGACCCTCACCGCCGTCCACCAACTGTCCCCTGGCTGACCCCAACCACCGTGCACCCATCGCCCCCAGCCTGACCCCAACCGCCGTCAAACACTACCACAAACCTGACCCTCACCGCCATCGATACACCACCCCCAGCCTGACCCCTACTGCTGTCCCACACCGCCCCCAGCCTGACCCTCGCAGCCGTCCACACCCGTCCCCAGCCGAACTCTCACGGTCGTCTAGCACCGACCCAGTCTGACCCTCACCGCCATCTACACACCACCCCCAGCCTGACCCTCTCCACCGTTCACATATGACTCCCAGCCTGATCCTCACCACCGTCAACACACCACCCACAGCCTGACCCTCACCACCGTCAACACAACGACCCAGCCTTACCCTCACCTCCGTCCACCACCGCCCCAGCCTGACATCCACCTCTGTACACCAACTGCCCCCAGGCTGACCCTCACCACCATCCACTCACCACCCCAGGCCTGACACTCACTGATGTCCACGCACCATCCCCAGCAAGACCCTCATCGACGTTGAACACACTGCTCACAGCCTGACCCTCATCGCCGTCCACCAACTGTCCCCTGGCTGACCCCAACCAGCGTGCACCCATCGCCCCCAGCCTGACCCCAACCGCCGTCAAACACTACCACAAACCTGACCCTCACCGCCATCGATACACCACCCCCAGCCTGACCCCTACTGCTGTCCCACACCGCCCCCAGCCTGACCCTCGCAGCCGTCCACACCCGTCCCCAGCCGAACTCTCACGGTCGTCTAGCACCGACCCAGTCTGACCCTCACCGCCATCTACACACCACCCCCAGCCTGACCCTCTCCACCGTTCACATATGACTCCCAGCCTGATCCTCACCACTGTCCACACACCGCCCACAGCGTGACCCTCACCACTGCCCACACATTATCCTCAGCCTGACCCTCACTGCCGTCCACACACCACTCCCCCGCCTGACCCTCACCATCATTCACACACCACTCCCAGCCTGACGCGCACCACCGTTCACACACACTCCCAGCCTGAACTCCACCGCCGTCCACACACCGCACCCAGCCTGTCCCTCAATGACATGTAACACTGACCCAGCCTGACCTTCACCGCTGTCCACACACTGCACCATCCCTGACCTTCACTGCTGTCCACACACTGCACACTGCCTGACTCTCACTGCTGTCTACACACCGCCCCTAGTCTGACCTTCACCGCTGTCCACACGCTGCCCCCATCCTGACCCTCATCAACGGCAAACCCACTGTCCACAGTGTGACTCTCACCACAGTCCACTACCGCCCCCAGCCTGACAAACACCTCTGTCCACCAACTGCCCCTAGCCTGACCCTCACCACCATCCACATACCACCCCCAGCCTGACACTCACTGACGTCCACTCATCACCCCCAGCGTAACCCTCATCGACATCGAACGCACCGCTCACAGCCTGATCCTCACCGCCGTCCACCAACTTCCCCCAGGCTGACCCGCACAGCCGTCAATACACCGCCCCCACCCTGTCCCTCACTGCCATCCACACACCGCACCAAGCCTGACCCCTATCGCTGACCACACGCCGCCCCCTGCCTGTCCCTTACTGCTATCCTCACACGCCCCCAGCCTGACCCTCACAGCCGTCCACACACCGTCACCAACCTGACCCTCACTGCCATCCACGCATTGCCCCCAGCCTGACCCTCACTGCCGTACACACACTGTACCCAACCTGAGCCTCACCTCCGTCAATATGCCGCCCCCATCCTGCCCCTCAATGCCATCCACACACCGTCTCTAGCCTGACTCTCACTGCTGTCCAGCACAACCCCAGCCTGACCGTCACCGCCATCCACACACCACCCCAAACCTGACATATTGACGTTGAACACACAGCCCCCAGCCTGACCCTCACTGCTGGCCACCAACCTCCACCAACCCGACTCACATCACCGCACACATTCAACCCTCAGCCTGACCCTCATTAATGTTGAACACACTGTCCATAGCCTGACCTTCACCGCCGTCCACCAACCGCCCCAGCCTGACACCCTCCTCCATCCACACACCACCCCAGCCTGACCTTCACCACCGCCCACACACAGCCATCAGCCTGACCTTCACTGCTGCCCAAACACCGTCCCTAAATTGACCCTCACTGCCATCCAACATCGCCCCCAGCCTGACCCTCACCACTGTTCACATTCCGCCCAGAGCCTGACCCCCACTGTTATTCACACACAGACCCCAGCCTGACCGTCCCCTCCGAACACACACCACCCCCAGCATGAGCCCCACCCCTGGCCAACACTGACCCAGCCTGACCCTCACCACTGCACACACACTACTCCCAGCCTGACCCTCACCGACGTCGAACACACCGTCCACAGTCTGACCCTTATCGCCATACACACCACCCCCAGCCTCACATCCACTTCCATTCACCAACCTACCTCAGCCTGACCCCCACCGCCGTAGAACACTGCCACAAACCTGACCCTCACTGCCGTCCACACACTGCACCAGGTCTGACCCCTACCGTCGTCCACACACGACCCCCAGCTTGTCCTTCACTGTCAACTACACATCGCCCCTAGCCTGACCCTAACCGCCAACGACACTCCACCCCCAGCTTGACCCTCACTGCCATCCACACACCGCACACAGCCTCACCCTCACTGCCATCCACACACCGCCCCAGCCTGACCCTCACCACTGCCCACACACCGACCCCAAATTGACCCTCAGTGCTATCCAACACCGCCCCCAGCCTGACCCTCACCTCTGTCTACACAACACCCCCAAACTGACCCCCAATGTCGTTCTCACACCGAACCCAGCCTGAACCCCACCACCACCCAACATCGCTCCAGCCTGAACCTCACCACCGCCCACACACCGCCCCCAGCGTGACCCTCCCCTCCACACACACACCACCCCCAGCCTGACCCCCATGGCCGTCCGCACACCGCACCCAGCCTGACCCTAAACCCGTCCACACACCACCCCAGCTTGACCCTCAGTGCTGACTGCACACCGCCCCCAGCCTGACCCTCTCCACTGCCCACACACTGCCCCCAGAATGACCCTCACGGAGGTCCACACACCACCCCCAGCAGGACCCTCACCGCTGTCAACACATCGCCCCCAGACTGACCCTCAGCATTGACCACACACCACCCCCAGCCTGACCCTCACCACCTTCCACACACCGTCTCCAGCCTGACCCTTATCTTCGCCCACACAACGTCCCAGACTGACCCTCACCGCTGTTCACACAGCACCCCAGCCTGAACCTCAACACCATCTACACACTGCCCCCAGCCTGACCTTCATTGACCCTCCCTGCCATCCACATACTGCCCTCAAGCTGACCCCCACCATCGTTCACAAACCGACCTCAGTCTGACCGTCCCCTCCGAACACACACCGCCCCCAGCTTGAACCCCGCCGCCGCCCACACACCACCCACAGCCTGAACCCCACTGCCATCCACACACCGCCCTCAGGCTGACACCCACCGCCAAACACACCGACCCCAGCTTGAACCCCACCGCCATCCAAACACCAACCTCAGCCTGACCCTCACTGCCGTCCAACACACTGCCCACAGCCTGACATCCACTGCTACCCACACTCTGCCCCCATCCTGACCCCCACGGCCATTCACACACCACACCCAGCCTGATCCTCAATGCCATCCACACACCGCCCACAGCCTGACACTCACCGCCACCCACCAACACACCCCAGCCTGACCCTCACCACCGCCCAACACTGCCCACAGCCTGACCTTCAACTCCGTTCAACACCACCACCAGCCTGACCCCCACCGCTATCCACATATTGCCCCCAGCCGAACCCTCACTGCCATCCACACACTGCCCCCAGCCTTGCCTGAACCACTGTCCAGGAATTCCCCCCACTTGACCCACACTTCTGTCCACACACTGCCCCCAACCTGACCCACCCCTCCGCCCAACACCACCCCCTGCTTGACCCTCACACCATCCAACACCGCCCCCAGTCTGACCCTCATTGCCTCCAGCCTGACCCTCACCACCATCCACAAACCGCCCCCAGCCAGCCCCAAACACAGTTCACACACCGCCCTCAACCTGACCCCTCACTTCCGTCCACACAGGGCCCCCACCCTGAACGCCACCACCGTCCACACACTGCACCCAGCCTGACCTTCACCGCCCCATCCTGTCTCGCACTGCACTCAACCTGACCCTCTCCCACATAGCCTGACCCTCACCGTGTCCAACACTGCCCCAGCCTGACTCTCACCACCGCCCCCAGCCTGACCCTCACTGCCGCCCACACACCATCCCCAGCCTGACCCTCACTGTCATCCACACACTACCCACAGCCTTACCCTCGTCGCCATCTACACACTAACCCCAGCCTGACACTCACCACTGTCAACACCGCCCTCAGTCTGACCCTCACAGCTGAAGCACACCGCCCCCAACTTTGCCCTCACTGCCATCAACATACCTCCCAAAGCCTTGCCCTCACCACCTCCACCAGCCTGGCCATCACTGCTGTCCATGCACTGCCCCCAAACTGACCTTCACTGCCCTCCAACACCGCCTCCAGCATGAACATTACAGGCCCTCAACACACCGCACCCCACCTGCCCCCAACCACCTTACATCACTGCACCCCCATCCTGACCATCACCACCATTCAATACCGCCTCTAGCCAACCCTCACCGCTGTCCACACATTGCCCCCAGCCTGACCCTTCCCTCTGCCATACACAGACACTGCCTCCAAGCTGACCCACCCCTCCGCCCAACACCACCCCCAGCCTGACCCTCACTGTCCCCAGCATGACCCACACTGCTGCTCACACACCTCCCCCCAGCCTGACCCTCACCACCACCCACACACCGGCCCTAGCCTGACCCCAACCACAGTCCACACACTGCCCTCAGCCTGACCTCCACCGCCATCCACAAACCGCCCCCACCCTGAACCCCACCGCCAATCACACACCACCCCCAGCCTGACGCTCACTGCCCCAAGCATGTCTCTTACCGCACCCAACCTGACCCTCTCCCACTTTGCCTGACCCTCACCATGTCCAACACTGCCCCAGCCTGACTCTCACCACCCCCCCAGCCTGACCCTCACCGCCATCCACACACTGTCCCCAGCCGGACACTCACTGCTGTCCACACACCGCCCCAGCTTGACCCTCATTGATGCCCACTCACCACCCCAGCCTGACCCCCACCACTGCACAACACCGATCCCAGCCTGACCCTCAACACCGTCCAATTCTGTCCCCAGTCTAACCCTCACCGCTACCACACGCCACCCCCAACTTTGCCCCCTCTGCCATCCACACACCGACCCAGATTTGTCTTCAACGCCTTCCACAGACCTCCCCCAGCCTGCCCCTCACAACCGTCCACACACCACCCGCAACCTGACCCTCACTGCCATCCAGCACCGCACCCAGCCTGCACCCCACCACCGTCCAACTGCACCCCCAGCCTGACCATCACCACCATTCAATACCGCCCCTAGCCTGGCCCTCACCCCTGTCCACACACCGCCCCAGTATGACCCTCACCACCGTCCACACATAGCCCCCAGCCTGACACCCACTGCCATCCACACACCGCCCCCAGCCTGACCCTCACCGCCATCTAACACCGCCCCCAGCCTGACCCTCACCACTATCCACACACCGCCCTCAGCCCAACCCTCACCGCTATCCACACACTGACCCGAGACTGACCCCCACCGCCATCTAACACCGCCCCCAGCCTGACCGCACCGCCATCCATACACAGCCCCCAGCCTGACCTTCACCGCCGTCCACACACCACCCCCAGCCTGACCCTCACCTCTGCCCACACACCGCCCCCAGCTTGGCACTCACCACTGTCCACACACCGGCCCCAGCCTGATACCCTCTGCCATCCACACACTGCCCCCAGCCTGACCCTCACCGCCATCCACATACCACCCTGAGACTGACCCCCACCGCCGTCCAACACCACCCCCAGCCTGAACCTCACCGCTTGCACACACCACCCCCAGCCTGACACTCACAACTGCACACACATCGCCACCAGCCTGACACTCACCACTGTCCACACGATGCCCCCAGCCTGACCAACACCTCCATCCAACACCGCCCCAGCCTGACCATCACTGCTGTACAACACTGCCTCCAGCATGAACCTCACCGCCCCCAGCCTGACCCTCACCGCTCCCAACTTTGACTCTCAACACCGTTTAACACCATCCCCAGCCTGACCCTCACCAGCGCCCATACACTGCCCCCAGCCTGACCCTCAGCACCTTCCGCACACTACCCACAGCCTGACCCTCACTGCCGTCCAAACACCACCCCCACCCTGACCATCACCACCACCCACACAACGCCCCCACCCTGTCCCTCACTGCTGTCCAACACTGCTCCCTGCCTGACCCTCACCGAAACCCACTCACCGCCCCCAGGCTGACCCCCACCACCGTCCAACACCGCCCATTGTCTGACCCTTACCGCTGTCCAAACATTCCCCCAGCCTTGTCCTCACCACCACCCACACACTGCCCCCAGCCTGACCCTCACCACCGTCCAACACCACTTCCAGCCTGACCCCACTGCCGTCCACACACCACTCCACCCTGATACTCACCACCATTCACACCGGCCCCAGCCTGACCCACACCGCCATCCAACAGCCACCCCAGACTGACACTCACTGCAGTCCACACACCGCCTCCAGCATGAATCTCACTTTCATCCAACACCACCCTAATCCTAATCCTAACTGACGCACACACACCACCACAGCCTGACACTCACTGCTGTCCACACACCTCACCCAGCCTGAATCTCACCGCTGTTCACACACCGCCCACTCACCACCTCCAGACTGACTCCCACCACCGCAGAACAACGCCCCCACCCTGACCCTCACTGCCATCCAAACGCCGCCCACATCCTGGCACTAATCGCTGTCCAACACTGCCCCCAGAATGAACATCAATGCCCCTCCACACACCGCCCAGAGCCTGACCCTCACCACCCGTTCAACACCGTCGCCAGCCTGCCCCTCACCACCGCCCACACACTGTCCCCAGCCTGACCCTCACCTCCATACAACTCCGGCCCCAGCATGAACCACACCGCCATCCACACACTGCCCCCACCCTGACCCTCACCGCCTTCCAACAATGCCCCCAGCCTGACACCCGCCACCACACAACACTGCCCTCAGCCAGACCCTCACCACCGTTCAACACCATCCCCAGTTTGACCCTCACAGCCGTCCACACACCACCCCAGCCAGACTCTCACCGCCGTACAACACAGGCCCCAGCATGAACCACACCGCCATCTCACACTGGCCTAACCCTGCCCCTCACCGTCGTCCAACACCACCCATAGCCTGACCCTCACCTTCGCCCACTCACCGCCCCCAGCCTGAACCCCACCACTGCACAAAACCGCCCCCAGCCCAACCCTCACCACTGTCCAACACCGCCCACAGTCTGACCCCCACCGCTGCCCACACACTGCCCCCAGCCTTGCACTCATCCCCATACACATCGCCCACAGCCTTGCCCTCACTGCTGTCCACACGCCGCCCTCAGCCTGCCCCTCACCACCACCCGCACATGGATACCCAGCCATAAACTCAATGCCGTCCACATAATGCCCCTAGTCTGATCCACACCGCCTTCCAACAGTGCGCCCCAGCCTGACACTCACTGTCGTCCAAATCCACCTCCAGCCTGACCCTCACTGCCACAAAACACCGCCCCCAGCCTGTCACTCACTGCCGTCCACACACCGCCCCAACCCTAACCCTCACTGCTGCCCACACACCATCCCTAGCCTGAACCTGACTGCCGCCCACACTTCTCCCCAGCCTAACCCTTAGTGCCATCCACTCACCGCCTGCAGACTGACCCCACCACTGCACAACACCGCCCACAGCCTGACCCTCACCACTGTTCAACACCATCCCCAGCCTGACCCTCACAACCACCCACACACCGTCCCCAGCCTGACCATCACCATTGCCCATACACCGCACCCAGCCTGATCCTCACCGCCATCCATACACCACCCCCAGCCTGATGCTCACAACCACCCACACACCGTCCCCAGCCTGACCATCACCACTGCCCATACACCGCACCCAGCCTGATCCTCACCACCATCCATACACCACCCCCAGCCTGATGCTCACCACCCCCAAACTGACCTTTACCACTGTTCAACACCATCCCCAGCCTGACCCTCACCACCGCTCACATACCGCTCCCAGCCTGATCTGCATTGCCGTCTACACATTGCCCCCAGCCTGACCTTCACCGCGGTCCAACTCCGCCCCAAGCCTGACCCTCACTGTCTTCCAACAACGCCCGCACCCTGACCCCCACCACCACAAAACACCGCCCCCAGCCTGACCCTCTCCACCATCCACACACCACCCTCAGCCTGACTCTCACCGCCATCCAAACACTACCCCCAGCTTGACCCTCACCGCCATCCACACAACATCCCCAGCCTGACCCTCACCGCCATCCACACACTGCCCCCAGCCTGGCTCTCAGAACCGTCCACACACCACCCCCAGTCTGACCCGCACCGCCATCCACACACCACCCCCAGCCTGACCCTCACCGCCATCCACTACTGCCCACAGCCTGAACCTCACCGCAATCCACACAACGCTCCCAGCCGACCCTCACTGATGTCCAACACCACCCCAACCCTAACCGTCACTGCCACCCACACACTGCCCCCAGCCTGACCCTCACTGCCGTCCACACACCGCTCTCAGCTTGAATCTGTCACCAATGCCCACTCACAGCCTCCATCCTGTCCCTCACCACCGCACAACACCGTCCCCAGCTTGACGCTCACCACCGCCCACACACTGCCCCAGCCTGACCCTCACCGCCGTCCACACACTGCCCCCAACCTGACCCTCACTGCCGTCCAACACCACCCCAACCCTAACCCTCACTGCCGCCCACATTCTGCCATCCAAACCTGCACCCAGCCTGATCCTCACTAGCATTCAACACCGCCACCTGCTTGACCCTCACCAGCATTTAACACCGCTCCCAGCCTGACCCTCACTGCCATCCACACACCGCCCCCAGGCTGACCCTCAATTCCGTCCACACACTGTCCCCAGCATGAGACTTATCGCTGTCCACACACCGCCCCCAGAAAGAACCTCATTGCCATCCACACACTGCCTCCCGCTTGACCCACACTGCCATCCGCACACCGCCACCAGCCTGACCCTCAACGCCTTCCACTCACCGCCCCCAGCTTGACCCTCACTGCCGTTCACACACCGACCCCTGAATGAACCTCACCACCATCCTCCCACCACCCCCAGCCTTACCCTCACCACAATCCACTCACCCCTCCCAGCCTGACCCTCACTGCCATCCACACACCACCCCAGCCTGACTCTCACTGCCGTCCACATGCCACCCCCACCCTGACCCTCACCGCCATCCACACAAAATCACCAGCCTGACCCTCACCGCTATTCACACACCACCCCAGCCTGACTCTCACCGCCGTCCACACACCACCCCCAGCCTGACCACCACCGCCATCCACACACCACCCCCAGCCTGACCACCACCGCCATCCACACAAAATCCCCAGCCTGACCCTCACTGCTATCCACACACAGCCCCCAGCCTGACCCTCACCGCCATCCATGCACCACCCCCAGAATGAACCTCGCTGCCACCCATACACCGCCCCCAGCCTGACCCTCACCGCTGTCCACACACTGCCCCAGAATGAACCTCACCACCATCCACACACCGCTCCCAGCCTGACCGTCACCACTGTCCAACACCGCCCCAACCCTAACCGTTACTACCACCCACACACTTCCCCCAGCCTGACCCTCATTGCCGTCCACACACCGCTCTCAGCCTGATTCTCTCACCAACGTCCACTCACCGCTCCCAGCCTGACGCTCACCACCGCCCATACACCACCCCAGCCGGACCCTCACCGCCGCTCACACTCTGCCCCCAGCCTGAACCTCACTGCTGTCCCCACACCGCTCCCAGCCTGACCATGACTGATGCCCACTCGCCGCCTCCATCCTGATCCCCACCACCGCACAACACCCCCAAACTGACCCTAACCACCCTACCCACAACGCCTCCACCCTGACCTTCAATGCCATCCAACACCACCCACAGCATGAACCTCACTGCCCCTCCAAACACTGCCCCCAGCCTGACCCTCACCACCGTCCACACAGCACCCCCAGCTTGACACTCAAGGCCGTCCACACACAGCCCCCATCATGAAACTCACTGCCGTCCACATAACGTCCCCAGCCTGACCCTCACCGCCATCCACACACTGCGGCCAGCCTGAATTTCACCGCCGTCCACCCACACCACAGCCTGACCCTCACTGCCGTCCAACATGACCCCCGCCTCCCGCACTCAGCACCACACCCCACACCCAAATCCATGCCCACTGCTCCCATCCAACACTGCTACCCTGCTACGAATCCACTCCCCAACCCCGTCCAACACCTCCACCTCCCCAACACTGTCCCCTCCCCAACCCCGTCCAACACCGCCACCTCCCCTACACCGCCCAACACCGCCCCCTCCCACAACCCTGTACAACACCACCCCGTTCCCCCAACCCCATCAAATATCGCCCCCTCCCCAAACCCATCCAACACCGCCCTCTCCCACAACGTCATCCAACACCACCCCCTTCCCCAACCCCATCAAATATCACCCCCTCCCCAAACCCGTCCAACACCGTCTCCTTACCCAACCCAATCCAAAACTGCCCCCTTCCCCCAACCCCATCCAACACCACACCCTCGCCAACCCCATCCAATATCGCCCCCTGCCTCAAACCCCTGCCTCACACTCCATCTCCCCTCTCTCCATCCCCTCTCTCCCCCTCTCACTCTCCCCTCTCTCTCTTCACCTCTCTCTCTCCCTCACTCTCTCGTCCCCACCTCTTTCTCACCCACATCTCTCTCCCCCCCTCGCTCTTGCCCTCTCTTTCTCAACCCCCCTCGCTTCCCTCTCTCTCTCAACCCCCTCTCCCTCTCCAACCCCTCTCTCCCTCTCTCTCAACTCCCTCTCTCTCTCGTCCTCACTCTCTCTCTCACTCGCCCCCACTTTCGCTCCCCTTCCTTTCGCCCCACTCTCTTTCGCCACACCCTCTCTCGCCCCTCCTTTCGCCCACTCTCTCTTTCACTCCCCCTCTCTTTCACCCCCCTCTTTCGCGCCCCTCTCTTTTCCTATCTCCTCTGTTGCCCCCTCTCTTTCTCCCCGTCTCTTTCGCAATTCCTTGCCCCCACTCTCTCTCGCCCCCTCTCTCTCTCACCCACTCTCTCTATCATCCCTTCTCTCTTGCCCACCTCTCTCTCTGCCCCCTCTCTCTTGCGCCCCTCTCTCCCCCCTCACCCTATCTCTCCCTGCTCATTCACTCTCCCTGCACATTCTCTCTCTCTCGCCCACTCTCACTCTGTTGCTCTCTACCCACCATCTCGTCACTCTGTCTGTCTGTCTCCCTCTATCTCTTTCTCTCTCTGTCACTCTCTCTCTCTTTCTCTCTCACTTTCTCTCTCTCTGGAGCCATCTCCTCCCTTGCTCTCTCTCTCTCTCTCTCTCTTTCAAGTCACTATCGCCTCATCTCTCTCTCTCTCCCCTTCTCTCTCTCGTTATCGCCCCCTGTCTCGCTTTCACTTACCACCATCCCCTACCTCTCTTCCCCCCCCGTATTGCTCAGCTCCTCTCTTTCACTCGCTCAGCCTCTCTCTCTCTCAATCTCTCTGTCGCTCATTCTCTGTCTCACCCTCTATCTCTCGACTCCTCGCCCTCTGTCTGCCCTTCTCTCTCTCTCTCTCTCCTCTCATGTCTCTCTCTCGCTATCTCCCTCTCTCACATCCTCTCTCTTGCCCCACTCTTTCACTCCCTCGCTCTCACCCTCTCTCTACCGCTGCCACCCTCGTCCCTTCTCTTTCGCTCTCGACAACCCTCTCCCAGCCTTCTCTCCTTCTCACCCATCCTCTCTCTTTCCTCTCTCTCACCATCGCTCCATCATTCTCTCACTCACCCTGTCTCTTTATCTCTCCCCTAACTCTCTCTCTCTCTCTTTACATTGCTCTCGCTGACTCTCTTCGGTCCCCTTATTCTCTCTCTCCCGTTTCTTTTCTCCCTCTCTCTCTCTCACTCTACCTCTCTCTCTCTCTCTCTTTTTGTCTCGCCCTGTCTTGCCCCTGCGCTCTCGCTGACACCCTTTCTCTCTCCCACCCTTTCACTGTCAAGCCTCCTCTCACGGAGCCCTCTCTCTCCTTCTTGACATTCCTCTCCCTCTCTCTCGTCTCTCTCGCCCTCGCTCTCTCCCAACACAACACTCTCTCTCTCATCCTCTCTCTCTCTCTCTCTCGCCCACACTCTCTTTCTTGCAATCGCTCTCGTTCTTGCCCTCGCGCTCTCTCTCTCAACCCCTTTCTCTCTTCCTCGCGCCCTCTCTCTTACCTCCTCTATCACTCTTTTGCCTCCATCTCTCTCAAACACTGTTTTTGTCTCTTGCTCCTTTTGTCTCTCTTGCTCCCTCTCCCTCTCTCGCCCCTCAATATCTCTTACCAATCTCTCTTTCTTGATGTCTTAACGCCTCCCTCTCTTGCTTCTTCTTTCTCTCACCCCCTCTCTCCTTCCCCCTCCTTCTCTCTGTCTTGCCCTCCCCTCTCTCACTCCCTCTCTCTCACCTCTATGTCTCTCTCATCCCGTTTTTCTCTCTCTCACTCACCTCATCACTTTCTCACCCACTCTAACCCACTCTTGCCCAGTCTCTCTCGCCCTCACAAACTCTGTCTCACTCGCCCTCTCACTCACTCTCCCGCCTGCTTCCTTGCCTCTCTCTGTCTCGATCCCCTCTTCTCTCTCTCGAGACCCCTCTTTCTCGACCCTTTCTCTCTTGCCGCCTCTATCTCTCTCGACCTCCCGCTTTTTTGCCCCTCCCTCTAACTTTCACACCTGCCTCTCTCTCATTCTCTCAGCCCTCATTCTCTTTCTCTCTTCCCTCTCTCCTCTTCGCTCTCTCTCGCCTCCCCATCGCTCTCTTCCACTTTCTCTCTCCTTTTCCCTCTCTCTCTAAGACTTGCCCCCTTTCTCTCTCGTTCCCTCCCTCGCACCTCTCTGTCTCTCTCTCTCTCTCTCTCTCTATTGCCTCTGCCTCTCATTATCTTCTCCCCTGTCTCTCTCTCTCTCCCTATTTCACCCTATCTCTCTCTTGCCCCCTGTTCTCTCTCTCTGCTCCTTCAAGCTCTCTCCCCGTTCTCTCACTCGCGATACCCCTCCCTCGGTGTCTCTCTCTCCCCACCTCCCTCCGTTTATCTCTGACTGAATCTCTCTTCCTTCTGTCCCTCCCTCTCTCTCTGACACACTGTCCCCCTGGCCCTTCCCTCTTTCTCTAACCCAGAGACTTGGGGTTAGTTGTGAGTCTGCGTGTGGGGATGGGGTGAGATGATAGAGAGATGTGGGAAATGGGAGGAGGGAAAATGGGGTAGAGAAGGAATTGCGGGAGGGAGACAGAGACGGCAGGAGAGAGAGAGTAAGGATGAGGGGGAGAGTGAAGAGTGGAGGCAGGTGGAGAATCTCATGTTGGGGATTTGAGAGAGGGGGGAGGGGGATGGAGAAACAATAGTGGAGGCAGGTGGAGAAATCGGGGTTGAGGAGTGTCTGAGAGGGGACGAGAGAGTGAAAGGGAGAGGAGGTGGGAAAGAGACAATGTGCAGAAAGAGAGGGAGAGGAGGAGAAGTGATGAGAAAGAGTAGGGGAGAGGAAATGGGGAGGCCAGGTTGGAGTGGGAGGGGTGCAGAGGGAGTTAAACCCAGCTCCTGAGCTCAGGGCGCGGTGCCCTCCCCTTCCCTGATGACCAGGACTTGGGGCTGAGTCTGTCTCTCTCCAGCTGAGCTTCTCCAACACAAAGACACACAACAACATCGGTCACTCTGCTGCTCGGCACGCTTTAATCAACATTTTTATTGGTTACTAATGGAAGCAATGGATACAGTCAGTGGGATGGTGCCTTTTCTCACTGGCCCCCGCATTGTGAGAAACATTGAAATGTTTCCCTGTAACCCCCCTGTGGGATAAGGATGGACAAACCAGCGCTACCCTCAGTCTGTTACCATAGCGACAGGCTGCTCCATCGCTGAAACACTGAACTGAAATGAGAAAATCCCGGATGGTGTGATTAATGAGGGAATTTGATGGATGGATGGATTTGGGTGAAGGGATATTTCAGCACATTCTTCAGCTGCTGCCTGAACTTAGTCTGGGTCACGGCATAAATCGCGGTGTTTGTGCAGCAACTGAGGAGCTGCAGCATGAAGCCCAATTCCTGCACAAAGGGATGGAGAGACACAGGGGTATACACAATCCACACCATCCGGAACCATAAAGAATAAAGCATTAACATTGACCATAACAGGATGAAATTGGCCGAGATCACAAACAGTAAAATGATGGATTTTTTTCGGTTTCTCATTTCAGTGTCAGACTGAGCGTCCCCATTGGTGTGAGCGCGGAGTCTCCTGCGGGCTCTGCTGGTCACTATAATGTGTCTGACGGTGAGAACATTGAGCAGCAGAATCAGGAGAAATGGGACACACGGGGTTAGAATGTGGTGGAGGAACTCGATTGCGAGCCAGACACTGGAGACTAGAGCAGCGACACTTATCGCACAAAACAAGGGGCGGTTCATCAGCGAATACCGAGCCCCGTTAATAAAATACCAGGAAATGTTCTTTAAACAGCTCAGCACAGTCACTGCTCCCAGAACCACAGCCGCCGTTTTCTCACTGCAATATTTACTTTTCAGCTTCTGGCAACAAATGGCCACAAACCGATCAAAGGTGAAAGTGATGGTGAACCAGACAGAGCAGTCAGTGGCTGCATAAAGCAGGACGGCGTGGATATTACACACGGGGACGGAGTCCTGCAGGAAATAAAACTGTTCCCGATAAACAATGGGAATGTGTCTCAGGATCAGGTCGAGGATAATGACCAGGAGATCCGCCGCTGCCATGGCCCCCAGGTAACGTCTGACACATGGAGACAATCCACAATCTTTATAAAGCAGGACGTAGATGGTCACTACGTTAACTGTGAGGAAGGAAAACAAACCCATTATCCATCAGCCTGAAGGCAAAGGGACCCGTTTGATCGGGGACCCAGTGAGATTTTCAAAGGTGTCCCTGTATTCAGGGATTTATTAAAATAATTGGAGCTGGAATAACAAATGGAAAGGTCGGAATTACTGACAAAAATGTGACATAAACCAGAAGAAACCCTCCCTCCCCAAACACACAGAGACACATCCATAAGGACAGATGGTTTCTCGAACATTCCCACACACTCGATCACTCGAGAGCAGACACAGGTCACTCCTTCCCAGTTCCTAATACGGAGGGTGGGAATGTTGCTGTCCTGAAGGATTCTCTCCCAGTTTCCTGAAGACAAACAGAGTTTGGGAATTTCTGTATTTTGGTCTAAATTGTGATCGATCCTGTGTCGTGGAGAAATGTAAATGCAGGGAAAACGTGTTCACCCCTTTAACTGCCTGAGGGACCTTTGGAACAGTGTCTCCTTCTCCCTGGAACGGGATCTCTTCCCTCGGGATCTTATCGTTTGTTCAATTCACTGACGTCCGGCCGTTCACGAACAATGTCAGGGACAGAACGTCCCGGGGAATGTCAGTTATAGAATGTCAGGGATAGAACGTTCCGGGGAATGTCAGTTATAGAATGTTGGGGAAAGAACGTTCCGGGGAATGTCAGTTATAGAATGTCAGGGACAGAACGTTCCGGGGAATGTCAGTTATAGAATGTCAGGGACAGAACGTTCCGGGGAATGTCAGTTATAGAATGTTGGGGAAAGAACGTTCCGGGGAATGTCAGTTATAGAATGTTGGGGAAAGAACGTTCCGGGGAATGGCAGTTATAGAATGTCAGGGACAGAACGTTCCGGGGAATGTCAGTTATAGAATGTCAGGGACAGAACGTTCCGGGGAATGTCAGTTATAGAATGTCAGGGACAGAACGTTCTGAGGAATTCCTTGACCTATCCATGACCTTACCCCCTATCCACCCCACCAACATGATGTACTGAGCAAAGGCCACATATCCATCCAGCACGGGGAGCTGCACTGACCACATCATTGCATTATCTATAAACCACAGATAGTCTGACCAGCACAGCAGGATGTGCAGTGATCGCCCGTGAATTAATCTGTAAACCAGGAGCAGTTACCCTCCCAGCATGTAGGACTGTGTACACCACCCTGGTGCATTGATCTGTAAACCAGGAGCAGTTACCCTCCCAGCATGTAGGACTGTGTACACCACCCCAGTACATTGATCTGTAACCCAGGAGCAGTTACCCTCCCAGCATGTAGGACTGTGTACCCCACCCCAGTGCATTGATCTGTAACCCAGGAGCAGTTACCCTCCCAGCATGTAGGACTGTGTACACCACCCCAGTGCATTGCTCAGTAACACTGTGTTAGATCCCTGCCCAGTGTGGGGAAACTTGCAGACCGGGCTGGAAGTGACAGGATGTGCAGCTTCCACCCATTTACAGCTCCATATCTCCATTGTTGCCATGACAAGGGGGTGCTGTGGGTATGAACCTCACTGCCAGAGAGAGATGGCGGGGGACTCAGTTTAAATATCACCACATGGGAGGGGTTTAGGAAATAGACAGAGAGGTGGAGACTGAGAGACAGTGTCATGGAAGGATGTGTTCCCAGGTTGCAGAATACTGAAATGTAGACACTTCGATAGCATCCTGTAACAAGAGCCAGTCTTCCCAGGAAAGATGGGAAAAAAGGACCTTGGTGTGAGGTCAGATGAAACAACAGCTGCTGTGTGGTTTTGAAATTACGTTTATGTAATTTTAATAAGTGTCTTTTTGAAACAGTACATTACTGTAGAGTTGGAGTAGGGTAATAAGCAGTTAAAGAAAGGGGGTCTCAGAGTTGTGAATAGTTGGTGTAAAATGTTCAGTTTCAGAGTTAAATAAATGAATTGATGTTTTTATTTAAACAGTGGAATTTGGGAGTCCTCTGTCACTCATATTTTAACAGTTTACAAAGCCAATTGACCATTTCTTTATGTTTAGTTTATATTACCAGATGAGCTCAATGTTGTGTACTAACAATTGCTGTGTGCATCTGTGTGTCTCTGTGTGGGGCAGGTCTGGCAGTCTCTGTGGTGCTTAAAGTGATGCAATGCCACCCTCTGCTGGCCTCCACACGCCACTGCACAGACATTGGCAGAGGGTGAAAACCAACAGGGATTCATTCAGAGAGGGGAAGGGAGAGGGCAGCTGCTCACACACCATCCAAACTGATGTCTTATCCATGGACTGATCTAAATGTCCTTTAAATGTTGTAACTGTCCCTGCTTTCACCACTTCCTCTGGAAGTTCATTCCACACACAAGCCAGATTCGGTCTAAAATAATTACCTCTCGTGACATTTGCGAATCATTTTTCCTCGCAACTTAAAATATCCCTCAGGTTTGAATCCCCAACTCTAGGGAAAAGACATCAGCCCTCCCTTCAGCTTCTCTGTACCCCCCATTATTTTATAAACCTCTGTAAAGTTACTGCTTAATCTCATATTCTTCAGTGAAAAAAATCCCAGCCTAGCTCAATCCCTCCTTTCCCAGCAACATCCAGGTTAATCTCTTCTGAATCCTCTCCAGCTTAATAATATCAACGTCAGTAATATCAAAGTGAATAGTCAAGGTATTTTCTCAGGGCACGGGGAGACCAAAACTAGTGGACATCAGCTTAAGGTGAGAGGGGAAACATTTAAAAGTGACCTAAGGGGCAGCTTTTTCACCCAGAGGGTGGTGTGCCTATGGAATGAGCGGGCAGGATGACCAGACTGGACACAGTATTCCAGAAGAGGTCTCACCAATACCCTGTACAACCACAACATGACGTCCCAATTCTGATACTCAAAGGTCTGACCAATGAAGACAAGTGCGCTAAACACCTTCTTAACCACACTATCTATATGAGATGCAAATTTTAAAGAATTAAATCTGACGGCCTAGGTTTCTGTTCTATAACATTGCCAAAGGCCCTGCTTTTAATTGTATAGGTCCTGCTGTTGTTTGATTTACCAAATCCAATGCCTCGCATTAATCCAAACTAAACTCCATCTGCCACCCCTCAGCCCAGTGTGTGATATTACTGCCACCTCCCCCTCCTCCTTCAATTTTAAAATGCCCATCCCCCTCTCCAGGAAGCCTGCACACTCCGGCCTTGATTATCTCAAAGACCCTGAGCTTGGTTTGCCTTGTGTGGTTCGGGGGAGGAGGAACAGATTGCAGACACAGTCAGTGGGGAGGAGAGGCTGGACAGTAATCAGCGGCCTGGTGTCACTTCATTGTTTTAGGAAGAGGGCAGTCGCACGTAAGAGGTGGGTAAGAGTGATCGGTGTTTTGGGACCAGAAATTAAGGTCTTCGTTCGTCTCTGGTGTTCAGTAATAAATATCTATTTGAGACCCTTCATTGGGCAGAGTGTGGCTGCAGGATTTCTTTCCTTAATATTGCAGACTTTAGATAATAGCAATTAAAGATGGTCATAGTTAATTTCGATAGCATAGCATATAGACTCAATATCCTACAGTTGAGACAAATATCTTGCATTTGTTTAATAATACAAAGTGTTTTTTGTAATTCAGTAAGGGCAACCTGATTATAATCATCCACACCGAACTGAAAATGGGCTCGAAAATATGACCCAAAATCTGATTATGGTAGTTGTATTGGGTAGTGTCCCTCTATCTGAGCCAGAGCTCTGGATTTGATTCCAATTCCTGAACTTGTGTGGTAGTGTGCCTAGCTCTGGACTAGAAGGCCTGGATTCGAGTCCTGCCTGTTCCAGAGGTATGTCCCAGCATGTCAGGACAGTCTGATGAACAAACCCACAGGAGAATAATGTTACAGCTTTATGGGTATTGTCGAGTGATGCTAGGGGGAGGTGGCAGTAATATCACACACTGGGCTGAGGGGTGGCAGATGGAGTTTAGTTTGAATTAATGCGAGGCATTGGATTTGGTAAATCAAACAAGAACATGACCTAAACAATTAAAAGCTGGGCCTTTGGCAGTGCTGCAGTACAGAAAACCTAGGCCGTCAGGTTTAATTTATTAAAATTTGCATCTCATATAAATAGTGGGGTTAAGAAAGTGTTTAACACACTCTGCTCCACCAGGATAGGGGGTTCCAAAACAAGAGGGCATAGGTTGAAGGTGAGGAGGATTGATTTAGAAGGGACATGAAGATAAATGTTTGTCACAGAGAGTGGTGTGTGTACAGAAAGTGCTGTCAGAGGAAGTGCTGAAGGCGGTTACAATCGCACATTTAAAAAGTATCTGAGAGGAGGGATATTGACCAAATGCTGGCAAATGGGACTGGATCAGATTTGATATCTGACCAGAGTGAAAAGATTGGACTAACGGGTCTGTTTCCGTTCTGCATGACTCTCTGAGTCTTAAAGAGGAATGACAAAAAATTCTGAAAGGACCTTTCAAGTCATAATTCTCTTCGCTGGAAGTTTATCGTGCCTTGATGTTCATGTTGATTGAAAGCTGCGTTAGGTAAATATTTGACAGAGAAGTGAGTCATGCATAATGGGATGGAGACAGGAAACTGAGGCTGAGACCACAACCTGATCAGCCACAATTTTAGTGCCTGGTGGAGAAGGCTTAATGTAACTAATGACCCACTCCTGCTCCTCAGTCCCATGTTCCTGTGTTCCATTCAGCCCCTCAAACCTGCTAGACAGGAGCAGTTGGAGGGTACTTACTCCTATAACCTGGTGCACAGAAACAGAGGAGACCATTCAGCCCTTCAAGACTGTCCCACACGGTTTGAGGTGATTTGGGAAATGTAATTGGAAAACCCAGGCGGGGTATGAAAGAGACCCCTCATCTCTCTTCACAGAGCTTCCGCTCTCTGCAACTTGTGCTCCATTTGTTGGTCATGTGGTAGACCCAACTTCACTCCCCATACGTCACCCAGGGATGGCTCACAGAATCCTCTGGTCTCCCTGTCTGCAACAGAACATTCATGAAAATAACACCCACTAACTTTCCAATAACAGAATGGGAGAACATCAGAAACAGGGGCAGGTCATTTACTCCCCAAACCTGCCTTGCCCTTCACTAAGATCGTGACTGATCTGCTCTCGGTCTGGAATCCTCTTCAATACCCAATTCTTCATCGCCCTCAACTCTCTGACAGGTCAATATCCATCTACCTCCTCTTCAAACACTTTCAGTCGTCTTGCTGCCTAACATTCTTGAGAAGAGAAACCCTGACATTCAATACCATTTGTTTGAAGAAAACACGTGTTGTTCCTATACCATGGCCTATTGATATGAACAAAAGAGGTTGACTCAAGGGTTCAGATAAAAATGACTGGCCCCGATATCAAGGCAGTGGTTGACTTCTGTTGACATCAAGGAGCTGAACAAAACTGGACATAATGTGAATCAGAGTAACCTCTCCAGTGTTTGGGATCAAAGGAAGATGTTCATCATCTCAGTCCTGGGTCAGCTCTGTGGGAGATCCTCAGGATAGCTTCCTCTTCACAAACATCTTCAGCTGCTTCATCAATGTCTCCCCACCCCCACCCTCCTCACCATAAGATCAGAATTGGGGATGGTCGGTGAAGATTACACAATGTTCAGAACATTTTATCCCCCGTCAGTTCCTGAACTGGTCTGTGTCCATGTGCAACAAGACCCAGACTCCATTGAGGCCTGTGCTGTTAAAGTGTCCATAACATTCATGTAACAGCACTTCCTGACACTGCACATTGCCCCAGTAAAACAAGAGTTCATTCACCACCTCACGCTGTTTTCACAGGAATATGAGGAAGCCATTTAGTCCATTGAAACTTTTGGAGAAGAACAAGGACAGCCGATTCAGTGCCTCCAGCCTATCACTCAGGAAGAGAAGGAGTCCAGTGTGATGGTCCACACCAGAGCCCCTCGAAAATATTTGAAGGCGGTAACCTAGACTCTGATGTTTTCTTATTTTAAAGGAAATATAAAGTGTCTGTCGCAGATGCAATGTGACTGGTCAAAACACTCGGTGTGAAGAAAACACCATTTATTTAAACGCGGAAGATAAAATAATACCAAAGAAAGAGGAATTTAGAAGAACGTAATTGTATTGGACAACTAAACAGAATAATCGATCTAGGAGCTATTACTAATGAACTAGTCCAACATAAGAAATTCCCATAAACACAGCCCTTAGCAAAAAGGAAAATTCAGGAATTGAAAACAGCATCAAGAGAAAATTCAGATAGAGTAGCAGCCAGGAGACATTCCCTGAGGCTTCCAACTCTTTGGAGACCACTATAGTTTTTGATGTTACTGAGAAACCAAAACCCAGAGATCCTAATCTGTGAGAGCTGGCCACAACCATTCAGGCTGCATTAAAATAAACCTAAGGCCTCCCTAGCTGTTTACTCAAGTGGTCTTAACTAACCAGCTTGGTAACGATTGTTCAATCTCTCTCTTAAAAGAAACCAGGATAAAAATAAAATCTTTAAGCTGCAGCATTGTCACACTTGTCAGCACATCGAGCTGTCAAACAGGAACCAGGAGTAACCCAATCAGGCCCTTGGCCCTGTCTAATCGGAAGAGGAAGAAGCCAGTCAGTCCCTTGAGTCCCTTATACAGGAACAGTAGGAGGCCATTCCCACCTCAATGCACTTACAAGAGCGCAGAATGAGGTAATTGATGCTGATTCCTGATCAATGTCTTATGTCCGAAACGTCGATTCTCCTGCTTCTCGGATGCTGCCTGACCCGCTGTGCTTTTCCAGCAATCGACGCTCTACTCTGATCTCCAACATTGGCAGTCTTAAGGGTCTCCTAAATGATGTTCCAACATGATGAACAAGTGGGGCAGAGGCTGCACAGACAGACTGCTCCACGTTGTTCTTCATGGCTCCGTTGCTCATGATACACACGTGGGACTTTAACGTGGTTTTCTAGTGGTGAGGAGGGAAGCCATATGTCTTGTGTGAAGTCTCAAGAGGGCATCTTCCATCTCCAAGAAGATAGCCTGGTGTTCTCTGTGTAGGGTGGAAGCTGTTGTGAATGGCTACCTGTTTCAGATGGAAGGTATTTTGGCTGCTGTTGGGGATTGTGAACAACCTGATGTTCAGTACAGGGTTCACACACCGACTGCACAATAACATGGGGAGAGTTAATTTAGGCATATAAACTATTAGGAAGGTCACGTTAGACTGATGAATGGACTCTCTAAGTTCAAATAATGGTGATCTTGTTCATGTTAATCTTGTCTAGTGCATGTCCTGTGCAGTGTAACCTGTATGCCTTACTCTGTCCAAGTCTATTTCCACCCTATGATCTGTCTGGCCATGCTTACTATGATCTGTCTCCACTGCTCATAAACAAAGTGTTTCCCTGGACTGAGGTACACGTGACAATAAATCACACCAATCAATCCTGGGTAAAGTATGGAATTTCTCTCCCTGTCAATGTCTCTTTTGGAAATAAGTGATCACTGCCACTCCTCGTGTTTCAGCGTCACCATTTCTTCGTCTCTCACTGCTCTACAGATTAAACACTCAGCTTCTTCACTCTATCCTCATGTTACCATCACCCGTGTCTGTGGTAAGGAGGTCATTCCTTACAAAGGAGATCAAATCTGTAGAGAGTGCCCCAAATGCTCTCTCAGGAAGGCTCTACAACAGCAGGAAGATGGCTTTACTTATGTACTCGAATCATCTTACAATGAAGGACAGCATACCATTGACTGCACCCATTACTTACACAGGGTTTGATTTGGAGCAGTCAGCATAGACTTGTGAGTGGAAAATCATGCTTCCCAAATTTCTTCGAGTCCTCTGGTGAAGTGACCAAGAATGTTGATGAGGGCAGAACGGTTAACGTAGTGTCTATGGATTTCAGTAAGGCCTTTGATAAGGTTCCACATGGCAGGCTGCTCTGGAAGGTTCCATCACGTGGAACTGGCCAATTGGATACACAGTTGGGCTGTTGATAGTAAGCAGAGGGATGAATGGAAGGATACTTGTCAGACTGGAGGTTGGGTCCAGAGCTGTTTGTTATCTATGATTTGGTTGAGAATGTACAAGGTATGATTAGTAAGTTTGCAGATGACACTCAAATAAGTGGCAGCATGATCAGTGAGGAAGTTTATCAGAAATTGCAGCAGGACTTTAATCAGGTGGGCAACTGGGCTGAGAAATGGCAAATGGAATCTAATATAGATGTGTGAGATCTTGCAGTTTGGAATCTCAAATCAAGGCAGGAGGTTCACGGTGAATGGGCGGGCCTTAAGGGGTATAGTGGGAAGAGAGACCTTGGAATTCATGTGCACAGTTCCTTGAGATTGGAGTCACAGGTAGGCAGGGCAGTGAAGAAGGCTTTTGGCACACTGTCCTTCGTCAGGTAGGACATTGAGTATAGAAGTTGGGAATTTATGTTGCAGTTACACAGGACATTAGTAAGGCCGCACTTGGAGTATTCTGTTCAGTTTTGTCAACTTGTTATAGGGAGGATATCATGAAATTAGAAAGAGTGCAAAAGAAATTTACAAGGACGTTGCCAGAACCCAATGGTCTGAGTTATAGGGAAAGGTTGGACAAGTTAGGACCTTTTCTTTAGAGTGTAGGAGACTGGGGGGACCTTATAGAGCTGTATAAGATCATGAGGGGTATGGATAGGGTGAATGCTCTCAGTCTATTCCAAAGTTTAGAGAATCAAGGACGAGACGGGACCAGTTTAAGGTTAAAGGGGAAGGAATAAAAGGGAACCTGAGGGACCACTTATTTACATAAATGGCTGGTACGTGGATGAGCTGCCAGAAGATGTGGCTGAGGGAGTGTATTAACAACATTTCAAAAGCATTTGGATAAATATGTGGATACGAAAGGACTGGAAGGATATGGGCCAACTGCAGGGAAATGGGGTTAGTGGGAATGGACATTTGCAAGCTGGAGTCAAACCCATTTGTTAATTAAAACCAAACACCCAGAAAAGCTCTCCTCACATCGTAATCTGTTAACATATGAGTGACACAGATCTCCTACATTCCACTATTTAAACAAAAATTAGCAAGTTAGTTTCTTAACTTTTATAGTGAACACTAAACAAAAACTATTCGCAAATACAAGCCCCTCTTTTCTTAGCTACTTACTATCAGACTCCAACTCTGTAAAAAATATACTGTTCCAACTACCCACATATTAAACGTTACAATCTCAAGACTACATAGTCTCTATCTTCCCCGCTGTGTTCACTCTTTCAGCTGCTGATCTCCCTGGGTCATTTTTTTTTAATGCAAGTACGTTTTACATGAACATGTGTCTTTGATAGAGAGTGTTTGAGATGGTCAGTTAGCACTCCTGCTCTACAGCAGTAAATCTGCTGTTGGATGGCAGCGGCTCTCCCTCTATTTTCAAAATGCTGGATTTATTTACTTCCCATGATACAATTATTCTTATAATTTGATTGATTTCCAGGTGTACGAATAATAATATTCAAATTCCATTGGCTTCGGATATTCTGAGCATTATTTAAAGCCTTTTATTGTATTTGAATTGCTGTCAAAACAGCAACCAAAGCTCAGGCTTCCATTTCCCAGCTAATTTTTACATTTCGAACAGTCTGACTTTTAGCTGGCATCTGTGGATATACTTTCGATTCAGCAAAACCCGTCCTATCTTAAAGTGAACAGACATTGATTAGATTCCAGGCAGTAACACATCCCGGGCTATCTGTTATTCTGTATACTAACCTCCTTGAACCCCTCGATTAGATTCCAGGCTGTAACTCACTCCGGGGTATCCGTTAATCTGTATATAAACAACCCTGAACTCCTCAATTACATTCCAGGCTGTAATTGAGTCCGGGGTATCTGTTAATCTGCATATAAACCACGCTGAACCCCTCAATTACATTCCAGTCTGTAACACACCCCAGAATATCTGTTATTCTGGATATAAACCACGCTGAACACGTCGATTCGATTCCATGCTGTAACTTCCTGTCAGGGTTGAAAGGGAAGGCTGGTAGTTATAGGGAATGTTGGCTGACTAATGAAATTGAGGTTTTCATTCAGAAAAAGAAGGAAGCATGTGTCAGGTATAGACAGGATGGATCGAGTGAATCCTTAGAAGAGTAGAAAGGAAGTAGGAGTATACTTAAGAGGGAAATCAGGAAGACCAAACGCGGACATGAGATTGCTTTAGCAAATAGAATTAAGGAGAATCCAAAGTGTTTTTGCAAATATATTAAGGCCAAAGGGTAATTAGGGAGAGAATAGGGCCCCTCTAAGGTCAGTAAGGCGGCCTTTGTGTGGAGCCACAGAAAATGGGGGAGATAGTAAATGAATATTTTGCATCAGTATTTACTGTGGAAAAGGATATGGAAGATATAGACTGCAGGGAAATCGATGTTGACATCTTGCAAAATGTTGCAGATATACAGAGGAGGAAGTGCTGGATTTCTTGAAATGGTAAAAGGTGGATAAATCCCCAGGACCTGATCAGGTGTACCTGAGAACTCTGTGGGAAGCTAGAGAAGTGATTGGTGGGCCTCTTGCTGAGATATTTGTATCATCAATATTCACAGGTGAGATGCTGGAAGACTGGAGGTTAGCAAACGTGGTGCCAATATTTAAGAAGGGCGGTAAAGACAAGCCAGGGAACTATAGACTAGTGAGCCTGACCTCGGTGGTGGGCAAGTTGTTGGAGGGAATCCTGAGGGACAGGATGTACATGTATTTGGAAAGGCAAGGACTGATGCGGGATAGTGAACATGGCTTTGTGTGTGGGAAATCATGTCTCACAAACTTGATTGAGTTTTTTGAAGAAGTAAAAAAGAAGATTGATAAGGGCAAAGCAGTAGATGTGATCCATATGAACTTCAGTAAGGCATTCGACAAGGTTCCCCATGGGACACTGATTAGCAAGGTTAGATGTCTTGGAATACAGGGCGAAGTCGCCATTCAGATACAGAACTGGCTCAAAGGTAGAAGACAGAGGGTGGTGGTGGAGGGTTGTTTTTCAGACTGGAGGCCTGTGACCAGTGAAGTGCCACAAGGATCGGTGTTGGGCCCTCTACTTTTTGTCATTTATATAAATGATTCGGATGCGAGCATAAGAGGTACAGTTAGTAAGTTTGGAGATGACACCAAAATGGCAGGTGTAGTGGACATCGAAGAGGGTTTCCTCAGATTATAACAGGATCTGGACCAGATGGGCCAATGGGCTGAGAAGTGACAGATGGAGTTTAATTCAGATAAATGCGAGGTGCTGCATTTTGGGAAAGCAAATCTTAGCAGGACTTCTACATTTAATGGTAAGGTCCTAGGGAGTGTTGTTGCACAAAGAGACCTTGGAGTGCAGGTTCATAGTTCCTTGAAAGTGGAGTCGCAGGTAGATAGGATAGTGAAGAAGGCGTTTTGTATGCTTTCCTTTATTGGTCAGAGTACCGATTACAGGAGTTAGGAGGTCATGTTGCGGCTGTACAGGACATTGTTAGGTCACTCTTGGAGTATTGCGTGCAATTCTGGTCTCCTTCCTGTCGGAAAGATGTTGTGAAACTTGAACGGATTCAGAAAAGATTTACAAGGATGTTGCCAGGGTTGGAGGATTGGAGCTACAGGGAGAGGCTGAACAGTCTGGGGCTGTTTTCCCTGGAGTGTCGGAGGCTGAGGGGTGAACTTATCGAGGTTTACCCTGGGGTAAGGGAGTCCAGAACCACAGTGCATAGGTTTGGTTTGAGAGGGGAAAGATATGAAAGATACCTCAGGGACAACATTTTCACGCAGAAGGTGGTACGTGTATGGAGTGAGCTGCTAGAGGAAGTGGTGGAGGCTGGTACAATTGCAACATTTAAGACGAATTTGGATGAGTATATGAATAAGAAGGGTTTGGAGAGACATGGGCCAGGTGCTGCCAGGTGGAACTAGATTGGGTTGGGATATCTGGTCGGCATTGACAGGTTGGACCTAAGGGTTTGTTTCCATGCTGTACATCTCGATGATTCTATGACTCTATAACTCACTCCGGGCGACCTGTTACTCTGCATATAAACCACCCTGAAACCCTCGATTAGATTCCAGTTTGTAAGTCACTCTGGAGTATCTGTTATTGTACATGTAATCGTCCCGAATCCCCTTGATAAAATTCCAATCTGTAACTGACTTCCAATTTTAAGGGACTCTGTACATTAGCCACTTCAATCGTTTGATCAGATTCCCGTCTGTATCACACTCCTGGGTATCTGTTATTCTGTATATTAACCATCCAATCCAAACGATGTTGAAATTGTCCATAGTGCTCAAGGATGTGTACGTGAGGTGCATTAGTCGGGGGCAAATGTGGGGAAATGGATCTGGATGGGTTATTCTTGTGTGTGTCAGTGTGGTCTTGTTGGGCTGAAGGGCTTGTTTCCCCACGGTCGGGAGTATATGAATCACCCGGAACCCTCTCGATTAGATTCCAACGTGTAACTCACTTCCATCTATGTGTGATTGGCATGTTTCAAAAACAACCCAAAACCTTCAATTCTATTCCACTTCGATAACACGAGGCGCTGCATTTTGAGAAAGCAAATTTGAGCAGGACTTATATCATAATGGTCAAGTGCGAGGGAGAGTTGCTGAACAAAGAGACTTTGAAGTGCAGGTTCGTAGCTCCGTGAGAGTAGAGTGGCAGGTGGATAAGATAATGAAGGCAGCGTTTGGTATGCTTTCCTTTATTGGTCAGAGTTTTGAGTATAGGCATTGAGAGGTCATGTTGTGGCTGGGCTGGACATGGGTTAGGCCACTGTTGGAATATGGCATTCAATGCAGGTCTCCTTCCTATCGGAAGGATGTTATGAAACTTGGAAGAGTTCAGAAAAGATTTACAAGGAGGATGCCAGGGTTAGAGGATTTGAGCCACAGGGAGAGGCTGAATAGGCTGGGGCTGTTTTCCGTGGAGTGTCAGAGGCTGAGGGGTGACCTTATCAAGGTTTATAAAATCATGACGGGCATGGATAGGATAAATAGACAAAGTCTTTTCCTTGGGGTGGGGAGTAAAGAACTAAAGGGCATAGGTTTAGTGTGAGAGGTAATATGAAAGAGACCTAAGGGGCAACTTGTTCACTCAGAGGGTGGTACATGAATGGAATGAACTGTCAGAGGGAGTGGTGGGGGCTGGTATAATTGCAACATTTAAAATGCAGTTCGATGGGTATATGAATGGGAAGGTTTGGAGGGAGATGGGCCAAGTGCTTGGAAAAGAGACTAGAGTAGGTTACGATATCTGGTCGACATGGTCGGGTTGGACCAAAGGGTCTGTTTCCATGCCGTACATCTCTAGGAGTGTATGACTCCGCGATTTTGTGACTCATTCCTTGTTATCTGTTGTTCTGTATGTAAACGACCTTGAACCCATCGATTAGATCCCAGTCTGTAACTCACTCCTGGGTATCTCTTCTGCTGTGTGTAAACCCTAAACCCCTTAATTAGATTCCAGTCTGGAACTCACTCCTGAGGATCTGTTATTGGATCTGTGAAGTGATCCTTGTTGGATGTTAGGCCGAAGACAAGATAAACTAAATGGTCAAATGTTACATTGAGAGCAAGAACACAGAAAGCTGCTGGTTCATTTCTGTCCTGTTACATATCTCCAAGTTTCAGATTGGGACTGAATTTCTGTCACAATGGGGAAAGTCTCAAAAGCTGTTTACTGTCCTGCACGAATGCATCATCATAACATGAATTCTCTTGCAAGATAGGAAATGGAGACAGCTTCTGGAAGGTGTCTGTATCTCTGTGTGTGTGATTCTGTGTGTCTGTGCATGTCTGTTTGTGTGTGATTCTGTGTGCGTGTTCAATGTTTTATATATTTTCAAACTGCATTGATGTTGCCAGTCTCTCTTGCTTTTCCTAATTTATACACACTCAATAGACAATAGACAAAGACAATAGGTGCAAGAGTAGGCCATTCAGCCCTTAGAGTCTGCACCGCTATTCAATATGATCATGGCTGATCATTCCTAATCAGTATCCTGTTCCCGCCTTATCTCCATAAGCCTTGATTCCACTATCCTTGAGAACTCTATCCAACTCTTTCTTAAATGAATCCAGAGACTGGGCCTCCACTGCCCTCTGGGGCAGAGCATTCCACACAGCCACCACTCTCTGGGTGAAGAAGTTTCTCCTCATCTCTGTCCTAAATGGTCTACCCCGTATTTTTAAGCTGTGTCCTCTGGTTCGGCACTCACCCATCAGCGGAAACATGTTTCCTGCTGCCAGAGTGTCCAATCCTTTCATAATCTCATACGTCCCAATCCGATCCCCTCTCAGTCTTCTAAACTCAAGGGTATACAAGCCCAGTCGCTTCAGTCTTTCAGTATAAGGTAATCCCACCATCCCAGGAATGCACCTCGTGAACCTACGCTACACTCCCTCAATAGCCAGAATGTCTTTCCTCAAATTTGGAGATCAGAACTGCACACAGTAGTCGTGCAGTTTTACTGATATAAAATGGTGGCTGTGGACAAATCTAAAATGTTTGTCTGACCGATTTGTGTCAGGAATACTTTCAGCAAGGGAGAGGGGGCAATGTGTCAAAAACCATTTCCATTCATTGATGCCAGCAGAGATAGGAAATGGAGACAGCTTTTTGAAGGTGGTTAAAATGTAAATCCTAGAACCTTTTTACAGTGAATGCGGAGAGACAATGTGACATTCCAGTAAGGTCTGCCTTACTATCCAAGCTCCTAATATATGAGAGAGACATAATATACAAAACCTGAAAGAGCTCAGCCACTGAATTGTAGATTTGCAGCGTTGGATCAGAACCCTGCCTGGCTAGGCCTCATCCCAAATTGAAGGGTTTCTCATATTCCACACTGACCTTCTGTGGGTTCAAATTGTGCGTTATCTACAATTAAAAGAAAATAATGCACCTGCAATTGAACAAAGCGTTTCTGGAACTTTGTGTCTCTGTTGGTTTAAGTATCTTTCAACAGGATTGAATATAAACGAGACAGTGAGTGATAGGTAGCACTATAACCAAAATGTCAGTGCAGTATAAAAGGTATATTAATACTTTCAGTGAAAGGGGAAAACAGAGGAGGATAGTCCTCAAACAAGAAAAATTGGGAGTCAGTAAAGTTGTGTAGTTTGTGACTGCATTATGTTTATTTGAGTCAAGATTTGAAACCACTTGGCCAATAGTACACTTTGTGACTCACTCCCAGTTACAAGTTATTTCACATAAAAAGGTTAACATATCCCTCAATTAGATTCCAGGCTGTAACTCACTCCGGGCTATCTGTTATTCTGTATCTAAAACTCCCTGAACCCCTCCATTAGATTCCAGGCTGTAACTAACTCCAGGGTATCTGTTATTCTGTACATAAACCATCCTAAACCACTCGATTAGTTTCCAATCTGTAACACACTCCAGGCTATCTGTTATTCCGTATATAAACCACCCTGAACTCCTCGATTAGATTCCAGACTGTAACTCACTCCATGGCATCTGTTATTCTGTACATAAACCATCCTAAACCACTCAATTAGGTTCCAACCTGTAACACATTCCAGGCTACCTGTTATTCTGTTTATAAACAACCCTGAACCCCTCAATTGATTTCCAGGCTGTAACTCACTCTGGGCTATCTGTTATTCTGTATATAAACCACCCTGAACCCTGCAATTAGATTCCAGGCTGTAACTCACTGCGGGCTACCTGTTATTCTCTAGAAAACCACCCTGAATCCCTCGATTAGATTCCAGGTTGTAACTCAATCCGGGGTATCTGTTATTCGTATATAAACCACCCTGAACCCCTTGATTAGATTCCAGATTGTAACTCACTCCGGGGTATCTGGTATTCTGCATATTAACCACCCTGAACCCCTCGATTCGATTCAAGGCTGTAACTCACTCCGGGCTATCTGTTATTCTGTATATTAATCACCCTGAACCCATTGATTTGATTTCCCTTCCTGACATGTTAAGCTCATGTTTCCAACACAATCTAATCTCAATAATGATTAATGTATCACTGGTCCTCCTATCTGCTGGAACTACCATCATGTTAACTTTCTGATGTTAACATACATGATTACCTGTAGCAGTGAGTCGCAGGTAGACAGAGTGGTGCTGAACACATTTGGCACATTTGCCTTAATCAGTCAGAGCATTGAGTATAGGAGTTGTGGTGGTATGTTGCATCTCTCCAGGATGTTGGTGAGGCCGCTTTAAGAATACTGCGCACAACTCGGATTTCTGCAGAAATGACTTACACGGATGTACCAGGACTGGAGGTTTGAGCTATAGGGAGAGGCTGATGACGTTGAGGTGATTCCCCGTGGAGTGTCAGAGATTGAGAGGCAAAATTATAGAGGTATATAAAATCATCAGGGACATGGATATTCTGAACAGCCATGTTCTGCTCCCAAGGATAGGGGAGTCCAGAACAAGACAGCATAGGTTGAAGGGGAGAGGGCGAATGATTTAGAAGGGACGTGAAGGTAAATATTTCACACAGAGAGTGGTGTGTGTACAGAAAGTGCAGTCAGAGGAAGTGGTCAAGGCGGGTACAATCACAGAAGGAATATTGGCCAAATGCTGGCAAATGGGGCTAAATCAGATTTGATATCTGATCGGAGAGAACAGATTGGACTAATGGGTCTGTTTCCATTCTGCATGACTCTCTGCTTCTATAAGAGGGATGATGAATAATTCTGAAAGGACCTTTCAAGTCGGAATTCTCTTCAGTGGAAGGTTATCGTATCTCTATGTTCACATTGATTGAAAGCTGCATTAGTTAAATATTTGACAAAGAAGTGAGTCATGCAGAATGGGACGCAGACAGGAAATTGGAGCTGAGACCACAACCTGATCAGTGACAATTTTAGTGCCTGGTGGAGAAGGCTCAAAGTATCCAATGACCCACTCCTGCTCCTCAGTCCCATGTTCCTGTGTTTCATTCAGCCCCTCAAACCTACTAGACAGGTGCAGTTGGAGGCTACCTACTCCTGTAACCTGTTGCACAGAAACACAGGAGACCATTCAGCCCCTCAGTACTGTCCCACGCGGTTTGAAGTGAATTGGGAATGTAATTGGAAAACCCAGGCTGGGTATGAAAGAGGCCCCTCATCTCTCTTCACAGAGCTTCCCCTCTCTGCAAATTGTGCTTCATTTGATGGTCATGTTGTACACCCAGATTCAGTGTGAATACTGCCCCCATACCTGACTCAGGGATGGCTCACAAAATCCTCTGGTCTCCCTTTCTGCAACATTCAATAACAGAACATTCATGAAAATAACACCCACTAACTTTCCAATAACAGAATGGGAGAATATCAGAAACAGGGGCATGTTATTCACCCCCCAAGCCTGCCTTGCCCTTCACTAAGATCATGACTGATCTGCTCTTCGTCTCAAATCCTCTTTCATATCCAATTCTTCATAGCCCTCCACTCTCTGACAGGTAAATTTCCATCTTCATCCTCTTCAAATACGTTCAGTCTTCTCGCTCCTCGAACACTCTTGAGAAGAGAAATCCTGACATTCAATCCCACCTGTTTGAAGAAATCACTTGCTGCTCCTATAACATGGCCTATTGATGTGAACAAAAGAGGTTGAGACAGGGGTTCAGGTAAAAATGACTGGCCCCGATATCAAGGCAGTGATTAACTTCTGTTGACATAAAGGACCTTAACAAAACTGGACTTAGTGGGAATCAGAGTAACCTCTCCAGTGTTTGGAGTCAAACATGGCACAAAGGAAGATGGTCATCATCTCAGTCCTGGGTCACCTCTGTGGGAGATCCTCAGGGTAGCTTCCCCTTCACAAACATCTTCAGCTGCTTCATCAATGTCTCCCCGCCCCCACCCTCCCCACCATAAGATCAGAAGTGGGGATGGTCGCTGAAGATTCTACAATGTTCAGAACATTTTGTCCCCCGTCACCTCCTGAACTGGTCTTTGTCCATGTGTAGCAGGATCCAGACTCCATTGAGCCTTGTGCTGTTAAAGTGTCCATAACATTCATGTGACAGCACTTCCTGACACTGCACATTGCCACAGTAAAATAAGAGTTCATTCAGCACCTCGCGCTGGATTCACAGGAATATGAGGAAGCCATTCAGCCCATTGAAGAAGAACAGGGACAGCCCATTCAGTGCCTCCAGCCTATTACTCAGGAAGGGAAGTAGTCTAGTGTGATGGGCCACACCAGAGCCCCTCAAAAATATTTGAAGGCCGTAACGTAGATTCTAATGTTTTTGTATTTTAAAGGAAATGTAAAGTGTCTGTTCCAGATGCAATGTGACTGGTCAGACTACTCGGTGTGAAGAAAAACACTATCTACTTAAACACGAAAGAGAAAATGAAACCAAAGAAAGAGGAATTTAGAATAACGCAATTCTATTGGACAAGTTAACAGAACAATAGATCTAGGAACTATTACTAATGAACTGTTCCAATATCGGGAAATCCCATAAACACAGCCCTTGGCAAAAAGAAATATTCAGACACAGATTGTCACAAACATTTCTCCAATCGAGGAATTAAAAACAGCACCAAGAGAAATTTCAGAGAGGGTTGCAACCAGGAAAAAATCACTGAATCTTCCAACTCTGTGACTCTGTGGAGACCCCAATAATATCTGATGTCATTGAGAAACCAAAACCCAGTGATCCTAATCTGTGAGAGCTGGTCACACCCATTCAGGCTGCATTAAAATAAACACAAGGCCTCCCTAGCTGTTTACTCAAGTGGTCTTAACTAGCCAGCTTGGTAGCAATCGTTCAATCTCTCTTAAAATATTCCAGGACAAATTAACCTCTTAAAGCTGCGGCATTGTCACACTAGTCATGACAATGAGCTTTCAAACAGGAACCAGGGGAAACCAGTCAGGCCCTTGGCCCTGTCCAATCGGACGAGGTTGAAGCCAATCACTCCCTTGAGTCACTTACACAGGAACAGCAGAAGGCCATTCCCACCTCAATGCACTTATATGGGGGCAGAATGAGGTAATTGTTGCTGATTCGTGATGAATGTCTTATGCCCAAAGCGTCGATTCTCCTGGTCCTCGGATGCTGCCTGACCCACTGTGCTTTTCCAGCAATTGATGCTCTACTCTGATCTCCAGCATTGGCAGTCCTCACTGTCTCCTTATTGATGCTCTAACATGATGAACAAGTGGGGCAGAGGCTGCACAGACTGTCTGTTCCACGTTGTTCCTCTTGGCTCCGTTGTTTATGATACACATGTGGGACTTTAACGTGGTTTTCTAGTGGTGAGCAGGGAAGCCATATGTCTTGTGTGAAGTCTCAAGAAGGCATCTTCCACCTCCAAGAAGTCAGCCTGGTGTTCTCTATGTAGGGCGGAAGCTGGTGGGAATTGGTACCTGTTTCAGATGGAAGGTATTGTGGCTGCTGTTGGGGATTGTGAGCAAACTGACGTTCAGTACAGGGTTCACACACCGACTGCACAATAACGTGGGGAGAGTTAATTTAGGCATATAAACTATTAGGATAGTCACGTTAAACTGATAAATGGACTCTCTAAGTTCAAATAATGCTAGTCTTGTTCATGTTGGTCTTGTCTACTGCATGTCCTGTTCAGTGTAACCTTTATGTCTTACTCTGTCCAAGTCTATTTCCACCCTATGATCTGTCTGGCCATGCTTACTATGATCTGTCTCCACTGCTCATAAACAAAGTGTTTCCCTGTACTGAGATACACGTGGCAATCAAACAAACCAATCATTCCTGGGTAAAGTATATAATTTCTCTCCCTGTCACTGTCTGTTTTGGAAAAAAGTGATCGCTGCCACTCCTCGTGTTTCAGCATCACCATTTCCTCGTCTCTCACAGCTCTACACACTAAACACTCAGCTTATACACTCTATTCTCATGTTACCATCACCAGTGTCTGTGGTAAGGGAATCATTCCTTACAAAGGACATCAAATCTGTAGAGAGTGCCCCAAATGCTCTTCAGCAAGGCTCTACAACAGCCGGAAGATGGCTTTACTTATGTACTTGAATCATCTTACTATGAAGGACAGCATACTATTGACTGCACCCATTACTTTCACCGGGTTTGATTCGGAGCAGCCAGCATAGACTTGTGAGTGGGAGATCATGCTTCCCAAATTTCTTAGAGTCCTTTGATGAAGTTACCAGGACGTTTGATGAGGTTAGAGTGATAGACGTAGTCTCGATGGATTTCAGTAAGGCCTTTGATTAGGTTCCACATGGCAGGCTGCTCAGGAAGGTTACATCTCGTAGAATGCGGCGGGAACTGGCCAATTGGATACACAGTTGGCTTGATGGTAGGAAGCAAAGAGTTTAGTGGAAGGATGTTTGTCAGACCGGAGGCTTGGTCCATTAATGTTTGTTATCTATGATTTGGTTGAGAATGTACAAGGTATGATTAGTAAGTTTGCAGATGACATTAAAGTAATTGGGAGCATAATCAGTGAGGAAGTTTAACAGAAATTGCAGCAGGCCCTTAATCAGGTGGGAAATGAGCTGAGAAATGGCAAATGGAATTTAATATAGAAGCGTGAGGTCTTGCATTTTGGAAACTCAAATCAAGGTAGGAGTTTCATGGTGAATGGGATGGTCTTAAGGGTGCAGTGGGTAGAGGGACTTTGGTGTTCAGGTGCACGGTTCTCTCAGAGTGGAGTCACAGGTAGACAGGGCAGTGAAGAAGGCTTTTGGCACATTGGCCTTCATCGGGCAGGATATTGAGTTGGGACCTTATGTTGCAGTTACACAGGACTTTGGTAAGGCTGCACTTGGAGTATTGTGTTCAGTTTTGTCACCTTGTTATGGGCCGGATGTTATTAAATTATAAAGAGTGCAGAAGAAATTTACAAGGACATTGCCAGGACCCAATGGTCTGAGTTACAGGGAGAGATTGGACAAGCTAGGATATTTTCTTTAGCGTGTAAGAGACTGAGGGAGTCCTTATAGAGCTGTATAAAATCACGAGGGGTATGGTTAGGGTTAATGTCTCAGTCTTTTGCCAAGGTGTAGAGAATCGAGGATGAGAGGGGATCGGTTTAAGGTTAAAGGGGAAGGAATACAAGGGAACCTGAGGGGCCACTTCTTTATACAGAGGGCTGGTACGTGGATGATTTGCCAGCAGATGTGGTTGAGGGGGGTACATTAACAACATTTCAATGCATTTGGATAAATATGTGGATAGGAAAGGACTGGAAGGATATGACCCAACTGCAGGGAAATGGGGTGAGCGTGGATGGACATTTACAAGGTGGACTCGAACCCCTCTGTTAATTCAACCCAAACACCCAGAAAAGCTCGCCTCACCTTGTAATCTGTTAAAATAAGAGCGACACAGATCTCCTACATTCCACTATTTAAACAAAAATTATGAAGTTAGTTTCTTAACTTTAATAGTGAACACTAAACAACAAGTATTCGCAAATACAAGCCCCTCTTTTCTTAGCCACTTACTATCTGACTCCAACTCTGTAAAAATATGCTGTTCCAACAACCCACATATGAAACATTAAAATCTCAAGACCCTACAGTCTCCATCTTCCCCGCTGTGTTCACTCTTCCAGCTGCTGATCTCCCTGGGTCATGTTTTTTTCTGTTGCAAGTAGGTTTACATGAACATGTATCTTTGATAGAGAGTGTTTGGGATGGTCAGTTAGCACTCCTGCTCTACAGCAGTTACTCGGCTGTTGAATGGCAGCAGCTCTCCCTCCAGTGTTCAAAATGCTGGATTTATATACGCCCCATCATATAATAATTCTCATAATTTGATTGCTGTCCAGCTGTCCAAACAATAATATTCAAATTCTGTTGGTTTCTGGTATCCTAAACATTATTTAACCTCTTTGGTTGCATTTGGATGGCTGTCAAAACAGCAACCAAAACTCAGGTATCCATTTCTCAGCTCATGGTGACATGTGGAACAGTGTGACCTTTAGGTGGCATCTGTGGCTTTAATTTCTATTCAACAAAACCCGATCTGTCTTAAAGTGCCCATACATGTGTTTGGCTTCATAACATATTCCTGCTTCAGAAAGTAAAATGAACAAGCAGAATGAAAAGTTGGCTACATTTCTTTTCCTCTAATTCTTCATCCCAATTATATGAAATACAAAAGTATTAATCTCAGTTATAGCATTCATATTAATTCTGCACACCAATACAACACTGGAATAAGTCAAATCTTATCTGCACTGCTTTCCTTTAAATCCGCGAAAACCCATCTGCTATCACATTGTCGGAGCCGCAGCATGTACATTTTGTGAGTTTAAAGTTGGTAAGGTAAGACTCCAATTAAATAGTCTGATATTCTGGTCTTTAAATATTCCAAAAAATGCGAGAGATTTGTCGTTGTCCACAACCATCTCTGACAATTTGTTTGTCATATACACATTAAAATATTGTCAGGCCAGTGTGAAACTTAATCATTCTTGTTCAATAATGGAGATTTTGCATTTTTTTCTGGTGGATATTGAGTTTTTTCGACAAGTAGCCAATTAGCCATTCAATTCCATCATCCTCTTTCTGTATCAATACATCTCCGACCCCTATACCCCGAGCATCAAACACAATTTTCAAAGGTTTTAAAAATATTTGGTGTAGCTAAAACTGGTGTGGTGATTAATCCTGCTTTAAAATTCACAAATGCCTCCTGGCATTGTTCTGTCCACCACAATTCTGTGTTCTTCTTTACTAAGTCCATCAGTGGTGCCAATACGCTGCTGAAGTTTGGAACAAACTTCCGATAGAATCCAATCAGTTCCAAAAATCGAAGCACCTCTTTCTTCGAGGATGGTTGTGGAAATTCCTCAAAGCCCTTCGTTTTTGTGTTCCATGGGGTCAACCTTCGATGTCCAATGTAATGTCCCAAGAACGTCACCTCTGCCTTCGCGAATTCTGTTTTCTTTAAGTTTATTACCAAGTTTGCTTCTTGTAATCGTTCAACATGCTCTGCCAACTGTACCGTGTGAGCTTTCAATCACTTGCTAAAGGTCACTACATCATACAGGTCAACTACACAATTTGTTCATCTGACCATAACTCTGTTCCTGAGTCACTAAACCTGGCTTAGTAGGGAATTCCTATCACTGGTGACAATACTAATACGTCATCCCCACAGGAAATTGTCAAAATTTCAGAGGTTTTATCTGCCACGTGCTTCATTCTTTGCTGTGCCCTTCAAGTGCTGTTTAGCGAACTCACCAACTCCATCTAATCTCTCCCTCACCTCACATACATAATCCGAGTGTGAGATCTCTGACTTCGGTCCTGTCAATTTATATTCAATTAATTCCAAAGGACCTCTCACTTCAAATATGAACTCAATGGAAGCAAACTGAGTAGATTTATTTGGGCAAATAATTTTTGTCTAATGGCAAACAATTCAATGAGACACCTTCATTCCAATCATTCCGGTAATCCTGAAAGTACACTGTTAATATAGTCTTCAGCGTCTGATGTTAACTTTCCAAGGCTCCCTGGGATTCAGGATGGGACGCCCTTGATTTAAAATGCTGTATGCCTAAGCTATCCATGACTTCCTTAAACAGCTGAGCGGTAAAATGAGACCTTGGTCTGACTGAATCTCTCTGCGGAGCCCACAGTGAGTAAAGAAAGCTACCAACTCCTCCACCTCCCTTTTTATCTTAACACTCCATAATAGAATTGCCTCTGGAAATCTCGTAGACACATCCATTATGGCTAGCAAATATTTGTTTCCAATTTTTTTTAGATAGGGGAGCTACACAACTCATCATAACCTACGTGAAATGTTCTTCGAATGCAGGAATTGGTAACAAAGGTGCTGGCTTTATTACTGCCTGTGACGCACCTACCATTTAGAATGTTTGACATGTACGTCAAAAAATAACCACGTCTGTGTGCATTACAGGCCACTAGAAATGCCTCTGTACCTTAACCTGATTCTTCTGTACACCTAGGTGACCCCCTGCAGTTATTTTATGTGCTACCCGTAACACTGTACGCTACCTCGAAAACAATCTGGTGCACTTCGGCCCATTTCCCTTCTGCACTAACCTATCGGGGTCTCCATTTTAATTTTAGCATTCTATCTTTAAGTTAATAACGTTCGACAATATATTCTGATTCCTTTTCTGTGTGTGTGTATGTGTATGTGTGTGTGAATGTGTGTGTATATATCTGTTATAAGTCCATGAGCCTTTCTGGACTAAACCCCTCTGCCTGATCCTCTGCCTGTTCAGGTTTTTCCTGCACCGTGACATCAAACAGGGGGTCAGTTCATCGAGCATCAACTCCTTTGTCTTTTTATTACGGTTTTACTTCCTGCTGTAACTTATGACAGTGGAATCTTGTTACTATACAGTCTGGAAAAATACTGGGTATTTTTCTTTAAACTCCCCAATTCCCTAGTTTTCCTTTTGCCTTCTCCAACACAAGGGGTGCCACTCCCACCTTGGATCCTGTTAAATCGTTCACAAGAATGAACTATATTCCTGGAAATGACAGTCTGTTACTCACTGTCACTGTTACTGCCCCAACCTTGATTTGGCATTCCATCCTGATGTTACACAAGGGAATACTTAATTTCTAACCCCATTCCACAAATTGTCACGATCCTGATTAATATGACAGAAAGAGTGAAAATACTTTCATCTCTCACTATTCGAGGCCGAGAGAAAGTGAGGGCTGCAGATGCTGGAGGTGAGAGTTGAAAAGTGTGGGGCTGGAAAAGCATAGCCAACCAGGCAGCATCTGAGGGGCAGAAGAGTTGACGTTTCAGGCATAAATTCTTCATCAGGAAAGTGGGAGGTGGGGTAAGGGAGGGGGAAGGGGGCCGAGAAATAAATAGGTGAGTGGGAGTGGAGCTGGGTGTAAGATAGCTTGGAAGGCGATAGGTAGACGCAGGTGGGGTGTGATTGTGATAGCTCGGAGAGGAGGGTGTTGTGGAGAGGTGATAGGACAACTAGAACCCTCAAACTAGAACCATCATCAACGTTGACTTCACCAAATTCCAAATCTCCCCTCCACCAACCTCTCCCATATCCAACCGTTCAACCTAGCACTGCCCTCTTGAACTGCCCTAACTGGCCATCTTCCTTCCCACCTACCGACTCCACCCTCCAAACCAATATATCACTATTACTCCAACCTACATCTTCTTATCGCCTTCCCGGTGACCCTCCCACCAGCCCAGCTAGTACCCTCGTATTTATCTTTCAGCCCCATTGTCCCCCCACCACATTCCTGACAATCGGGTTCTGCCTGATATTCAATTGTCTTGCTGTCTGGATGCTGCCTGATCTTTTGTGCTTTTCCAGCGTCTCTCTTCTCAACTATTAGAGACTGAGCAGATCCCACATCTCACAAAATTATAACTTCATGTCCTTCTCCCCCTGATCTTTCTAAGTAAACTTTATCTACAGAGGTGAATTCTTTCAGAGATCAGGTACCGACTCCATACCCAGCCCCTGCCTCGTCTGTGCACTCTCCTGCAGCTCCTCAGCTCTACTTGGGGTCTCCTTTTCCAGTTTCACTAATGCCACTGGCTTAGCCTCTTCTACCGCATCTTTCCCCAAAGTGCCTTCCTTCAACGACCATCACAGTGTGTCCCAGCTTACTTCAATGAAAACACCTTTTCCCAGTGCCCTCCTTAAACCATCAGCACTGTCATTTTCTGTGTTCCACTCCCTTACACTGAGAACACCTGAGGCCTTTCACCTCCTTTCAACCCCTTTGGGCTTCTTTTTTCACCTGTGGTAAACTATTGTGCGCTACTGTTTGCTTTGTAATGTGTGAACTTCCCTTCTCCCAATTTCTATCCCTCATTGCATGTAAATTCTCCCGGAAGCTAAATTTCATCTCATGCACCAATGCATATTTACCTGCCATTTCTGCCGCGCTTCTCGCTTCTTGAACTTTCTGTTCGTGCACATGAATTCTTACCATCTCTGGAAGTGAGTCTTTAAACATCTCCAGCATAATAATCTCCCTTCGAGCCTCACAGGTCTTATCTATTTTTAAGTCCAGCACACAACTATCAAAATGACTGCAGTTAATTCTTTCAGACTTAACATAAGTCTGACCTGGTTCCGTCTCTATTTTTATGAACCTGTCTACATGCTTCTGGTACCAATTCATAGCCAATCAAAATAGCCAATTTGACACCTGCATAATCTCTTAATCCCTCATCTGACAGCGCTACACATACCTCACCAGCTGTGCCCACCAGCTTAGTCTGAACGAGCATTCCCCACAAGTTCACTGGACACGTCATCTGCCGAGTCATTTTTTTCAAATGAAATAAAAAAAGTTTTGACATTTTTCTCACCGAAATATGGCAAGGTACTAATATATTTGTATACATCCCGACGTTCTCCCTTCATCTCCATCCTGTTAATTCAACTTTCTTGTCTAATTCCCAACTTCTGAATCTCAAATTCTCTCTCTCTTTCTTTTTCCTCTCCTCTTTTTCTCTCTCTGTTTCCGTCTCTTTCTTTATCTTCTAACTTCAGTTGCCATATTTGCAATTTAAGTTTTTTCTAACTCGACTGCACTTGTCTGTTTCTTTGATACATCAAATTGCTTGACCAAATCCATTACAATTTCAGCTTTCCTTTTGTCCCTGGTTAAACCCAATTCCAACCTATTTGCTAATTCTAAAAAATGTCCTGCTTCTGTCTTTCTAAACTTTCTTGGCAAATTTGGGAACCTCTTTAGTAATTTTAAAAGCCTTTTCCCTCACTTTTAATTTAAACAACCACCAGTAAACAAAATTAAACAGATTTTCAGACCGGTTTTATTTGAAGATCTAGGTCACTAATTGCAACGTGTTGGAATTTGCTGGGACATTTTGTACCTGAAATCTGTTCAAATCTGTCCCAGTCCATTACGGCATGGCCCCAAACTGTGGAGACATCTATGTCGAGCACTTCTGTTAATTAAAACCACAAACCCAAGAAAGCTCACCTCACCTCGTAACCTGTTAATACATGAGTGACAAAGAACTCCCAAATTCCACTAATAAAAGAAAAATAACAGTTTGTATGTATGCAAGTTAGCTCGCTGTGCTTGAAGGTTTGTTTTCTGATGATTCGACACTATGACTAGGTAACATCATCAGTGAGAGTCTCTGCTGAAGGGCTGGTGGTATGTTGCGCCTCTCTATTTATAGGTCTTGGGTTCTTAAGATGGGTGATATCATTTCCAGTTCTTTTGTTTTACAAGAGAAGGTAGATAGGATCTAAATTGATGCGTTTATTGATGGACTTCTGGTCAGAATGCCTTTCCTCTCAGAATGTCCTTGCGTGTCTGAGTATATGTGTACTATGTCTCAGTCAAAGTGGTGCCCTTCTTTGTCTGTATGTATGGAACATAGTGATAGTGCGTCCTGTCTTTTGGTGGCTAGTTGGTGTTCGTGTATCCGCATAACACAACAACAGGACAGTTTCAATGGTGGAACAATGATTTTATATGCACTGTTTAATCAATGTGTGTGTGCAGATAAGTAACATTTTTCATATGTGCACAACACATTCTAAATGAATAACGGAGACACAGTTTACAAAAAGTGATGCATATGATGTAAAGAATTTATAAAACATTAAAACATCATTTGATTCTCATCTAAAATGATATGTTCCCTTTCTCTCAACGATCCCTCCTTTTCTGGAATTCTCCACTCCAATCTCTCCTTCTTATCAGGATGTGTTATAAATGCTTGCTTCTGGTGTCCCAACTTATTTCAGTTAATCCCCTTTCTACCAGAATTCAATATGTTGGCCTGTTGGATATTTTCCAAAGCTAGTGTCTGTCATATTATTGGAAATAAAAATTCTGGCATCAGAGCCAGCATTTGAACACATTGCTCTGTTGTCCATGCACTATACAAAGGACCACAGCGCACAGGAATTGCCAAAACATTGAGGGATATGCATCTACTTCTTTCGATGATCTAGTTTTCTCATTTTTCACATTTCCTCATCTATGTTGGCTCGCTCTTTCTCTCTTTGTATCTAGTTAAGAAATTTACCAATTATTCTTTGCGTCTCTTCTCTCAAAGCTCCTTCTCTCGGTTTATATCTATTGCTCTCTTCTTGATGTAATGTGATTATAAATGTGCAACGTAACTTCAAAGGCATGCGGGAGGAGCTGGCCAGAGTTAATTGGAAGGGGAGCCGAGCAGGGCAGACCATGGAACAGCAAAAGCAGGAATTTCTGGGGATATTTCGGAGGATATCAGAAATTCGTCCCAAAGGAGATGAAACATACTCATGGCAGGACAAGGCAACCATGAGTAATAAGGCATCAAACCAAAAAAAGAAACATACAATGTGGTGAAAATGATTGGGAATCCAGAGAATTCATTGGCTCTGAAACTCCATAAGGCTGGCATCACTGACACAACAGAGCTCTTAATCATGGTCAGGGAGAGAAACAGAGGAAACACATTCACTTTAAACACAGAAAATGGTATTACTCAAGGAAAAAGATTCAGATGAATTAAACAATTGATTAAAAACAGTTAATTGTTTTGCAGAATGTGTCAGATTGAAAGCATGACCCGGGAAGAGACCCTCAGCAGAATGACAGTATGAAAATGGAAGTGTTACCACATCAGAAACCAGAGTAGGTCACTGAGTACATGACTGATGGGTGAATGGGTCTCGATGTGAACTAAGGGACAGACAGCAGAATTGCATTGCAGATATTGCAGCTCAAAACTGCGTATTTATGTAGTGCTGTAGACTACAGCAAGAGAAGCAAAACAGCATTCAACCACAACCTGTAACTTTTAGCCTCGAATAATTTCCTCAGTCTGCCATTGCCATCAATACGATCTATGTTTCGGTAATGACTGTGGGTGAATATGACAGGGTCAGAACCACGTGAACCTAAACCTGATGCTCACCCATTAAAGCTACCACATTTGACCAACAGATCTGATCGAAGCTCCGCAATCCTGTCACATTCTGTCATAAATGGTGATGGATGATTAAACAAATGACTGGAGCAAAGGGCTCCACAAATATCCCCATCCTCAGTAATCGAACAGCTCTGCACATCAGTGTAAAAAACTAGGATGTGGTATCTGCACCACCCTCAGCCAGAAGTGTGGAGTTGATGATCCACCTCACCCTCGCCATGATACCCACAGAATCACAGATGCCCGTCTTCAACCAATTCAATTTGCTGTTCGTGACATGAAAAAACAGCTGAACACAGTACGTACAAAAAGGCAATGGTCCCTGACCCCATTCCTGTAATAGGACTGAAGACTTGTGCTGCACAACAAGCCGTGTCCCTGGGGAAACTGTTTCATTCCAGCTCCAACTCTGACATCTCCCTGGTAATGTGGAAAATTACTCAACTATGTTCAGTTCCTAAGAGGATTATAATTACAATCTGACCACTTACCTCCCCCTCAGACCCACCTCGACAGTCAAATTGGTGGGAGTTCTTTTTGACAGAGTTATCAAACAGCACAGAAATAACCTGCTCAGTATGATTTCAGATAAGTCCCCATGTAGAGATGGTGCTGCTGTGGAAAGGTCACTGGATTACTAATCCAGACCAGGCGAATGCTCTGGCAGCTGGTGTAAATTAAACACAATTGACAAAATATTAAGATGCAAAATCTGGTGTCCGTAAATAGTGACCTTCAAGCCAATGTCGATTGTTCACACCAATTTGCTTCACAAATGTCCTTTTAGAAAATGAATCTCCCGTGCTTTCCTGGTCTGGCCTAAACGTGACTGCAGACACACAGAATGTGATAAACTCTTCAATGGTCTCTGAATCCGCCAAACAAGACATTCTATTGTATCAAACTGTTCCGAGGTCTAAAGGATAAAACCGGACAGAACACCCGGCCACAGCCTCAGTATCGGAAAAAGGGAATGAGGAACACAGTCCTGTTGACCCTGCAGAGATCTCCTTCCTAACATCTGAGAGCTTGTGACAACATTTACAGACTACATAGAAACATCGGGAATGGAGTAGGTCATACAACACATTGAGCCTTCCCCATTTCAGTTCATGTTCAAATATGTACACAATGCACTTTTCCCACACACTGTACACATCCCTTAATGTGAATTACTGTGCGAAGCTATAAAGTAGGAAGTGCACTCGTCCCTTTGGTCTGTCGAGTTTCCTACCCAATTCAATATAATGATACCTGGCCCTTTATTTCCATATCGTTCTCCTTCTCTCCAACCATTCCTTTACTGTCTCTACGTCCGTATTTATTTTCAGTGTCTTGGCTTCCAGGTTCGAGTGCATTCCCCAGGTTCACCAGTCGCTGAGTGCAGACATTTATTGTCATCTCATTGCAGAATGGTCTGTCTGTACCTAATACTGTGGACCCTTGTTTCAGACACCACAGCCAGGGGAATTATTATCCCTGCTTCCAATCCATCTCACCCTGTCAGAGCTTGATATATCTCACTGAGATCTCCACTCATTTTCCTAAACAGTCCCAGTCGCCCCAAACTCTGCTCCCACAACAAGCCTGTCATCACAAAGATCGGTCTGGTCATCCTTCACTGCTCTCCCTCAATGTCAGGTTTGTCCTTTATTATGTACCGAGACCAAATCTGCACAGAACACTGCACAGTGTTTGAGATAGGGTCACACCAAAGCCCTCTACAGCTGCAGTAAGACACCCTTACTCCTGGACTCAAATCCCCCTGAAATGTAGGTCAGCACATCATTGATCTTCCTATCTGATTTTTGCTCCTGCAATATTGTTTTCAGTGACTGGTGTACAGGGAGATCCAGATCCATAGCAATGTTACAGCTCCCCACTTGGTAGGTCTATGTGCACTGGGCAGCGTGTGAATGCCATTCCCAGTATAGCCTTGTGGGTTCAGACCTCACTGCGCTGTAGGGACCTCGGAGGGCCGCGCAGAAGGAAACAACAAAAAGGCGCATACGTCGCTTTTCAGATCAACATGTTTCAAATAATCCCTTTTCAAATGAAAAGCTGCCAATCTCTTGTTCCCACTAAAGGGTACACCGTCACCTCTACCCACCTTGCTCTCCTTCTGCCACGTATTTGCCCATTCACTCCTCTTGTCTTAGTCACCTTGAAGCTTTTTTACAACCTCCTCACCCACTCGCAATCCAACATCCTTTAGTTCTCTCAGCAGGTTGGGATATATTGTATTTGATTGCCGCAACCAAATGTTTAATGGGTATTGTGAACAGATGGGACCTGAGCACCGATACCTGTGATACCTCAGCAACCTTCCTCTGTTCAAAATATCTGGTTTTTCAATTAATTTATTTTGTGAATCTGGGTGTGACTGGCTGGGCCGGCATTTATTGCCTCTCCCTGGTTGCCCCTTGAGAAGGTGGTGGTGAGCTGCCTTGTTGAACCGTTGCAGACCACTGTGGATTCAGTGACAGTTACACCATTGAATGCCAAGGGCAGTGTTTAGATTGTATTTTAGTGGTGATGGTCACGGTCTGGCATTTGTGTGACGTGACTATTACTTGCCATTTGTCAGCCTGGATACTGTCCAGATCTTGCTGCATTTGGACATAGACTGCTTCAGTATCTGATGAGCCACAAATGTTGCTGAATATTGTGCAATCATTGGCGAACATCCCCACTTCTGACCTTAGAATAGAGGCAAGGTCATTGCTCAAGCAGCCCTGAAGATGTATGGACCTAGGCCACTGCCCGAGGGACTCCTACAGACTTGACTGGAGCTAAGTTGACTGACCTTTATCAACCATGACCATCTTCCTACATGTTAGGTATGATTCCAACCAGCGGGGAGTTTCCCTCTGATACCCATTGATTCCAGTTTTGCTAAGGCCCCTTGACACCATACTTGGTCGAAGGCAGCCTTGATTTAAAGGGCTATCACTCTCACCCCACCTCTGTAATTCAGCTCTATTGTCCATGTTTGAACCACGGTAATGAGGTCAGGAGCTGAGTGGCCCTGGTGGAGCCCAAACTGAGCGTCATTGACCAGGGTATTGCTGGGCAGGTGCTGCTTGAAAGCACTGAGACCTTTCACCACTTTACTGATGATCGAGAGTAGACTGATAGAGTGGTAATTGGCCGGATTGGATTTGTTCTGCTTTTTATATACAGGAGACACTTGGGGTAATTTTCCACATAATCGGGGAAATGTAATTGTTGTAACGGTATTGGAACAGCTTGGTGAGGGCAGTGACAAGGTCTGGAGAACAACGTTTCAATACTATTGACAGAATGTTGTCAGAGTATGTACCCTCTAGGGTATCCAGTATCTCCAACTGAATCTAGATATCGCATGGAGTGAATCAAATTGGTTGATGACTGGTAACTGAATTGTTGAGGACCACTGGAGGAGGCTGAGGTGGATCACCACTCAGCACTTCTGACTGAAGATTGTTGCGAATGCGTGAATATTATCTTTTGCACTGAAGTGCTGGGCTTTTCCATCATTAAGGATGGGGATACTTGTGGAATCTCCTACTCCGACGACTTGTTTAATTGTCCATAACTATTCTCAACTAGAAGTGGAAGGACTGCAGAGCTTAGATCTGATCCGTTGCTTGTGGAATCACTTCGCCTGTCTGTCACTTACTGCTTGTGCTGTTTGGCACACAGGTAGTCCTGTTTGGTGACTTCATCAGGCAGACACCTCATTGTCAGGTATGCCCGGTGCTGCTCCTGCCATCCTGCACACTCCATTGAACCAATGTTGATCCTCTGGTTTGATGGTAATTGTTGTGAGGAGGATATGCCAGGCCATGAGGTTGTGCTGGAGTACAATTATGCTGCTATTGATGACCCACAACACATTATCGAAACCCAGACTTGAGCTGTTCGAAGTCTGTCCCAGTTAGCACGGGGATAGTGCCACCTAAAATGGTGGAGGTTATTCTCAATGTGCAGGTGTGACTTTATCTCCACAATGACTATGCAGTGGTCACTCTTACCCGATACTGTCATGGACAGATACTTCTGCAACTGGCAGATTAGTAAGGCTGTGGTCAAATATGGCTTTTCCCTCTTGTGGGTTCCTTCACCACCTGCCGCAGACCGAGTTGAGAAGTTATATCCTTTCGGACCCAACCAGCTCAATCAGTAATGCTGCTGCTGAACCACTCTTTTTGTGGACATTGACGTCCCTAACCCAGAGTACATTTTGTGCCTTTGTCACCCTCAGAGCTTCCTCCAAGTGTTGTTCAGCTTGGAGGAGTAATGACTCATCAGTTGGAAGAGGCTGGTGCATGGTAATCAGCAGGAGGTTTCCTTTCCCATGTATAAACTAACGCCATGAGACTTCATGGGATACAGAGTCACTGTTGAGGACTCCCAGAGCAATTCCCTTCCAACTGTATCCCACTGTGCCACCACTTCTGCTTTGTCTGACCTGCTGGTGAGAGAGGAGATATCCGGGGAAGGTGATGGGGTGTCAGGGATATAGTCATACTCACAGAATCTGACCTTAAGTACAATGTCAGGCTGTTGCTCCACGTGTCTGTTTATTTCTATTCACTGTTTCTTGCCTGCTGTCCCATTCTAGAAACATGACCATATATTTGCCCCAATCCACTAAGATTTGAATTTGCAAATTAGGCTGGGAGCTTTATCAACATTTTTCTGAAAATCCACGTGTTTTACATCCATTGTTTCTCTTTCATTTGTCTCCCAGTCTGTTTCTCAAACATAATTCCCATTTCATAAATCTATGTTAGTGTTGTCTATGACCATTACTTTCAGTCCCAATGATTTCTCCCAAACCATTTATTTACTATGTTCTGTGTTCCATGTACTATTTCGTTTTCCAGACCAGACTTGGTTTTCCTGGTATTGTCAGAAAGTTCTGTAAAGACAGAACTGAAGTTGTGGATTCGTAGTTTTGCCATTTCCCTGTTTCCCATTCTCCATTCTCTGGTTTCAAACTGGAAAGAAACTGCACTGTTTTTTCATATTTCTCACATTGACATAATTTGACAAGCTATAACAGTTCACTCTTATAACCTTGTGAACATTATCTTCAGAAACCCATCAATTCCTATCTTAAGCTGCTCAGCTCCACATCAGACACGCACAGGAGCATAGTCTCTGTACCAACAGAAATACAGCACGATCTATATTAGTCCCACTTTCCAACACCAGGCACATAGCCTGGAATGTTATGAAAGTTCCAAATGCTCGTCCAAGTACTTTTAACGTTGAGAGGTTAGCCGTGATAATTCCCCACTCAGGAAGTACATTCCAGACCTCAACACCCTCTGTGTGAAAAAAAGTAATCTTTAAATCCTCTCTGAACCTCAAACCCTTCACTTTAAACGTGATGTCCCTTGTTCTTGACCCTCTGTCTAGAAGGAACAGTTGTTGTCTGTCCACCCTGTCCATGCCCCTTGTAAACTTATCCTTCTGAATCACATCCCCCTCAGCCTCTCCGTCCAAAGTAAACAACCCGAGCTTATCCAGCCTCTCTCCATCGCTGATATGCTCCATCCCAGGGAACATCCTGTTGAATCCCCTCTGCAAACCCCTCCAGAACAATCACATCCATCCTGTAATGAGGCTCCCAGAACGACATACAGTACTCCAACGTGGACTAAACCAAGCCCTGTATAGCACTTATAATCTACTCCCTGCTTAATAAACGCTACACCCAAGGTTCAATTCTCAACTAGTCTATTACCCTGTTCAGTCACATTCAGGGATGTGTGGAGAAATACCCTCTGACCTTCCTAGTGTGCTGCCAATCATTGTGTACACCCCATGTCTGGTTCCTCCTTCCAAAGTACATCACCTCATATTTATCAGGATCACATTCCATCTGCCATTAATCTGCCCATCTGATCATTCCACTTGTATTTTCCCTGTAAAATCAGAACTTCCTCCTCAATGCCAACCATTCGGCCAATCTTTGTGTCAAACACAAACTAACTTATCACAATTCCCACCCCTCCACCCACTCCCCCTCCAGATTCACATCTATACCATTTATGAATGCTACAAACAATAAGGGACACAGCACTGATCCCTGTGGTACACCAGGGAACACTGGTCTCCAGTCACACAAACAGCCTTCTCCCACCACCCTCTGTCTCCTGACACTAAGACAAATTTCGTTGTAACTTTTCAAGTTATCCTTGATACTCTGAGATTTTACTTTATGTTTTTCAGTTTCCCATTGTGGAACTTTGTCAAAGGCCTTGTTGCAAATCTAAATAAGCGACCTCCTCAAACTAATTCAATCAAATTCATTAGATGTGACTTCACTCTGATAAAGTCATGATGGTTATCCCTGATCAAACCTTGTGACTCTGATTGGAGTTCGATTTTCTCCTTCTCTATTTTCTCCAGTAGTTTCCTGAACAGTGATCTAGTACTCGCTCATCTATAGTTACCTTGGCAAATCTCTACCACCCTTACTGTGAAGTGGAATCATATTAGCTGTTCTCAAGTCCCTCTGGCACCTCCCCTGTGGTCAGATTCCAATTAAAGTTTCCTCCCTTGACTCCAACATTATCCAGACCTGTGGATCGGTCCAATTTTATACCAGACACAGCCTCACACCCCCGCTCGTATTTTACATCAATCTGTTCAAGAGCTTTCCAGTCCATCTTCTCGAATTCTGTACCTGCATCCTCCTTCTCCCAAGTAAAACAGCTGTGATGTTTACATGTAACAATCTATCAATGTTCTCCGGGTTGACACACTGATTGCCCCCCTTTGGTTTCTAATGGATACTAACTATTTGCTGATTATTCTGTTCTACTTGCCCGTGTAGAATACCGTGAGATTCTCCCTAATCTCGCCTGCTTGCCCTTCTCCATGTCTCTCTGTTATTCAGTCCCCTCTATGTTCCTAAGTTTCTAAGTTTCACTACAATCACCTCTCATCTTTTGAAATTCGAGATCACAGGCTGAGTTTCCCCATCAGACGATCTTGCCATTATATGGATTAATCTGGAGAATACCTTTCGCAGTTCCTCTGTAGTCAGTATATTCTATCTTAGATTGGGACTCCAAACGGTACGCAATACTCTAAGTTTAGTCTCAGCAACACTGTATGCAGCTGGTGCACGACATCTTCTATATTCCAATTACATTCACATGAATGTAAACCTAATTTTTAGTTTCCTATTTGCGTGCGTTCTTCCCAATTCCTTTCACTTTAACTTTCCTTATGATGTTAGTGGGAGAGTTCTTAATGAAAGATCCTCCTGAATATCCAACGATACGTTATCCACTAGCTCCTTGTTGCCTACGTCCACAAGAATCATCTTCCAACCATTCCAAAAAATGTTTGCCACTTATGGTTTTCATTTCATCGATGCATTATCATCCTCCCCAGTTTTCCAATTACCTTCTATATATCCAGTAACACGTTCTTTGTAATTCAGCCCAAGAGACACCCGACCGCGGAGTTAACTGATCGGTAGTTCACCACTCTCCATCTTCATCCTTTCTTAAACTGTTGGATAATATTTATAACTTTTGCCATATCCAGATTGGCTAAACATCTTTCCGGAATGTATTGGAAAATAACGTGATAATCTGCGATGCATTCAATATGCCATTTGCTGCTTCCTCTGGAATTCTTGTATGAAGTACATCTGATCTGTCAGATTTATAGATACTCAATCCAGCTTTCTTTTCAAAGATGACCTCAACACTGATAAGAATGGTCTTAGACTTTACTTACACAAGTCCCATGGTCACTTGGTATTTCTGGGAGATTTTCTGGATATTCTGCCTTGAAGATAGACCCAAAGAAATTGTTTCTTTCCCCTGTGATTTCTCTGTTCTCTACAATAAATTACCCTGTCCGCACACCTACTGTTCCACATTTGACCTTGTTTTTAGTTTTGTTTCATACACTGATGTACTTTTTTTTAAAGCAGTCTTTATGTTTTTTTAGCAGTCTTTATGTTTCTCTTCAGCAGTCTTTATGGTTTTCTTTAGCAATCTTTATGTTTTTCTTTTGTTTGCATGCTGTTTCGCTTTCTGATTTCCTTCTCATTTTCTTGGTCATCCTTTACTGGGTCTACATTTCTCTGAATCCACTGGCTTACAACAACACTTGGCATTTTTCTAAGCTGCCTCCTTTGACCTAATAGGTAGTTAAAGGTGAGGCTGAAAGGGTTAGGTCGGAGAGGAGGGTGGACCAGATTGATGGGAAGGAAGATGAACACATTGGAACGTTCAAAAGGGGGAGTGTGCTGAGTTGGAATATTGGACTGGGATAAGGTGGAGTTACGGGAAATGGGGAAACTGGTGAAATCTACATTAATTCCCTGTGGTTGGAGTGTCCCAAGGCAGAAAAGGAACCTTTCTTCATCCATGCTTCGGGTGGTTAGGGTTTGGTGATGGAGGAGGCCCAGGACTCTCATGTCCTTGGCAGAGTGGAAAGGGGCGTTAAAGTGTTTAGCCACAAGGTGGTGGAGTTGGTCAATGTGGCTGTTCCAGCGATGTTCTCTGAAATGATCCGCGTATGTCTCGCCAATGTAGAGAAGACCACACTGAGTTTAAAGGATGCAGTAGATGAGGGGTTCTGTCTCCCTTCATCACCTATCACTTTCAACACCACCTTCGTCTCCCTATCGCATTCCTAGCTACCTGCCTCCTGCCACACCCCCTTCTCATTTATCTCTCAGCTGCCTTGACCCAGAAGCCTCATTCCTGATGAAGGGTTGTGCCCGAAACGTCAATGCTCCTGCTCCGAGTACACTGCCTGACTGTGCTTTTCCAGCGCCACTGATCTCCAGCAGCTGCAGTGCCCACTTTCTCCTCACACCTTCAGGGCTTGCATGATTCAGATTTATAACAGTGACTTCAAATAAAACAAACACTACCGTGTACTCAAACAGTATAAAAGAAAAACAATACATTGTGTTCACAGTTCCCAAAAGGTCCTTTACAGCAAAGTTTTCAATTATCTTTTCTGATCATCCAACATCAATTTCTAAATAACCTGATCTCTAGCTCCGTGCTCGACAAAATGTTAATGCCAGATATCTAACACATGCTCATGAAATCCATTTTTCCCAGCATTAGCATTCAGTTGGGTTAACACAGTTTAGATATAATGTAAACAGGACATTATTACTACAGTACCCACAAATGTGTATATCTCATTTTCCTGTTTTATAACATGTCCAACATTTGTATTGCAGCTTTCACTTTGATATATAACTCCCATCAATGTTTCCTTCTGCTTGCTGTTTTTATGCTCCACCTTACAAGATTCTGTAAAATCTGAGTGACGTGGACTTTGGGGAGATTAGTCGTAGAGATCATCTTGCCACATCATTTATGATCTTCTTAAGCATCATTGTGACATTTTCTCGAGTTTTCCCGTTATCCTAGTGGAGTAGAGAAGAACAATAATCATTCAACAATGCTCTATATTTGCCCCAGCGTGCTGAGACTGCTCTAACCTGGGTGGGAACCTTACAGCAGGCTGGTAAAGCATTGCTGCTGCTGTACAGGATCTTAGTGAGTTCACATCTGGAGTAGTGTGTACAGATTTGGTCTCTTCAATGAAGAAAGGATGGTGTTATGTTGGAAGCAGCTCAGAGATGGTTCCCTCAGCTGATTCCTGCAATGAAGGTGCTAGCTTATATCGAAAGGATGATCAGGTTGATCCAATAGCCATTGGAGTTTACAAAAATGAAAGAAGATCTTATTTCAACATAGATGACAGGAAGGAGTCAACAACTGAAGAGAATTACACAGATAGTGGGGGAATCCATTCCGTTCTCCAGCCTGATACACACGAACAACAGAAGGATATTCAGGCCTTTGACACTGTTACACCAGAATAGGACGAGGCTGTTCAGCCCCTGAAGCCGAATATATATTTCCAGGAGGACAGGAGGAGGCCAATCAGCCCCGTGATTCTATAACACTGGCCCCAGAGTTGGCCATGCAGCACCTGTATCCTATTACACAGCAACAGGATCAGCCCATTCAGCCATCTCAAGTCCGTAACATAGGAACTGAAAGCGGTCACACAGTGACTGGAGATTTGTTACACTGGGATAACAGGAGGCCATTCAGACCCACTGAGTCTGTTGCAAGAGAATTGGATAAGGATAAAAAAAATCTGAGACTTATTTCATGAGAAAGGAGGAGGTAATTCAGACACGTGTCTGTTGTGTGGGAACAAGAGAAGACCAATCGCTCCCTTGGTCCCATCTCTGGGATACATGAGGAGACCGTTCAGTATCTTCACCTATTATGGAGAAATATGAGAAGACCCATCAGACCCTCAAAATGTTACACAGTAACGGGAAGATTCCATAATCCCCCACCCCTCTAACGAATCAACAGGAGGTGGTCATTCTGGCCTTGGAGATGACAACTTGGGAACCCCAGAAAGACTTCATCCCATCGATTTTGTACACCAGCAGGATGTTGAGTCCAGTCAGCCACACATACCGCTTATGTAGCAACTGGATCACATCTCTTAAAACCCTTTTGCCCATCAAACAGGAATTCAAAGAAAACGTAAAGGGTTTAGAAAGGGAAAAACTTATAATAACTGAATACATTAGGGAGTAAAATGTAACAATAAAGTATTGTAATTTAAGGCAAATTATTCGAACCCATTGTTGTGGACATTTGCAAACGTAAACCACAATCCATCGGAGTCAACATGGTTTTACAAAGGATAAATCATGATTGAAGTGTTTTCTTGATTTCTTTAAAGATGTGACAAACAAGGTGGATAGTGGGAATCCTGGAAATGGAATATATCTGGTCTTCGTGAAGGATTCAGATACGTCACTTCTCCAAAGAGTGAGTGGTAAGACCAGACAGCATGGGTTTAGAAATAATTTATTGGTTTGGATGGAGGATTGGATAACTAACAAAATGCAGTCAGATGAATAAACTGTGTCAATTTCTATTGGAAAATGCAATTTGTTGGGTGTCATAGATTTCAGTTCTCATGCTTCAACCATTTGGGATCGATATTATTACTCGGTGGACGGGATAGAAAATACTATAGCTACATTTTCAGATGACACTAACATTGGTGGGAAATTACTTCGGAATGATGATGCAAGAGATTTAAAAACTATATGAATAGATTGGGTGAATGGGCAAACATTTGGCAATGAAAATTAAAGTGGATAAATATGGGGTTATTCAAGTTGGCCAGCCTAATAAAAAGGCAGATGATTATCTAAATGGAGAGAAACTTCAAAGTGCTTAAGTGCAGAGGGAGCTGGGTGCCTGCTTGCATATCACAGAAAACTTGCCTGTGGGTACTTGAAGTAATGAGGAATGCAAGCATAACTTCAGCGTTTATTTATAAAAGGATAGAGTAGAAAGGTAGGGAGTGTTGCTGTAGCTATGCAAGGTATTAGTGAGGCTGCAAGTGGAGTACAGTTTGGGTGTCCTGCAGAATGAGGTATTTCCATTGGAGGCAATTCAGAAGAGCTTCATTAGATTGATTCCATATTTGAAGTGTTTGTCTTATGAAGAGAAATTGAGCAGTTTAGGCCTATACTCTCGAGTTTATAAGAATGAAAGGAGAGCAAATTGATGTCTGTAAAATGCTAAACGTAATTGAAAGTGTAGCTGTTGAATGGATATTTTTTCATGTGGCGCAATCTACAATAAGACACTACAGTTTGAGGATCGAGAGAAAGTAGGGATGTCGAACAGAGGCCGCGATGACACCAGCCATGAACGTATTCCATGGCGGAGCAGTTTCGAAGGGTTGGATTCCTGACTGATTCTCCTTGTTCATATTCAGCTTTACGACTGTGTTACACAGTAATGTGGGAGGATTATGTATCAAACAGGAAGCAGGTACTCCGGATAAAACAGTCCAAATCAGTTTGACACAACGTCACCAGTGGAGTCACACAGTGACCAGTGCTGGGTCCTCAACTATTTACAATCTATATCAATGATCAGGAGGATGGAACAGATATACAGATACTGATTTTGGTCATGTTGCTGTGATAAGCAAGAGAGTAAATTATCAAGAGAGAGTGGAGGGTCTACAGATAGATACAGAGAGGAAAAGGCAATGGAGAATAATTTGGCAGCTGCAATATAACATGATATAATCTGTCATTTCATTCACAGGAATAATGGAAGGCAGTATGTTACTGAAATGGAGAGGGATTACAGGGATTAATGAGACTGTGTACTGGGGGGTTCACTCAGACCCGTTCAGACATGGGAGGTTTTGCTCCATCCCTGATCATCTGCTCCTTGATGCTCCAAGTGACCCCATTGCTCTCCGTACACATGAAATGTTTTGAAGTGTTTGGTTGGTGATGGGGGATGCTATTTTTAAACGTGTATCAAGGGATGGCCTTTATCCAAGATACATTCATTCTTTTATACATAAAGATCTGAAGACGATGGGAATGGCTGCCTGCTTGTGAATGAAGAGGCTGTGGCTGCAGTGAGGACAGGGCTATTCACCAACACGATGTACTGTGATGGGCACGCTGCAAGATTAATACAGACAGTGCTCCTTCAGTTCCTCTACCTCTCCCCATTGACACGGCTACTCCGCAGATACCATGTACACCATCGGGAATCCCATTATACTGGATACACCCGGCAGCTCCCTGATGAGAGTGAAACAATGTATTTACCTCATCCACCATTTTTATCCTCCGTCACTGAATGGTTACATTGATGGCAACATACTGGGAGATGATGGATAGGTCACCCAGTCCTGTTTGAAAGTTCCAGAACATAGAAGTTGAATGAAACTGTGACCTGAACAGCCACTGGCAGCACCATCCTCCCCCTGGTGTGAAGCTGCAGGACATGTTAAAGGAGGTGACACCGCTCTGTGACCAGCTCCTTGTTCAATCAGTGTCCTCTCACACTCTGCTCCTGGGTTAAGTGGTGCTTGGGAAGCTGTTCCTGGAAAATCCGGGGTGGACACAGCAGATCCCTTTCCCCACACACACTGCGTGGTTTCAAAGCTTCCCCTGTCTGCAACCTCTGCTCCATTTGTTGTTCATGTTGCAGATCCAGATGTTGTAATTACAGTCCCCAGGCTCCATCCAAAGTTGAGTCACCAAATCCAAAGGTCACCCTGAATATCTGAGGCAGCTCAGAGCACAACCTCCAGCAAACCATCCCCAGCTGCTGCACTAACATTTCAATAACAGGAGTCAGTTAGAAACCCCTCGTCTATAAGTGTTGTGGACCAGATCAGATTCCCGCAAAATATAATAAGAAGGCCGCTTAGACCCAAACCTTTCCTTATTTTGAATATAGATGTGAAGTATGCTTTCCAGATATGTTGTGACTGGTCAAACCACTCGACGTTAAGCAAAACATAATCTATTTAAATGCTTTAGTTAAAATACAATCAAAGAAAAGAACATTTCCGGATGGCTTATATGTTGGAACAGTTACACAAACAATAGATTCCGTACCTTCTTGGTATACACCGCTTGGCACAACGATATATTCAAATACAGATTCTTACATGCAGTTTTCTGATCCAGGAGAAATTAACATCAACAGAGATCTCAGAGAGAAAAGCATCTGGGGGTACTGTATTGAAACTCCGAACATATTTGGGATCCCCAGCAACTTCTGAATGCTGCAGCTAAAAACAAAACGAGGAAACCTGGTCTGGGAGAGCTGGCCACTGCCCTTCCATTGTTATCACCATTTTAATAAAACCTAAAGGCTTTCTCAGTTATTTACTTAAACTGTTTTCAGACAGAAATTCTTCACCCCTGCCTTAAAAACCTCTCGTTAAAAAAAAACTAAGATAAAGTAATCTCAAAGTTTGGGAGAAGATTTGTATCTCGGGTGCTCGTTGTTGTGGTTCTGTTCGCCGAGCTGGGAATTTGTGTTGCAGACGTTTCGTCCCCTGTCTAGGTGACATCGTCAGTGCTTGGGAGCCTCCTGTGAAGCGCTTCTGTGCTGTTTCCTCCGGCATTTATAGTGGCCTGTCTCTGCCGCTTCCGGTTGTCAGTTCCAGCTGTCCGCTGTAGTGGCCGGTATATTGTGTCCAGGTCGATGTGTTTGTTGATAGAGTCTGTGGATGAATGCCATGCCTCTAGAAATTTCCTGGCAGTGCTTTGTTTGGCTTGCCCTATAATGGTAGTGTTGTCCCAGTCGAATTCATGTTGCTTCTCCTCTGTGTGTGTGGCTATCGAGGATAGCTGGTCGTGTCGTTTCATGGCTAGTTGGTGTTCATGGATACGGATCGTTAGCTGTCTTCCTGTTTGTCCTATGTAGTGCAGTCCTTGCATGGAATTCTGTACACAACATTGGTTTTGCTCATGTTGGGTATCGGGTCCTTCGTTCTGGTGAGATATTGTCTGAGAGTGGCTGTTGGTTTATGTGCTGTTATGAGTCCTAGTGGTCGCAGTAGTGTGGCTGTCAGTTCGGAAATGCTCCTGCTGTATGGTAGTGTGGCTAGTCCTTTGGGTTGCGGCATATCCACAAGCTAGGGACACAGCCAGGCAGAACGGATTCAGGATGATCCAGGTAATGATTACAGACGCTCACAGCAGACTACACAAATACAGACAAGAAATTGCGCGTTAAAACCGTTAATTTCAACAACCACCAATCAGGAAAGGACCTGGACCATAGAACAGGCCGTCGCCATAGGACAGAACAGGTCCACACACCGCAAAAAAAAAGTCACTAAAAGAAAAACTGGTCAAACTAACACACAACGAAGAGGACACCACAATACACACCTGGGTTAAAAACCTCTCCCACAGACAGCTCACACACAAGGAAAGAACAAAACTGGCTAATGGGCTCAACTACAACCACAGGGACGCCAAGACAGCAGACTTCCTAGCAGCACTAGAATGCACACTCAGGAACAATGGACTGACAGAAGAGACACAACAAACAGTGAGACAAAATATCGTACATCTGATAACTAGAAAAAGACAAACACAACCTCAACACCAAGGAGAGGGAAGCACTAAAATCACAAAGAAATGATAAGAACATAATCATACTACCAGCAGACAAAGGCAGAATGACGGTCATCCTGGACAAAGCAGAGTACATCCAAAAAGCACAACAACTACTTGCAGATATCAACACCTACCAAAAGCGGGAGTTTGACCCCACCCCACAGCTCACTAATAGGATAAACACACTCAGGAATCTACAAAAAAGCGGACAGATAACCAGGTCTGACCGACAAAGAATGAAACCTGAAAGCAACAACACCCCCAGATTCTATGGACTACCCAAAGTGCACAAACCAGACATCCCACTCAGACCCATAGTATCACTACCAGGGACACCATCACACAAACTGTCCAAAGAATTACAGCAGAAACTGAAACACCTGATCAGCGGATCCAGACAATCTATACAATCGACACAGGAATTCTTGGACATCATCAGAAATAGTCACATAGACAAGGAAGACACTCTGGTCTCATTCGATGTAACGGCACTCTTCACCTCTATCGACAAAACCCTAGCCAGAGAAACAATAGCCAACCCTTCTAGACAGACATAACAGACAACAGGACGTTAAATCTATCAAAAAAGACGGCATACTTAAACTACTGGACTTGTGCCTCACAACACACTTCACATTCAACAACCAGATGTACGAACAAATCAACGGAACACACATGGGCTCATTGATCTCTGGAGTCATAGCAGAAGTAGTAATGCAAAAGTTAGAACAAACAGTCTTATCGCAAATTCAACCCACACTCTGGGTCAGATACGTGGATGACACCTTTGTAATAATTAAAAACACAGAAAGAGAGAACACACACCAGATCATCAACGCCACACTCACAGGAATCCAATTCACTAGAGAGGAAGAAAAGGACAACCAACTCCCATTCCTAGACGTGGTGGTACAGAGAACACCAAACGGAGAATTCACCACAAAGGTTTACAGGAAAGATACACACACAGACCAAGTCCTAAACTATGAAAGCAACCACCCCAACACACACAAACGAAGTTGCATCAAGACACTATTCAAAAGTGTCACAACACACTGCAGCACACCAGAACTGCAAAAAGAGGAAGAGGAACACCCATACAAGGTATTCGACAAAAACAGATACTCTCGCAATTTCATCAACAGATGCCTAAGGGAAAGACAACGGAACGAGGACATGCTGCAACCCAAAGGACTAGCCACACTACCATACATCAGTAGCATTTCCGAACTGACAGCCAGACTACTGCGACCACTAGGACTCATAACAGCACACAAACCAACAGCCACTCTCAGACAATATCTCACCAGAATGAAGGACCCGATACCCAACATAAGCAAAACCAATGTAGTGTACATAATCCCATGCAAGGACTGCACAAAACATTACATAGGACAAACAGGAAGGCAGCTAACGATCCGTATCCATGAACACCAAATAACCACGAAACGACATGACCAGCTATGCTAACTAGCCACACACACAGATGAGAAGCAACATGAATTCGACTGGGACAATACTAGCATTATAGGGCAAGCCAAACAGAGAACAGTCAAGCAATTCCTAGAGGCATGGCACTCATCCACAGACTCTATCAACGAACACATCGACCGGGACCCAATAGACTGGCCACTACAGAGGACAGCTGGAACTGACAACCGGAAGCGGCAGGGACAGGCCACTATAAAAAACGGAGGAGACAGCACAGAATTGCTTCACAGGAGGCTCCCAAGCACGGAGGATGTCACCGAGACAGTGAACAAAACGATTGCAGGACAAATTCCCAGCTCGGCGAACAGAACCACAACAGAAAATAACCTTTTTACAGTGATAGTATCCTCACAACTCCATCTTTAATAAAATAATCCATCCATATACAAAGGTGGATTCATTTTAGACCTCCTAATCTTCCTCTATTGGTAGACTGGAATGAATATATATTACATTGAATCTGAGCATACAAATGTTCACAGGTAGTTTCGATTTCAGTCATTTTACTCCTGCCACAGAATGCCTTTTATCTTTCTTCGTCCAAGTCTCCACAACGTGTCAAAACTTACTTTTTCTCGCCCTGTCAACTTTATAATTTCAAGTTGAATGGCAGCAATAATAAACTCAATAAATTTTTTCTCCCTAAACTTCTCCACAAACTTTAAGGGGTCACGATCAGTGATAAAGATTTGTCTCAGGTATGTTATTCGCAATGTAAATGCTGAAATGTTGTAACGCCAACACCAAGCTCAAGGCCTCCTTCCCCATTGGGGAATAAATCTGTTGATGTTTCCACTGGACACTCCAACCACACGTTACATAATGGAGCACTTCTCATCTCTCCAATACTCCTTCTGAATGACATAGCTCCTCATGTCTCAGCATAAAAGAGTTACATACTTCTGTATCTCTTAATGCTGTAATCTCTTTACCTGCTACTCCTGGCCTATGCCAGTAAACCTTACTCTCACAGGGAAATGTTTTAAGAAGATCTCACACATTCTTCTCAATCCCTCACAGAAACCAAACTTTGATTTCTGAACCCAATCATCATCATCAGCCATTTCTAATCTTGCCATTGTAACTCTCTGCCCTTCCACACGAGTTCTCACGACTGCAGGAAGTGAATTGTTGAACTTCTCCAAAATTAGAGTCTCACTCAGAGTGCCAAAGGTTTGTTCTGTTTTTAATACCCTTCCCCACCTTTCAAAATTACTTTGTTTGATTCTTTCAAACACAACGTGCGTTGAACCAGGGATGCTATTTTAGATTCCTGAAACACTGTCGGCTTCTGGCACAAGCTCATATGCACTTCAGATGGTTTTCTTCACCTCCTCCGATGGGGATGCAAATACCTATCAGCTTTGTTTGGATAAACTAAATCCACATGTTCTCTGGCCACTGCACTTGTTTAGCCACTTTCTGAAATGAAATTAAAAAGGCTCCCCCATAATTCTCATCAAATTTAGATAATGCTTGGATGTATTTAAACATATCCTGATCAGGCCTTTGGCTACCATAGGGTTGCTACTACTTCACTATCCTCTAATGGAAATCCATACAAAATGAAGAGGAATTTAGAATAACTTAAGTATTGGAAAACTTAACCGAATAATGGATACAGTACGTTCTACAAATGAACTGTTCAATCTATTAACATCACCTCAACACACCCCTTGGCAAAAAGGAACATTCAGATATGCATTCTTGCATACAGTTCTCCAATCCAGGAGGAAACACCATCAAGTGAGGCTTTAGAGAGAGTAGCAGCTCGGGATAATTTACTAAAACTTCCAACCCCTTTGGGACCCCAAGCACACGGTGATTGTTACAGCTACAAGAAAAAACAAACTAGAAAGCCTGGTCTGTGTGAGCTGGCCATTGTTACTACTATTTATTAAAAACGCTAAAAGCCCCGTAAGTTATTTACTTCAGCTGTTTTCAGTCGACAGTTTGGCCTTTAAGACCTCTTACTAAAAAAGAGAAACTAACACTTTATTTAAAAAAGTGACAGCATTGTCAGGCAATTTATATGCCTTGTCCTTCACTCAGTGGGCTTCTTCGTGTTACTGATCGCAAGGTCACCTGAGAGGGACAACCACAGGTCCAGACCAAGTTACAAGGATGTATCTCATAACTTCTGAAACATGCCTGTCCATCGACCAGCACATGGGAAGTGAACAACAGCTTGATACACCATTTCAGTATTTCTGAGCTACACAATGCCAGCACTCGATACACGAGGGAGCCAAAACCCAAGGCCAAGGAAAGATACAGAGGGACAGAGAGATTCACTTTAAAGACAGAAACAGTCAGTTAATTAACTGAAAAGATGTTGTGGAAATATGTGGAAAAAGACAGGGCAGTGGGACTAACTATCGAAGTGAGATCTTCGTGATTAAAATAACAAGAATGAGAACATTGAATAAAGGCATTGTCAGATCAGCTGGAATAGTTTGTTACATCAAGTTCTAAATCTGCTTCACAGAACACCACAAAGAACATAAACTGGGACAAGATGACAGCCCAGCATGGAGAGCTGTGCAGACCATGCTCGTGTGTTGCTCAGTAAACTGCACTATCTGCCCAGCATGAGAGTATTGCAAACTTTACTATCATATGCAAACTATACTCACATCAGATTATTGCCTACAATGGGAAGGTGTGTGTGTGTGTGTGTGTGTGTGTGTGTGTGTGTGTGTGTGTGTGTGTGTGTGTGTGGTTGAATGCGAAATTCATTGTTTGAGAAGGAACGCACGTGGAGGAAACTATTATAAATATGAAAAACTGGCAGGCTTTTTATGAATCAACAGAGAGAGAACGAGAGAGGTTTCATGGACAGAAAAGATAAAGTGTTTGAGAATGTGAAAATAAAGCCATTGCCAGACACAACAGCAATATACATCGGCGTGCACATGAATGACAGATGGATGGGAGTTTGGAGTGAGGTCTAATCAGATTTGTTTCGGCAGGTCTGAAGCCAGGAGCGTCAGCAGCAGATTATTGGCTTCATTAAGCCTGTACTTCATAGCTCAAGGTTCAAACAGCAGATGGAATAAACCGGTGAGATATATTCTGGAGTGGTAAGTATTTCAAGTTAGAAATGTTCAGGGTATGGTGTCAAGAATTAGGTCATAGTCAAAGAGATGTCCCACAATTGTGACTTGTCTGCTTCAGCTGCTGCTATTGGCAAGGGCTGGGATGGAAACAGTGGAAGGAAGTGGAGTTTGTAACCAGAGCAGTAGACGGTGACCTCCATGCTCTTAACAGCAAAGGCAATGATACAATGCATTGTGGTTCTCCCCTGAAACTGAATAGATCAACATAGAGACCCGTGAGTAACACTGCCAGAACAGAGAGCGAGACAGTAATTGAACACGTTCATTAATGTAGTTAGTAGTGGTCTGTAGAGTGAATATCTGGATGGAGAGATTCAACAGGAACAATAATAGTGACAAGATGTGTAGACTATATGAAATAACAATAATACAGTCATAACTGGTTTATAAAAAACAAAATCTGGACAGTGATACTCACCAGGAACACCAACGATAGCCAGGAAGGGATAATAAAAATATTGAATAATGAGAAGAGCGTAGAAGATCTGCGATGATAATGACAACCAATAAAATGAAGAAAGATACCAAACATAATCGGATAAGCTCCTGTATATTGTTTGAATATTCCAGTCTAATGTTCTCAGATTCTGATCCATTGTTGGAACATTCCTGTCTAATGTTCTCAGATTCTGATCCATTGCTGGCACATTCCAGTCTAATGTTCTCAGATTCTGATCCATTGCTGGCACATTCCAGTCTAATGTTCTCAGATTCTGATCTCTCCTCCCCTTCTCTCTGGATCTGCTGATCCCTGTCAGTGCTGTCGGTGATGGTCCCGCTCATGTTATGGAATAACACATTGAACGCAGCCCATTTATCATTAAAAGATGGAAACCCTCCACTGGGATAATTAGAATCCATGGAGATTGGCATTAATCACACTTACCGAACAAATAGGCTCAGTTAACCTGTTGAAAACAACACTTTTCCCTTACTGGTTTTGGATGGAATGGATGAGGGTTGCTGAGCGATGGATCATAAATCTTTAAATCTTTTAAATCTTTTTATTAACTTGTATATGAGAGTATTAATAGGACACTGCAGGCGTCTATATATGTTCCACTCTGTTTACGAAAGGAGGCAGTTATAAAATAACAGATCGACTGCATAAAAAAAATTCGGGTGGGCAAGTTTCTCGATACCTGAACACAAAGTACAGTAATGATTGACCAGAGTGCGGCCACTCCTGGTTTTAATTCCCTGTTGTCAAATCCTTTCATAACCTTGAGATTATTGACACTGCTGCTCAGGAACAGGCCGAAGCAATTCTGTCCCTATGGGCCTCTTACAGAGGGATAGGAGAAGGCCATTCAGCCCATTTTACCCTGTTACTACTTGAAAAGGTGGAAAGCTGGAATATTGGCACATTTTGCTGAAAGAATCATTCGCTGCAGCTTTATGAAGTGTTACTGAGAGGGCACCTGGAGTAAATAGTGTTGTTTGTGTTTCTGTAACTGAGAAGGAATAGATCTCCATTAGATACAGTTTACCAGTTGATCATAATCCATGGCTTGCTATGTTATTTAATGTCTCATCTCTGTTACACAGGGACAGGAGGAGGCCATGAAGCCTCTTGAGTCCATTTCAGAGGGACAAGACGGGATCATTCAGCCTGTCCAGTCTATTACAGAGGGACAGGAGGAGCCTATTCAACCTCTCGAGCCTTTTACAGAGGGACAGGAAATGTTTATTTAACATTCGAGTCTGTTACACATAAATATTAATTTTAAACTAGTTGTGGAATAGGAAAGACCTGATGTAAACATTAAAGTTCTATCTTTGAACAAGGCCAATTTTGGAAGTGTTCGGCGAGCCCTGTAAAAGGCTGATTGGGATACCCTATTCACAGGTAAAGGGATGGTTGGAAAATGCAAGGCCATCAAAACTTGGTTTCAGAGAGTCCAGAGCCAACGTGTTCCTATTAGTGAGATGGGTAAGGCTGGTGGGTGCAGGGAGTGCTGGTTGGCTAAATATATTGATGTTATGGTCAAGGGAAGCAAGGAGGCATATGTCAGGTAAACAGAGCTGAGATTAAGTGAATCCCGAGAGGAGTATAAGGGCAATAAGTGTATAGTCAATGGGGAATTCGGGCCAGAAAAATGTGGACATGAGATAGCTTTAGAAATAGGGTTAACGAGGCATTGAAGCAACTCTACACATCCTTTAATTACAAAATATTAACTAGGGAGAGAATAGGGCACCTTAAAGATCAGTAAGGCTACGTATGTGTGCAACCATAGGAGGTGGAAGGGATACTAAACAAGTATTTTTCCTAGTATTTAATGTAGAAGAGGTTACAAGAGTGAGAGAATGAAGAAATACATAGTGATATCTTGAAAAGTATCTATATTACAAGGAGATGTTGGACATTTTAAACATATAAAGGTGAACAAATCCCTGGGACCTGATCAGTTGTATCCCAGAATATTATGGGAAGCTCGGAAAGAATTTGCACAGCGTTTTGCTGATATATCTGTAAGATTGATTTCCACAGGTGAGGTGGAAAAAAAATTGGAGGGTTGCTAGCATAGTGTCATTATTTCAGAAATTAAGGAAAACCCAGGTAACTATAGATCGGTGAGCCTGACGTCAACGGTGACTAAATTGTTGGAGGGGATTTTGAGGGAAACGATGTATATGCATTTGGAAAGACAAGGACTGAAGAGGGCTTTGTACATTGGAGATCACGTCTAACTGACTCAATGGAATTTTTTGAGGAAGTGAAGAAGATGATTAATGAAGGCAGGACAGTGGATGTTGTCTTCATGGAATTCAGTAAGAAAACCAAAATGTTCTACATGGTAGACTGGTTAGCAAGGTTAGGCTGCCTGCGATCCAGGGAGAACTCGCAATTTAGGTCAAAACATTTCGTGAATATCGGAGACAGGGTGTGACAGTTGGCATTTGTTCATTAAACTTGGAGACCTGTGACCAGTGGCGCTGCTCGCAAAGATCAATAGTGGGTCCATTGCCTTTTGTTACTTTACAAATCATTTGGACTTGAGTATATGAAGTATTGTCAGTAAGTTTGTAGATAATTCCAAATTTGGTGGTGTAGTCGACAGTGAGGACTGATCTCTCAGAATATAATGGGAACTTAATTAGGTGAGCTGAGGAGTGGCAGATGGAGTTTATTTTAGATAAATGTGAGGTGTTGCATTTTGGCAAGAAAAGTCAGGGCCAGGCACACAGGTCGGATCCTGTCGAAAGTTGCCAATCAAGGAGAACTCCATAGAAATTATAGAATCCCTACAGTTAGGAAACAGGATTTTCGGCCCATCGAGGCTACTCCGTCCCTCTAAACAGTATCCCACTGGACATACCCCAACCCTATCCCTCTCAGCCTGCATTTCCCATGGCTAATGCACCTTGCCCTCACATCCAAGTGTACTATGCACAATTTAGGATGGCCAACCTACCCTTACCTGTATATCATTATACTGTCGGAGGGAAACATAGAATCCGGAGGAAACTCACACAGACACGGGGAGGATGTGCAAGCTCCACACAGCCAGTCATTCAAGGATGGAATTAAACCCCGATCGCTGCCCTGTGAGGCACCTTGTGGTGCAGGTTCTCCGTTCCTTGAAATTGCCGTCACAGGTAGACAGTGCAGTGAAGAAGGCACTCGGTGTTCTTCCCGATATTGGTGCGTGCTTTGAGTCTATGCGTTTGCATGACATGTTGCATCTGTACAGGACATTGATTTGGCCACTTTTGTAATATTGCCTTTAATTCTGGTCACCCTGCTGTCGGAGAGATGTTGTCAAACTTGAAAGGGTGCAGAAGAGATTTAAAAGAATGTTGCAGGTGTTGGAGGGTTGGAGTTACAGGGAGAGTTTGAATAGGCTGGGAGTATTTTCAAGTGTTGAGGCTGAAGGTGGACCTTAAAGAAATTTATAAAATCAGGAGGGGCATAGAAAAAGTAAACAGTCAATGTATTTTCCCAGGATAGACAATTCCAAATAAGGAATATGAAGGCTTAAGGTGAGAGGAGAATGATTTAAAAAGGGAAATGAGGGACAACATTTTCACACAGAGACCGCTGTGTGTATGGATTGAACAGACAAAAGAGGTGGTGGAGGCAGGTACAGTTACACCATTTAAAAGGCATTTGGATGGATACATGCATGGGAAGTGTTTAGAGGGAGATGGGCCAAGTGCTGGCAAGGGAGACGAGATTAATTTAGGATATTTGGTTGGTATAGATAACCAGACCGAAGGATCTTTTTCTTTGCTGTACATCTCTGAGAGCCTATTGACTCTTGAGAGCTTAACACGGGAACAGGAGGAGGCTATTCAGCTTCTGAATTCTGTAAGTCAGCTGGTTTGTTCAATTACTGACAGTAAAATACAAAAATAAACCATTCAAAATTTGATGGTGTTTTACAGAAACAGGAGAAAGGCCTTAAGCCAAGAAAAGCTGTAAAGAATATGAAGCGGCTATTCAGTCTCTCACCTCCATTCCACAGGAGCAGCCTGTGAGCACAGAGCTATTGGAGCCTGTTACTCAGGAGCAGGAGGAGGACATCTACTTTCACAAAACTTCGATTTGGAGGCAGTCACTCAACTGCTTGAGACTGGGACACAGGAACAGGAAGGAGTCACTCAGCTGCTGAAGACTGGGACACAGGAACAGGAGGGAGTCACTCAACTGCTCGAGACTGGGATATAGGAACAGGAGGTAATCAATCAACTGCTCGATATTGGGACACAGGAACAGGAGGGAGTTACTCAGCTGCTGAAGACTGGGACACAGGATCAGGAGACAGTCACTCAAATGCTCGAGACTGGGACACAGGAACAGGAGGGAGTCACTCAGCTGCTGAAGACTGGGACACAGGAACAGGAGACAGTTATTCAACTGCTCGAGACTGGGACACAAGATCAGGAGGGAGTTACTCAACTGCTCAAGACTGGGACACAGGAACAGGAGGCAGTCACTCAGCTGCTGAAGACTGGGACACAGGAACAGGAGACAGTTATTCAACTGATCGAGACTGGGACACAGGAACAGGAGAGCGTCATTCAACTGCTCGAGACTGGGACACAGGAACAGGAGGGAGTCACTCAACTGCTCGAGTCTGGGACACAGGAACAGGAGGCAGTCACTCAACTGCTTGAGACTGGGACACAGGAACAGGAGGCGGTCATTCAACTACTCGAAATTTGGACACAGGGAAATCTAGAGGCTAGAGAGGCCCGAGGATCCTGTTACACAGGAACAGGAGGAGGTAACTCACTCCCCACCAGTATAGGACACTGGGGGAGATGGGGAGTTTGCTTGGAACAAACATAAATATATGAATAAGTTGCATTCGTGGTCCACACAATCCTGCTCCAACATTCACTAAGACCACGGCTGATCTGATGGTGATACCCTCATTCCATTTTACGGAGACTGTCCTCTCTGCGGCCTCTGCTCCATTTGTTGGTCATGTTGCAGACTCAGATGCTGCAACAACAGTCACCATGACTCATCCAGATGGTCGGGTCTAAGGATGAGTCAGGATTTGAAGGGTCCAATAACAAGAATGAAAACACAAAATAAAGGTATAGCCAGATGTTTAGTTCTCTCACATTCGCAATCCAACTCACATAACCAGCCCATCCATTATACTTTCAGGATGGAGCACTGTGCAGATATGGCTGCCGTACTGCAGAATACAATCCAGCAATGTCCAGAATGGAACTCTATGCAGCCCACACCAATGCTGGATCTATAATCCTGGGCTAAATGTCCAACGTGGGGAGCTGTGCAGACCGCACTGGTTCATACATATATAAACCCAGGCTGTTGCATTGTTTGGTAACACTGTGTTAGATCACTGCCCAGTGTGGGGAAACATGTAACCAATGCTGAAAGTGACAGGATGTGCAGCTCCCATCCATTTACAGCTCCATATCTCCACTGTACTTTGACAAAGGTGCCATGGATGTGAAAATCACTGCGATGTAGCGATGTAAATGGAAACATTTTAAATACCAATAGTTCCGTTTCAGGCTAGTATCACACCAGTATTTAAAGTTGAAATACCTGAGATAATATCCAATGAGGTTTCGTGAATGGTGCAAAGTAGTTAGAGGGGGATGGTAATGTTATAGTGATTGCACTATAATCAATAATGTGAATTAGAGGAACAAATATGCAGGGGGACTGGGGAGACTTGCAGGAACAATAGGGTTGTTATAATAGGTGATTTCAATTTTCCTAACATCGACTGGGGCTTCCAGATAGTTAAGAACTTAGGTGGAACGTAATTTGTTAAGTGTGTTCAGCGAAGTTTCCACAATCAATATATAGAGTATCGTACTCGGGAAGAGACAAACACGACCTACTGTTGGGAAATAGGTGAAGGAGATAAAGTGGGGGAGCATTTTGGTAAAAGTGATCAGAGTTGTATTAATTTTAAAATAGTTATGGTAGGGACAAAATTGGTCCACAGATTCAAGTTCTAAATTGGGGCAAGGCGTATGTTGTTGGAATTAGACAGTGGATTGCAGGGGATGATTGGAGTAGTTTGATTCCAGGTAAAAGGATCTCGGGCAAGTGGGAGGGCTTTAAAAGTGAGATAGCTCGCGTTCAAGGTTTCCATTTTCCTGTGTGGGTGAAGGTTATGTGAGACTGGAAGAGAGAACTCTGGATGTCAAGAGATATTGAGGCTTTGTCTAGAAAAAAGGAGGCGTGGCTCATGTTCAGGCAGCTCATATCAAGGGAATCCCTGGAGGTATACAGGGGATAGAGGAGTTTACTGAAGAAGGATATCAGCAAGGCCATAAGGGGTTATCAGTTAGTCTTGGCTGAGAAGATTAGAGTGAATCCAAATTCAGTATAGTAAAGATAAAGAGCAACTAGAGAGAGAATAGGATGCTTTAAAATCCAAAACCGGCATGCATGTGTAAAACCTCAAGAGATGGGTGAAATCCTCAATTTCCCCTCTGTGTTTATCATGAAGAAAGACTTGAAGACCTGTGACCTTTGTTGGTTAGTTGTCATATCTTGGTACTGTCCATATCACAGTAGAGTTGCTGTTGGACATATTAGAATGCACAAAGTCGGACAAATCTCTTGGTCCTGACCAGATATATCTGAGGACACTGTAAGAGGCGAGAGAAAAAGCTGAGGGACCAAGATCCCGGAAGTCTGGACGGTAGCAAATGTTGTGCCCTTATTCAAGAAGGGCTGCAAAAAAAAAATCCTAGGAAATATAGACCAGTAAGCTTCACACCTGTTTTCGGTAAACCACTTGAGAAGGTTCTGAGAGATAAGATGTGCATGCATTTGGAAAGAAAGAGTTTGACTTGGAGCCGTCAGCATGGCTTTATGCCTGGCAGATCATACCTTACAAATTTTGTTAGAGATTTTTGAGGAAGTGACCAGGAAGGTCGATGAGAGCAGGGATGCATGTATATTCTATATGGATTTCAGTAAGGCCTTTGCTAAGGTTCCACATAGTAGGCCGCTCTAGAAGGTTAGATCGCATGATATCCAAGGTGAACTGGCAAATTAGACTGAGCTGCCAGTGGAAGTGGTTGAAGTGAGCACACTAACAACATTGAAAAGGCAATTGGACAAATACATAGATAGGAAAGGATTAGATGCATACAGAGCAAAGGCAGAGAAATGGCAGATTGGTAGATAAGGGGCAATTACACCATGGTTTGTTGACGGAGCACAGTGGGCATATTGGATGGGCGAGTACAGAGGGGGAACATTCCCATCCTAGAGGGTGCCACACCAACAGACCCATTGAGCATGGTCTGGGCTGACTACCAAATTCAGTGCAGTATTTGAGGTCTGAAGAAATGTCCAGCAATGCAGGACAAGCATCAATAACCTTCTCCGCTCTGTCAGGATAAGGGTCACCGTATTCTGTCTGCTCCCTCACAATCACTGTATATCTGTTATGGCACCGATCCCTGAACAAGGCTCATGATCCCCCACTCTCACTACTGCATGCAACACCTTCTCTCTCTCTCTCTCTCTCTCTCTCTCTCTCCTTTGCAATACCTCCCACACAGTCATAGAATATACTGGAGAATGCCGATTATAGAATGTTCCAGATAATGTTCCAAATATTTCCCAGTTTCAGGAAAATGGCAGTGTCCCAGTTTGTAACACAAAAGAGTCACTTGACTCACCTTAATGATATTAAACCAAAAACAACTTCTAAACACGCCTTGTTACAAATACAATTTCGAGCAGAGAACATTTTTACCCTCAGGCGTTATCTTGACTGTTATCTGAACTGTAACACTTTCCTTATTAAGAATGTTTCTCTTACCCTTTGTCTGTGAATGTTTCTGTCTGTAACAGTTGCACTGCCTCCCACTCAGTTGGCAGGACGGCCGGTTTGTGATGTAGAGGCAGGGCAACAGTACAGGTTCAGTTCCTCACACTGACAGAGATTACCATGAAGGGGACACTCTCTCAGCCTCACCCCATCACCCGAGATGTGGTGATCCTCAGGACAAACCACCATGAATGGTCTCACTAATGAGAGTTCTTTGAGACTGTATTCTATCAATGTTAGCATTTTAATTTTTAAAAAAAAATTAAAAAGAGATTTTTAATATTATAATACACCAATAACAACACAACTCAAATAACTGAAAAAAATTACATCCAATTGCATGTACACACAAAACAACTTAAAACACTACACAGACAGAAGAAAAAAACAAAACTAAACAATAAATAATGAATAAATAATACAGCTCAGCATAACAAAAGGACAGCTCTCGTTCATCAAGAGCATTAACTGATACACATTTTTATGTTCATAATTCTTCCTCTCTGGGAGTTCAGACATCCAACACAACAGAATATTTTTCCTAGCACAGAAAGTACGGATTGTAAGGATATATATTTTTCCCATATTCATCTGTGGAAAGTACCTTGGGCAGTCCCAGGAAAACAGAACCCAAGTCCATCTCCAATTCAGTCCCGTGGACCCACTCTACCACATCTGACACAGTGCTCCAATATAGATGAAGTCTGCAGCAGACCCACAAGCAATGAGTAAGAGTGCATGTAGTCATTCTGCATTTAGTGCATGCTAAAGATCATCCCACTTTGCATTTTGAGAGACAACGTGGGGTCAGATAGACCCTACAAAGAATTTTCAACTGCATGGTATGGGTCCTATTAAAAATCAACATCTTTCGGGCTTTTTCACAAATATGTCTCCGAAGTGGCCTGAACCCCAAATCTCTCGCAGACATCACAAAGCTGCACAGTCTCGTCTGAGTGGACACTCTCCAACTAATGATAAAGGGCACTGACAGAGCGTGTATTCTAAGCAATAAGCGCCCACTTCTCTCTATCGGATCTGTAAGAGTGTGGTAAAAGTGTGTTTTTTTTTTAAATCAACTCTCTGATCTGGATAAAAATACAGAAGAGGTCTCTACTAGGTAGTCCATACGTACGAGTTATTTGATCAAATGATATCATTGTTTCTCCGTCAAATAACACGTGGTGGCTCAGTGGTGAGCATTGCTGCCTCACAGCACCAGGGTCTCGGCTTTGGTTCTGGTCTTGGGTGACTGGCTCTGCGGAGTTAACATTCTCGCCGTGTCTGTGTGGGTTTCCTCCCACAGTACAAAGATGTGCAGGTTAGATGAATTGGTCATTGATAAATCACCCATAGTGTTCAGAGATGTGTAGGTTTGGGCATTAGTCAGGGTAAATATAGGATGGTAGGGGAATGGGTCTGGGTGGGTTACTCTTCAGAAGGTCGAAGTGGACTTGCAGGGCCCAAGGGCTTGTATCCACACTGTAGGGATTCTACTAATTCTAAATCACTCAAGCAAGGTACAGCCCTTCCTGTCCACAGTTTAAACCTGGAATCCATTAACCCCGGATGACAACCCAGCATACCAATTATAGGGGTAAGAAACATGGTTTTGGCTGTATTGCCCTCGATCTGACGCATTGTCATTCATGCTTTAACAATATTGATAATTATTGGGTTATGACAATACTTCATAAATGTTGTCAAATTAGCTAAGAAGAACAGCCTAATAAAGGATCACTTTATCTCATCGGATTCAATATCTCTCAGTATTGACGCTGAGTCCTCAGCAGACCAGGCACTAACATAGGATAAAAAAGAGCGTAATTGATAGCTTTTATCTGGGCGGTCTACTCCCCACAATCTGTGGGGTAGTTGCAATTTGGTTAGCTTGATAAAGAGTCGCTTATGCTGCCAAATAAAAGAGCTAAACCAGCCATTATGTCCCCCAAATACCTATGGGTGAAATATCAAAGGAAGCATTCCCACGGGGTATAGTAAATGAGGAAGGACATTCTTTAATAAGAGCTATCCGACCTAGCCAAGAAATTGGAAGTGCCTCCCATCTTTGAAGGTCTTGTGTAGTCTTGTCAAACAAATGGACATAGTTCACGTTCAATTAATGATCAAAGACGGATGTAATGAATATACTGAAATAGAGAACCTCGCCCCCCCTCCCCCACCCCCGTGACCATTTAAAAGGAAACCAGGATTTGTCCTCATTCAGCTATTTCCCCAAGACCTCCCATAGACATGGCCTGCAACGTTGTAAAATTAATCTTAAAGCTCGAAAAGGCGACAAGCGAATTATTGCATTTCATCATGTGAGTTGCCGAAATTGCGGGATTTGACAAAAACATAAGGCCATCTGCATACAACATAATTTTATGTGACTTTTATCCCACTTCTGGGCCAGGTATGTTGGGGTAAGATTTCCAATTGTGTAGGATGCCACCGAATCTAAGACTATTGCAGGGATGGGGAAGAGATCAACCCTCGTGTGCCATTTCTGCGGGTTAAAGAAGAAAATAAAATCCCCACTTGTGAGGTAGATCTGCCTCCAGACATCCACCAGCTCTAGTTCGAGACACACATCCATAACTTGCTGACATTATAACGAGGGTATTGAGGGACCTTTGAACATTCTGTCCATCGTGGGGCCATAAGACAGTCAAAATCTCCTTATACAATAATGCGCCATGTTGCAAGATAACTGAATTTGGAAAATGCATCTACCAGGATTTTAAGAGGGTGCACCGGGTGGCAACAAACAATTAAAATACTGTATGAATTCCCGTAGTTCAAGACTTTGAGGATTATGATCCTTCCATGGGTGTCAATACAATCTAGTAATTTAAATGGAAGATTCTTCCTATCCATTATGACTTTTCCCCCACTCTTAGTATTAAAAGACGAGAAATAAACCCGACCAAACCCGCCCTGCTGTAACATCAAATGTTCCTTGTCATCAAGGTGCATCTCCTGCAATAGGACAATTCTCTCTTTTTTAAGACGAGAAAGTATATTTTTCCTCTTAACTGTCAGATGCCCCCCCCCGCCTTAATGTTCCAGGTACACCATTTAAGCACATCATTATCCATAACACACTCAGCAACATTTGAACTCTAGAGAATTTCATATCGAATTACACATCGCTGAGCATGAATGACAAAAGACTCATCGTGCCTAAAATCTGTACAAACTAAAACTACTGCAACTAACAAGCTCTCAAAACTTTCCAAAGCTAAAAACATCAAAAAGAACGAAACAAAATCCAAAGTGCCAATGACACTTGATAGGGTTTTTACCCACCCCCCCTCACCCAATGGGGACGCTGACGGTCTAGGTCTGTGTTCTACAACACTGACAAAGGCACACCTTTTAATTGTATAGGTCCTGCTCTTGTTTGATTTACCAAATGCAATACCTCGCATTAATCCTAACTAAACTCCATCAGCCACTCCTCAGCCCAGTGTGTGACATTACTGTCACCTCACCTTCCCCGTTTAATTTTAAATTCCCTCCCCCTCTCCAGGAGGCCTGCACACTCCGGCCTTGATTTTTACAAAGACCCTGAGCTTGGTTTGCCTTGTTTGGTGAGGGGGAGGAGGGACAGATTGCAGACACAGTCAGTGGGGTAGGGAGGCTGGACAGTAATCAGCGCCTGGTATCATTTCATGGTTTTAGGAAGAGTGCAGTCACACGTGAGAGTTGGGTAATACTGATCGGTTTTTTGGGGCCAGAAATTATGGCCTTTTTCCGTCTCTGGTGTTCCGTAATGAAAATCTATTCGAGACCCTTCATTGTGCAGAGTGTGTCTGCAGGATTTCTTTCCCTAATATTGCAGACGACAGATAATCGCAATTAAAGCTGTTCATACTTAACTTCGATGATACAGCACGTACACTCAACAAGGTAAAAACAATGACTGTAGATGCTGGTAACAAGATTCTGGATTCGTGGTGCTGGAAGAGCACAGCATTTCAGGCAGCATCCGAGAGGCAGTAAAATCGACGTTTCGGGCAAAAACCCTTCATCAGGAAGGGCTTTTGCCTGAAACGTCAATTTTACTGCTCTTCGGATGCTGCCTGATCTGCTGTGCTCTTCCAGCACCACGAATCACATATCCTCAACATCCTAGAGTTGAGAAAAATATTTTGCCTTTGTTTAACAATACAAAGTGTTTTCTGTAATTCAGTAATGGTAACCTGATTATAATAAATCCCCACCAAGCTGAATGTGGGCACTAAAATATGACCCAAAATCTGGATATGGTAGTGTCGTGGGTAATGTCCCTGCCTCTGAGCCAGAGGTCTGGATTTGATTCCTGAATGTGCGTGGTGGTGTTCCAAGCTCTAGACTAGAAGTTCTGGATTCAAGTCCTGCCTGTTGTAGATGTATGTCCCAGCATGTCAGAACAGGCTGATGAACAAACACACAGGAGAATAATGTTACAGCTTTATGGGTATTGCCGAGTGGTGCTAGTGTCCCTACCTGCGGGCACAAAGGTCGGGGTGCAAATACCACAGAAGTGTTTCATAACACACCTGAACAAACTGATTAAAATGGAATTAGAATTGTGACCTGATGGAGAAGGAAGAGGTGTCAGTATTGCATTTCAGAATTTAGGCCCAGGATGATTTGAAGCACAGCCATTCGTGTTGATTGGAGTCACATTTCGCAGCAGTAAATGTTTATAAAATCAAAATGGTCATGGATAGGGTGAGTAGTCAGGGTTTTTCCCCAGGTTAGGGGCGTCCAAAACTAGAGGGCATTGGTGGAAATTGAGAGGAAAAAGGTTTTGACATGTGCATGTGGAATGAGCTGCCACAGGAAGTGGTGGAGGCTGGTACAAATACAGCATGTAAAAGGCATCTGGATGCTGACAGACCTGCCGAGGTTTTCCAACAATTTCTGTATTTGTTGAAAAATGCATTCATTTTAACACAGGTATTCTGAATACATTAAACATTTTATTTTTTAATGACGCAGCGACATATAAACATATCTTGAAATAGACCAAGGCCATTTTCTGCTCAGGGTATGGCTCTGTGTATGACAGCAGCAATGATGCACCTACATGGAACAGGGAATGTGATGGAGACACAGTTTGGGCAACGGACAAGGAGACCTCACATGGTCCAGTTTGGGAGAGGATGACATTACTGTGTGATTCAGCTCAGAGAGGGAGACAATGTAATCAGCCTGAGAAGGAATGGCCGATTACTCTCTCTCCTTCATTGTTCCTCATCACAGCAATGTGTGCGAGCTAAAACAAAAAATCTGCAGTCATCGTTACCATTCCTATTTTTATAGAATCCCTACAATGTGCAAACAGGCCCTTCGGCCCAAAAGGTCCATACCAACCTTCCCAGGCTCACTCCCTTACATTTATCCCGACCGATGCATCTAACCTAGAAACCCCTGAACACTTCGGACAAATTATCATGACCAATCCATCTAATCAGCACAACTTTGGGCTGTGGAAGGAAACTGGAGCAACCATTAAAGGGGAGAATATGCAACCCGAGTCTGGAATTGAACGCAAGTCCCTGGTGCTGTGAGGCAGCGGTGCTAACCACTGAGACACTGTGATACCCTTGGGCGATCCCTGGCCAGAATTCATTGGAATCTCTTCACTGCCTAATGCAAAGGGAATTCAGCCAAATCCAACTGTTCCAGGATGAAATCCCATTGCTAGCAGCTTGTGTGAGTAGAATATCTTCAGAAGCAGAATAACATTTTGAACAATCTCTCAATTTTTCCTTTTGTCATGAGTTACAATAATATATGGACAAAATGCGTTCAACTTGAAATTGCAGAGATTGTGTGTGTGCGTGTGTGTGTGTGTGTTTAGAAAGGGAAATGTCGATTCTGTATTTGCAATATCCAAACAGTTTGCCATTCATCTTTCCACCATTGTTTGAGTAATATTGCTCTGGATCATAAACGTGCTATTTTAGCCTTACTTGTTGCTAAAACTGACACTGACCCGGTCTGAGACCGATATCATCGGCCATATCACAAACCTGGTTACATTTAACATTTGTTGTGAGCAGTGGAGGAATGGAACTAGAAAAGGAAACAGTGACCCAAAAAGCCAGGGAACTAGAGACCGGTGAGCCTGATGTCAGTGGTGGGTAAGTTGTTGGAGGGGATTCTGAGGGACAGGATTTACATACATGCTTATGCCTGTAACGTCGATTCTCCTGCTCCTTCGATGCTGCCTGACCTGCTGTGTGTTTCCAGCAACACATTTTTCAGCTCATGCATTTGGGAAGGCAAGGGCTGATCGGGGTCGTCAACGTGGCTTTCTGCATGGGAAATCATGTCTCATTAATTTGATTGAGTTTTATGAAGAGGTGACAAAGAAGATTGATGAAGGCAGTTTGGTCGAAATTGTCTACATGGACCTCAGTAAGGTGTTCACAACATTCCTATTGGTAGGCAGATGAGTAAGGTTCGGTCACATGAGATACAGAGGAAGCTCGTCACAATTGGCTTGAGTGAAGAGGGGTATTTTTCAGACTGTAGGTTTGTGAGCAGCAGTGTGCTGTAAGAATCAGTACTGACTTCACTGCATTTCATCATTTATGTCAAGGATTTAGATGCGACTATAGGGGCCATAGTTAGTTAGGTGACAGCTTACATCAGAAAGGTGGTGTAGTAGATTGTCTCAGAGTACAACGAGACCACAATTAGATGGGACAAAGGGACAAGGAGTGACGATATTGATAAATTTAGATAAATACGAAGTTTTGCATTTTGCGAAGGCAAATCAGGGCAGAAATTATAAACTTAATTGTAAGGTCCTGGGGCGTGTTGTTAATCAAAGGGTCATAGGGCTGTAGGCACATAGTTCCTTGAAAGTGGGGTCGCAGGTAGACAGAGTGGTGCAGAACAAATTTGGCACATTTGTCTTAATCAGTCAGAGCATTGATTATAGGAGGTGTGGTTGCATGTTGCGTCTGAACAGGAAGTTGGTGATGCCACTTTTAGAATACTGCATGCAACTCGGTTTGAGCTTCAGGGAGAGGTGGATTAGGTTGAGGTGTTTCCCCCTGGAGTGTCAGAGGTCGAAGGGTGACTTTATAGAGGTTGATAGAACTATCAGAGGCATGGATATTCTGAACAGCCATGTTCTGCTACCCAGGAGAGGGGAGTCCAGAACAAGAGGGCATAGGTTGAAGGGGAGAGGGCAAATAATTTAGAATGGACCTGAAGGTAAATGTTTCACACAGAGAGTGGTGCGTGTACAGAAAGTGCTGTCAGAGGAAGTGGTGAAGGTGGCTAAAATCGCACATTTAAAATGTATCTGAAAGAGGAGGGATATTGGCCAAATGCTGGCAAATGGGACTAGGTCAGATTTGATATCTGATCAGAGTGAACAGATTGGACTAACGGGTCTGTTTCCATTCTGTATGACTGTCAGATTCTATAACAGAGATGGCGAAATATTCTGAAAGGACCTTTCAAGTGGGAATTCTCTTCACTGGAAGTTTATCGTGCCTCTATGTTCACATGGATTGAAAGCTGTTTAGTTATATATTTGACAGGAAGTGAGTCACGGGTAATAGTATACAGACAGGAAAGTGGGGCTGAGTCCACAATCGTAGTGCCTGGTGAAGAAGGCTCAAAGTATCTAATGTCCCACTCCTGCTCCTCAGTCCCATGTTTCTGTATTACATCCACCCCTCATACCTGCTAGATAGGAGAGGTTGGAGGCCACTTACTCCTACAATCTGTTGCACAGAAACAGAGGAGACCATTCAGCCTATCAAGCCTGTCAGACACGCTTTGAAGTGATTTGGGAAATGCAATTGGAAAATCCAGGCACGGGTATGAAAGAGGCCCCTCATCTCTCTTCACAGAGCTTCCCCAATCTGCAACTTGTGCTTCATTTGTTGGTCATGTTTAGACCCAGATACACTGAGAATACAGCCCATATACCTCACCCAGAGATGGCTCACAAAATCCTCTGGTCTCCCTGCCTGCAACATTCCATAACAGACATTCATGAAAATAACACCCACTAACTTTCCAAGAACAAAATGTGAGAACATCAGACTCAAGAACAGGTCATTCACTCTCCAAACCTGCCTTGCCCTTCACTAAGATCATGACTGATCTGCTGTCTGTCTCAAATCCTCTTTCATACCCAATTCTTCTTAGCCCTCACATCTCTAACAGATCAATATCCATCTACCTCCTCTTCAAATACTTTCAGTCATCAAGCTCCCCAACACTCTTGAGAAGAGAAATCCTGACATTCAATACCACGTGTTTGATGAAAACACTTGCTGCTCCTATATCATGGTTTATTGATATGAACAAAAGAGGTTGAGACAAGGGTTCAGATAAAAATGACTGGCCCCGATATCAAGGCAGTGGTTGACTTCTGTTGACATCAAGGAGCTTAACAAAACTGGACTTAATGGGAATCAGAGTAAACTCTCCAGTGTTTGGTATCAAACATGGCACAAAGGAAGATGTTCATTATCTCAGTCCTGGGTCACCTCTGTGCGAGATCCTCAGCGTAGTTTCCTCTTCACAAACAGCTTCAGCTGCTTCATCCATGGCTCCCCTCCCCACCCTCCCCACCATAAGATCAGAAGTGGGGATGGTCGCTGAAGATTCCATAATGTTCAGAACATTTTGTACCCCCGTCAGCTCCTGAACCAGCCAGTGTCCATGTGCAGCAAGACCCAGACTCCATTGAGACTTGTGCTGTTAAATGGTCCGTAACATTCATCTACCAGCAATGCCTTACACTGCACATTGCCACAGGAAAATAAGTGTTCATTCAGTACCTCACGCTGGTTTCACAGGAATATGAGGAAGCCATTCAGCCCATTGACACGATTGGAGAAGAACAGGGACAGCCCATTCAGTGCCTCCAGCCTATTACTCAGGAAGAGAGGGAATCTAGTGTAATGGACCACACCAGAGCCCCTCGAAAATATTTGAAGGCGGTAGCCTAGAGTCTTTTTTTTATTTTAAAGGAAATGTGAAGTGTCTGTCCCAGATGCAATGTGACAGGTCAAACTACTCGGTGTGAAGCTAAATACTATTTATTGAAACTCGAAAGATAAAATGAAAGCAAAGAAAGAGGATATTAGAAAAACGTAATTCTATTAGACAAGTTAACAGAATAACAAATCTATGAACTCTGACTAGTGAACTGTTCCAATATAGGAAAATCCCATAAACACAGCCCCTGGCAGAAAGGGAAATTCAGACACAAATTGTCGCAAACATTTCTCTAATCCAGGAATTAAAAACAGCACCAAGAGAAAATTCAGAGAGTAGCAGCCAGGAGATAGTCACTGAAGCTTCCAACTCTGTGGAGACCCCAACAGTTTCTGATACTACTGAGAAACCAAAACCCAGAGATCGTAACATGTGAGAGCTGGCCACACCCATTTAGGCTGCATTAAAATAAACCCAAGACCTCCCTAGCTGTTTACTCAGTGGTCTTAACTAACCAGTTTGGTAACGATCATTCAATCTCTCTCTGAAAAGAAACCAGGACAAAATAACCTCTCAAAGCCAGCAGCAACATCACACTTGTCAGTACATCGAGCTGTCAAACAGGAACCGGGGTAACCCAATCAGGCCCTTGGTCCTGTCCAATCGGAAGAGGAAGAAGCCATATAGATCCTTGAGTGTCTTACACAGGAACAGGAGGAGGCCATTCAGCCCCTAAAGCCATTTCCACAGCAACAGGATGAGGTCATTCAGCTGCTTCAGTCTCTTTCACAGGAACAGAAGGAGGCCATTCAGCCCCTAAAGTCACTTATACAGGAACAGTAGGAGGCAATTCAGCCCCTTGAGTCACTTACACAGGAACAGTAGGAGGCCATTCCCCACTCAACGCACTTCCAAAGGGACAGAATGAGGTAATTGATGCTGATTCCTGATGAATGGCTTATGCCCAAAACGTGGATTCTCCTGCTCCTCGGAGCTGCCTGACCACCTGTACTTTTCCAGCAATCTACTCTCTACTACAATCTCCAGCATCGGCAGTCCTCACTGTCTCCAGATTGATGCTCTAAGATGATGAACGAGTGGGGCAGAGGCTGCACAGACAGACTGCTCCACGTTGTTCCTCCTGGCTCCGTTGCTCATGATAAACACGTGGGACTTTAACGTGGTTTTCTAGTATTGAGGAGGGAAGCCATATATCTTGGGTGAAGTCTCAAGAGGGCACCTTCCATCTCTGAGAAGCCAGCCTGGTGTTCTCTATGTAGGGCGGAAGCTGGTGGGAATGGCTACCTGTTTCAGATGGAAGGTATTGTGGCTGCTGTTGGGGATTGTGAACAACATGACGTTCATTACAGGGTTCACACGCCGACTACACAATAACATGGGGAGAGTTAATTTAGGCATATAAACTATTTGGAAAGTCATGTTATACTGATAAATGGACTCTCTAAGTTCACATAATGCTGATCTTGCTCATGTTGATCTTGTCGATTGCTTGTCTTGTGCAGTATAACCTGTAATCCTTACTCTGTCCAAGCCTATTTCCACCCTATGATCTGTCTGGCCATGCTTACTATGATCTGCCTCCTCTGCTCATAAATAAAGTGTTTCCCTGTACTGAGGTACACGTGACAATAAATCACACCAATCAATCCTGAGTAAAGAATGGAATTTCTCACCCTATCAATGTGTCTTTTCGAAATACACCTGCTACACCTCATGTTTCAGCATCACCATTTCTTCGTATTTCCCAGCTCTGCAGATTAAACTCTCAGGTTCTTCACTCTACCCTCATGATACTGCCATCTGAATCTGTGGGAAGGATATCATTCCTTACAAAGGAGATCAAATCTGTACAGAGTGCCCCAAATGCTCTCTCAGCAAGGCTCTACAACAGCAGGAAGATGCCTTTACTTATGTACTCGAATCGTCTTACAATGAAGGACAGCATACCATTGACTGCACCCATTACATACACAGGGTTTGATTCGGAGAGGTCAGCATAGACTTGAGAGTGGGAGATCATGCTTCTCAAATTTGTTAGAGTTCTTTGATGAAGTGACCAGGAAGGTTGACGAGGACAAAGCAGTACTCGTAGTCTCTATGGATTTCGGTAAGGCCTTTGATAAGGTTCCACATGGCAGGCTGCTCTGGAAGATTACATCACGTGGAATGCTGGGGGAACTAGCCAATCGGACACACAGTTGGGTTGATGGTCGGAAGCAGAGGGTTTCGTGGAAGGATGATGGTCAGACTGAAGGCTGTGTCCATTGCTGTTTCTTATCTATGATTTGGTTGAGAATATGCAAGGCATGATTAGTCAGTTTGCAGATGACACTAAAATAAGTGGTTGCATGATCAGTGAGGAAGTTTAACAGAAATTGCAGCAGGACCTTAATCAGGTGGGGGAGTGGGCCGAGAAATGGCAAATGGAATTTAATATAGATGGGTGAGGTCTTGCATTTTGGAAACTCAAATCAAGGTAGGCGTTTCACGGTGAAGGGGAGGGTCTTAAGAGGTGCAGGAGCAGAGAGGCCTTGGTTTTCACAGGCACAGTTCTCTAAGAGTAGAGTCACAGGTTGACAGGGCCGTTAAGAAGGCTTTTGGCACATTGGCCTTCATTAGGCAGGACATTGAGTATAGAAGTTGGGAATTTATGTTGCAGTTACACAGGACTTCGGTAAGGCCGCACTTGGAGTATTGTATTCACTTTTTGTAACCTTGTTACCGGGAGGATGTTATTAAATTAGAAAGAGTGCAGAAGAAATCTACAAAGACGTTGCCAGGACCAAATGGTCTGAGTTATAGGGAGAGGTTGGACAAGCTAGGACCTTTTCTTTAGAGTGTAGGAGAATGAGGGAGTCCTTATAGAGCTGTATAAAATCATGTGGGTATGGATAGGGTTAATGCTCTCAGTCTTTTTCCAAGGTGTAGAGAATCGAGGATTAGAGGGGATCGGTTTAAGGTTAAAGGGGAAGGAATAAAAGGGAACCTGAGGGGCCACTTCTTTATACAGAGGGCTGGTACATGGATGAGCTGCCAGCAGATGTGGTTGGTGGTGGGGCGGGGGGGGAGGAGGTGTACATTAACAACATTTCAATGCATTTGGATAAATATGTCGATAGGAAAGGACTGGAAGGATATGGGCCAACTGCAGGGAAATGGGGCTAACGTGGATGGACATTTACAAGGTGGACTCGAACCCCTCTGTTAATTAAAACCAAACACCCAGAAAAGCTCGCCTCACCCCTCGTAATCTCTTAAAATATGAGCGAGCGCGGGTGTCCTTGGAGAAGGAGCACGCGGTGTACACCAACACCCTGGAGTTGTGACTGGCCAGTCAAGCGTTTCCTTCCCTTTGGAGACTGGATCATTTTGTGACTGTGACTGTGACTGTGAACACGTGCAAGGACTCTCCCTGTTGCTAAAAAAAATATATCAGCGACACAGATCTCCTATATTCCACTATTTAAACAAAAATTATCAAGTTAGTTTCTTAACTTTAATAGTGAACACTAAACAACAACTATTCACAAATACAAGCCCCTCTTTTCGAAGCTACTTACTATCTGACCCCAACTCTGTAAAAATATGCTGTTCCAACAATCCACATATTAAACATTACAATCTCAAGAGCACACCGTCTCTATCTTCCCTGCTGTACTCACTCTTCCAGCTGCTGATCTCCCTGCTTCTTTTTTTATTGCAAGTAGGTTTGACATGAACATGTGTCTTTGATAGAGAGTGTTTGAGATGGCCAGTTCACACTCCTGCTCTACAGCAGTTACTCTGCTGTTGGATGGCAGTGGCTCTCCCTCCAGTGTTCAAAATGCTGGGTATGTATACTCCCCATGATATAATAATTCCCATAATTTGGTTGCTTACCAGGTGTCCAAACAGTAATATTCAAATTCTTTTGGCTTCTGGTATCTTGAGCGTTATTTAAACTCTTTTGTTGCATTTGAATTGCTGTCAAAACAGCAACCAAAACTCAGGTATCCATTTCTCAGCTAATGGTGACATGTCGAAGAGTTTGACCGTCAGCTGGCATCTGTGGAATTAATTTCTATTCGTCAAAAATCGTTCAGTTTTAATGTACCCTACATGTTTTTGGCTTCATAACATCTTCCCGCTTCAGAAAATAAAATGAACAAGCAGAATGAAAAGATTGTTACATTTCTTTTCCTCTAATTCGTAATCCCAATTTTATGAATTGCAAAAGTATTAATCTCAGTTATATCATTCATATTAATTCTGCACACCATTATAACACTGGAATAAGGTAAATCGTATTCGATACTTTTTCCTTTAAATCCGCGATAACACATCTGCTATCACATTGTAGGAGCCGCAGCATGTACATTTTGTAAGTTTAAAGTCGGTGTGATAAGATTCCAATGAAATAGTCTCATGTTCTGCTCTTTAACTATTCCAAAAAATGCGAGAGATTTGTCATTGTCCACAACCATCTCCGACCATTTGTTTGTCATGTACACATTAAAATATTGTCAGGCCAGTGTGAAATTTAATCATTCTTGTCAATAATGGAGATTTTGTATTTTTTTTCTGGTATATATAGTTTTTTCGAAAAGTAGACAAATAGCCATTCAATTCCATCATCCTCTTTCTGTATCAATACATCTCTGACCCCTATATCCCGAGCATCAAACACAGTTTTCAAAGGGTTTCAGAATATTTGGTGTAGCTAAAACTGGTGCGGTGATTAATCCTGCTTTAAAATTCTCAAATGCCTCCTGGCATTGTTCTGTCCACCACAATTCCATGTTCTTCTTTAATAAATCCATCAGTGGTGCCAATAAGCTGCTGAAGTTTGGGACAAACTTCTGATAGAATCCACTCAATTCCAAAAATCGAAGCACCTCTTTCTTCGAGGATGGTCGTGGAAATTCCTCAAAGCCCTTCGTCTTTGTGTTCCATGGGGTCAACCTTCCATGTCCAATGTAATGTCCCAAGAACGTCCCCTCTGCCTTCGCGAATTCTGTTTTTTTAGAAAAGATTACTTACAGTGTGGAAACAGGCCCTTCGGCCCAACAAGTCCACACCGCCCCGCCGAAGCGCAACCCACCCATACCCCTACATCTACCCCTTACCTACACTACGGGTAATTTAGGATGGCCAATTCACCTGACCTTCACATCTTTGGACTGTGGGAGGAAACCGGAGCACCCGGAGGAAACCCACGCAGACACGGGGAGAACGTACAAACTCCACACAGTCAGTCGCCTGAGGCGGGAATTGAACCCAGGTCTCTGGCGCTGTGAGACAACAGTGCTAACCACTGTGCCACCGTGCCGACCTTTTCTTTAAGGTCATTACCAAGTTTGCTTCTTGTAATCGTTCAACATGGTCTGCTAACTGTAACATGTGAGCTTTCAATCACTTGCTAAAGATCACTACATCATACAGATAAACTGCACAATTTGTTCATCTGGCCACAGCTCTGTTCCTGAGTCTTAAATGTGGCTGCTGCATTATTCATCCATTCATTATTCATTCATTCACGGTGGCACAGTGGTTAGCACTGCTGCCTCATAGCGCTAGAGACCTGGGTTTAATTCCCGCCTCAGGCAATTGACTGTGTGGAGTTTGCACGTTCTCCCTGTGTCTGCGTGGGTTTGCTCCGGTTTCCTCCCACAGTCCAAAGATGTGCAGGTCAGGTGAATAGTGTTAGGTAAGGGGTAAATGTAGGGGTATGGGTGCGTTGCGCTTCGGCGGGGCGGTATGGACTTGTTGGGTCGAAGGGCCTGTTTCCACGCTGTAAGTAATCTAATCTAATCAAAATACTCGATTAAGTTTTTTGTCATCTCCAGCATCTTTACTAGATAGCTTAACTGACTCCACATTTTTTTACTTGAAAGGGACCACTAAACTTGGCTTTGAAGGGATTTCTTACCACTGGTGGCAATACTAATACGTCATCCCCACGGGAAACCTTCAAAGTTTCAGAGTTTTTACCTGCCACCTGCTTCACTCTATGCTGTGCTCTTCAGATACTATTTAGCAAACTCACCTACTCCATCTACTTTCTCCTTTACCGTACACACAGAGTCCAAGTGTGAGATTTCTGACTTCGGTCCTGTCAATTTATATTTAATTAATTTCAAAGGACCTCTCACTTCACAAATGAATATTAACTCAGAGGAAGTAAACTGAGTAGATTTATTTGGGGTATCTCTAAAGGAAAACAATATAATTGGAAACCTTTATTCCAATCATTCGGGTAATCATAACAGTACGCTATTAACATGGTCCTCAGTGTCTGATGCTAACTTTCCAAGGCTCCCTGGGATTCAGGATCCGACGCACTTGATTTAAACTGCTGCATGCTGAACCTATCCATGACTTCCTTAAACAGCTGAGCAGTAAAATGTGATCCTTGGTCTGACTGAATCTTACTGCCTGGCCCACAGCGAGTAAAGAAAGCGACTCACCCCTCCACCTCCTTTTTTATCTTAACATTCCGTAATGGAATTGCCTCTGGAAATCTGGTAGACATATTCACTATTGTCAGCAAATATAGTTTTCCATTTCTATTTTAGGAAGGGGAGCTACACAATTAAACATAACCCACGTGAAATGTTCTTCCAATGCAGTAATTGGCAAGAAAGGTGCTGGTTTTATTACTGCCTGTTACTTACATACCATTTGCTTTTATATCATGTACAAAAAAAAACACGTCCTTGTGCATTCCAGGCCACTAGAAATGCTTCTGTACCTTAGCTTGAGTCTTCTGTACACCTAGGTGACCGCTTGTTTATGTGCTGGCCATAACACTGTATGCTACAGGTAACACAATGTGGTGCACTTCGGCCCATTTCCCTTCTGCACTGACCTATTGGGTTCTCCATTTTAATTTTAGGATTCTATCCTTAAGTTAGTAACATTCGACAATATATTCTGATTCATTTTCTGTGTGTGTGCATGTGTATATGTGTGTCTATATGTGTTGTAAGTCCATTAGCCTTTGAGGACTAAACACCTCTACCTGATCCTCTGCCTGTTCAGGTTTTTTCTGTACCGTTACATCAAACAGGGAGTCAGTTCACGAAGCATCAACTCATTTGTCTTTTTCTTTTGTTTTTCCTTCCTGCTGTAACTTATGACGGTGAAACTTGGGGCGGCACGGTGGCACAGTGGCACAGTGGTTAGCACTGCTGCTTCACAGCGCCAGAGACCCAGGTTCAGTTCCTGCCTCAGGCGACTGACTGACTGACTGTGTGGAATTTGCACGTTCTCCCCGTGTTTGCGTGGGTTTCCTCCGAGTGCTCTGGTTTCCTCCCACAGTCCAAAGATGTGCAGGTCAGGTAAATTGTCCACGATAAATTGCCCGTAGTGTCAGGCAAGGGGTAGGAGTATGGGTGGGTTGCGCTTCGGCGGGGCAGTGTGGAGCTGTTGGGCCAAAGGGCCTGTTTCCACACTGTAAGTAATCTAATCTAATGATAGTGGGATCTTGTTACTACAAACTCTGGAAAAATTCCTCGGTATTTTTCTTTTAATATCTCAATTCCCTAGTCTTCTGTTGACTTCTCCACCACAAGGGGTGCCTATCCCACCTCGCCTCCTGCGAAATCGTTCCCAAGACCAAACTGTATTCCTGGAAATGAAACTCTGTTATTCACTGTCACTGTTACTTACCCAACCTTGATTTGGCACTGCATCCTGATGTTACACAAGGGAATGCTTAATTTCTGTCCCCATTCTACAAATTAACACGCTCTTGATTAACATGCCAAAAAGAGTGAAAATGCTTTCATCTCTTACTATTAGAGGGTGAGAGAAAGTGAGGGCTGCAGATGAGAGATAAAAAGTGTGGGGCGAGGAAAGCATAGCCAACCAGGCAGCATCCGAGGGGCAGGGGCGTTGACTTTCAGGCATAAATCCTTCATTAGGAAAGTGGGGGGCAAAGGAGGGGGAAGGAGGTTGAGAAATAAATGGGAGGGTGGGGATGGAGCTGGGTGGAAGAGAGCTTGGAAGGCAATAGGTCGATGCAAGTGAGCTGTAATGGTGATAGGTCGGAGAGGATTGTGATAGGACAACTATTGGTGGTAGGACAGCTGGAACCCTCAAACTGTACAGCATCAATGTTAACTTCACCAAATTCCAAATCTCCCCTCCACCAACCTCTCCCAGATCCAACCGTTCAATCCTCTTGAACGGCCCTAACTGGCCATCTTCCTTCCCATCTTTTGACTCCACGCTCCTTTCCGACATATCACTATCACTCCCACCTATATCTTCTTATTAGCTTCCCAGTGACCCTTCCACCAGCCCAACTACTACCCTAGTATTTATCTTTCAGCCCCCTTGTCCCCCCACCACATTACTGACGATGGGTTTCTGCCTGATATTCGATTGTCCTGCTGTCTGGATGCTGCCTGATCTGTTGTGCTTTTCTGGAGCCTCACTTCTCAACTATTAGAGACTGAGCAGATCCCGTATCTCACAAAATTATAACATTTTGTCCTTCTCCCCCTGTTCTTTCTGAGTAAACTTTATCCACAGAGGTGAATTCTTTCAGAGATCAGGTACCGACTCCATACCCAGACCCTGCCTCGGCTGTGCACTCTCCTGCAGCTCCTCGGCTCTCCTTGGAGTCTCCTTTACCAGTTTCACTAATGCCACTGGGCTTAGCCTCTTCTACCACATCTTTCCCCAAAGTGCCTACATTCAACGCCCATCACATTGTGTCCCAGCTTACTGCAGTGAAACCACCTTTTCCCAGTGCCCTTCTTAAACCATCGGCACTGTCATTTTATGTTTTCCACTCCCTTATAGTGAGAACACCTGAGGCCTATCACCATCTTTCAACCCCCTTTGGGCTTCTTCCTTCACCTGTGGGAAAGTATTGTGCGCTACTGTTCGCTTTGTAATGTGTGATCTTCCCTTCTCCCAATTTCTATCCCTCACAACGTGAAAATCCTGCCAGAAGCTAAATATCATCTCATATACCAGTGCATATTTACCTGCCATTTCTGCTACACTTCTCACTTCTTGAACTTCCGGTACATTCACATGAATTCTTACTATCTCTGGAAGTGAGTCTTTTAACTTCTCCAGCAAATTTATCTCCCTCAATCCTCACAGGTCTTATCCATTTTTAAGGCCAGCACCCACCTACCAAACTGACTGTGGTTAATTCTTTCAAACACAATATAAGTCTGACCTGGTTCCGTCTCTATTTTTCTGAACATCTCTCTTTATGCTTCTAGTACCAATTCATAACCAATCAAAATAGCCAATTTGACATCTTGATAATCTCTTGACACCACATATGACAGCGCTGCACATACCTCACCAGCTGTGCCCACCAGCTTAGTCTGAACTAGCATTACCCACAAGTTCATTGGACGCGTCATCTGCCTTGCCATGTTTTCAAATGAAATAAAAAAGGTTTTGACATTTTTCTCACCGAAATATGGCAAGTTATTAGCATAGTATTATACATCCCTCCGTTCTCCCTTTATCTCCATCCTGTTAATTTAACTTCCTTGTCTAATTCCCAACTTCTGAATTTCTGAAAAGCTTCCCTTTTCTCCCTGGTTAAACCCAATTCCAACCTATTTGCTAATTCTAAAAAATGTCCTCCGTCTGTCCTTCTAACCTCCTTCGAAAATTTGGGAACCTCTTTAGTAATGTGAACAGCCATTTCCCTCACTTTTCATTTAACCAACCACAAGTAACAAAATTAAACGAATTTTCCCACTGGTTTTATTTGAAGATCAAAATCACTAATTGCAATGAATTGGAATTTGCTGGGACCTTTTGTACCCTAAATCTGTTCAGGTTTGTCCAAATCCCATACGGCAAGGCCCCAAACTGTTATGACATCAATGTCGAACCCCTCTGTTAATTAAAACCACACACCCAGAAGAACTCACCTCACATCATAGTCTGTTAAAACGTGAGCGGCAGAGAACTCCTAAATTCCACTAATAAACAAAAAGTAACAATTTATATGTGTGCAAGTTAGCTCACTGAGATTGAAGGTTTGTTTTCAGAAGTTTCGTCACCATGTCTAGGTGACATCATCAGTGAGAGACTCCGCTGAAGCTCTGGTGGTCTGTCCTGGCTCTATATTTATAGGTCTTGGTTTCTTAAGATGGGTGATGTCATTTCTGGTGATTTTAACATTACAATGTAGACAGGATCTAAATTGATGCTTTTATTGATGGACTTCTGGTTAGAACGCCATTCCTCCAAGAAGGTACTTGCGTGTCTTAGTATGTGTGTGTGCTTTGTCCCAGTCAATGTAGTGCCTTTCTTTGTCGGTTTGTATGGGAACATAGTGATAGTGCGTCATGTCTTTTGGTGGCCAGTTGGTGTTCATGTATCCTCGTAACACAACAACAGGACAGTTTCAATGGTGGAAAATTGATTTTATATACACTGTTTAATTAATGTGCGTGTGCAGATAAGTAGCATTTTTCATATGTGCACAACACATTGTAAATGAACAACAGAGACACAGTTAATGTAAAAAGAAACATATGATGTATAAAATTGATAAAACATTAAACATGATTTGATCCTCTCAACGTTCCCTCCTTTTCTGGCATTCCTAACTCTAATCTCTCATTCTTACCAGGATGTGTGCTCTACATTCTTGATTCTAGTGTCCCAATTTATTTCAGTTAATCCCCTTTTTACCGGGACTTCAATATATTGGCCTGTTGGGTTCTTTCCAAAGTTAGTGTCTGTCATATTATTGGAGATAAATATTCTGGCATCAGGCTCAGCATTTGAACATATTACTTTGTTGCACGCGCACTGTACAAAGGACCACAGCACACAGGCATTGCCAAAACATTGGGGAATGTTCATCTACTTCTTTCGATAATGTAGTTTTCTCATTTTCCACATCTCCATATCTATATCCTCTCTCTCGTTCTCCCTTTGTATGTAGTTGAGAAATCCACCAATTATTCTTCGTGTCCCATCTCCCAAAACTCCTTCTTTCAGTTTATATCTAATACTCTCTTCAAGATGTAATGTGGTTATAATTAAGCAATGTAACTACCAAGACATGCGGGAGGAGATGGCCAGAGTTAATTGGAAGGGGAGCTGAGCAGGAAAGACCATGGAGCAGCAACGGGAGGAGGTTCTGGGGACAATTCGGAAGATAATACCAGAAATGGAACCCCAAGAAGATGAAACATACTTATGGGAGAACAAGGCAGCCATGAGTGATAAGGCATCAAACCAAAAGAGAAAACATGCAATGTGGTGAAGATGATTGGGAATCCAGAGAATTCATTGGCTCTGAAACTACATAAGGCTGGCATTACTGACACTACAGAGCTCTTAATCATAGTCAGGGAAAGGAACAGAGGAACCACATTAACTTTAAACACCGAAGATGGTATTTCTCAAGGAAAAAGATTCAGGTGAATTAAGATCAGTTAAATGCTTTTGCGGAATGGGTCAGATTGGAAGCAAGACCCGGGGAGACAGACCCTCAGCAGAATGAGAGTTTGAAAATGGAAGTATTTCCACATCAGAAACCAGGTTAGGCCACTGAGTGCAGGGCTGATGGGTGAATGGGTCTCAGTGAGAATTGGGGAACAGAGAGCAGAATTGCATTGCAGGTATTGCAGCTCGAAACTGCGTATTCATGTAGTGCTGTAGACCACAGCAGCAGGAGAAGCAGAACAGCAATCAACCACAACCTGTAACTTTTTGCCAGGGTAATACCTCAGTGTGCCATTACCATCAACACCATGGTAATGGAAAATAAGGCTCAGTGACGAGTGTGGGTGAACATGTCAGAGTCAGAATCACATGAACTTTAACCTGATGCTAACTCATTAAAGCTACCAGACTTGACCAACAGATCTTAACGAAGCCCTGCAGTTCTGCCACAGTTAGTCATAAATGATGATGGACGATTAAACAAATGACTGGAGGAGTGGGCTCCACACATATCGCCATACTAAATAATGGAACAGACCTGCACATCAGTGTAAAAGAAAAGGATGTTTTATCTTTTATCTGGCACCATCTTCTGCCAGAAGTGTTGAGTCGATGATGCACCTCACCCATATCATGATGCCCACAAAATCACAGATGCCAGTCTTCAACCAATTTGATTCGCTGCATGTACCATGGAGAACAGCTGAACACAGTAGATACGACAAAGGCAATGGACCCTGACACCATTCCTGCAATAGGACTGAAGACTTGTGCTGCACAACAAGCCGTGTCCCTGTTTCATTCCAGCTCCAACTCTGATATCTCCCTGGCATTGTCGAAAATTACTAAGCTAAGTTATGTCCCCAAAGACGGGAATAATTACAATCTGACCAATTACCACCCCCTCAGTCCCATCACGACAGTCAAATTGGTGGGAGTTCTTTTTGACAGAGCTGTCAAGCAGCACAGAAATAACCTGCTCAGTGTGGTTTCAGATGGGTCCCCATGTGGAGATGATGCTGTTGTGGTAATGTCACTGGATGACTAATCCAGACCAGGCTAATGATCTGGCAGCGGGTGGAAGTTAAAGACAATTAATAAAATATTGAGATCTAAAATCTGGGATCAGTAACAGTGACGTTGAAGCCAATATGGATTGTAAACAGAATTTCCTTCTCCAATGTACTTTTAGGAAGTGAATCTCCCATGATTTCCTGGGCTGGCCTAAAACTAACTCCAAAGACCCTGACATGTGTTGAACATTTCAATGGTCTCTGAAACGGCCATTCAAGACACTCATTTGTATCAAACTACTCCGAGGTCTGAAAGGATGAAACCGGACAGAACACCCGGCCTCAGCATCAGTGTCGGAAAAGGGAATGGGAACACAGTCCTGTCGACTCTGCAGAGACCTCCTTCCTAACATCAGATAGCTTTTGACAACATTGACAGAGCTTTCCCACAGACTGCACAGAAACAGTGGGAAAGGAGTAGGTTATACAACACAGTGAGCCTTCCCATTCTAGTTTATGGAAAAACTCTCCTCAATGCACTTACCCCACACGATATACATATACGTTAATGTGAGTAACCTTGGGAAGCTATAAAATAGGTGGTGCAGTAGTACGTTTGGTCCATCGAGTTTGCTAACCAATTCAACGTAATAATGCTTGGCCCTTCATTTCCACACCGTACTCCTGCTCTCCCACCATCCCTTTACTGTCTCGAAATCCTTATTTATAATCAGTGTCTCGGTTTCCAGGTGCGAGCGAATTCCCAGGTTCACTGGTCTGTGAGTGCAGACATTTATTCTCATCTCAATGCAGAGTGACCTGCCTGTACCTAATACTGTGGCACCTGGTTTTAGACGTCCCAACCAGGGAAATTATCATCCCTGCTTCCAATCTGTCTCACCCTGTCAGATTTTTGTATATTTCACTGACATCCCAATTCATTTTCCTAAACCCCTTGGAATACAGGTCCAGTCTCCCCAATCTCTGCTCCCACAACAAGCCTGTCATATCAGAGATCAGTCTGGTCATCCTTCACTGCTCTCCATCAATGTCAGGGTTGTCCTTTATTAGATACAGAGATCAAAACTGCACATAATGCTGCACAATGTTTGAGATGATGTCTCACCAAGGCCATGCACAGCTGCAGTAAGACACCCTTTCTCCTGGACTCAAATCCTCCTGAAATGAAGGTCAGCACACCATTTATCTTCTTAACTGCTTTTTGTCCTGCAATATTGGTGTTTTTTTTTACATCCTCCTCACCCACTCACAATCCCACATCCGTTAGTGCTGTCAGCAGGCTGGGATATAGTGTATCTGATTCCAGCGACCAAATGTTAAAAGGGCATTGTGAACAGCTGGTCCACAAACACCGATCCCTGCGACACGTCAGCAACCTTCCTCTGTTAATTTCTATTTATTTATTTCATTAATCTGGGTGTCACTGGCTGGGTCAGCATTTATTTCCTGTCCCTAGTTGCCCTTGAGAAAGTGGTGGTGAACTGCCTTTTTGAACTGCTGCAGTTCCACCTGCTGTGGTTGACCTCCAATGCCATGAGGGAGGTAATCCCAGGATTCTGACCCAGTGACTGTGAAGGAGCATTGATATATTTCCAAGTCAGGATGGTGAATGGCTTGGAGGGGAACCTAAAGATGATGGTATTCCCATACATCTGCAGCCCTTGTCCTTCTAGATAGACGTGGTAGTGAGTTGGGAAGATGGTCTCTGAGGATCGTCGTTGAATCATTTCATTGCAGCATGTAGATAGGAAAACACTGCTGCTGCTGCTGAGCGTTGATGGTGGATCACTGTGGATGAAGGGACAGTCAGACTGGCTGCTTTGTCCTGGATGGTATCAAACTTCTTGTGTGTTGTTGGGGCTGCACTCATCCAGGCAAATTGGGAGTCTTCGACCACACTTCTGACTTATGCATTGTAGATGATGGACAGACATTTGAAAGTCAGGATGTGAGTTACTCGCCGCAGTGTTCCTAGCTTCTGACCTGCTCTTGTAGTTACTGTGTTTATGTGGCGAGACCAGTGAGTCTCTGAGAAATGATTACCCACCAGGACTTTGATACTGGGAGATTCAGTGATAGTAACACCATTGAATGCCAACGGGCAGGTTAGGTTGAATTTTATTGGTGATGGTCACGGTCTGGCATTTGTAGCCTGAATATTACTTGCCACTTGTTAGCCTGGATACGGTCCAGATCTTGTCGCATTTGAACATGGACTGTTTCAGTATCTGAGGAGCAACAAATGTTGTAGAACATTGTACAATCATTGGTGAACATCGCCATTGCTGACCTTAAAATGGAGGGAAGGTCATTGATGAAGCAGCCCTGAAGAAGTTTTCAGCCAATTCTCGAGGGACTCCTACAGATTTGGAACTGAGTAGACTGACCTTCATCAACCATGACCATCTTCCTACGTGTCAGGTATGATTCTAACCAGCAGGGAGTTTGCCCCTGACACCCATTGATTGTAGTTTTGCGAATGCCCCTTAATGCCACACTTGGGCGAAGGCAGCCTCGTTTTAAAGGGCTGTCGCTCTCACCTCACCTCTGGAATTCAGCTCTTTTGTACGTGTTTGAACCACAGTAATGAGGTCAGAAGCTGAGTGGCCCTGGTGGAGCCCTAACTGGGCGTCATTGACCAGGGTATTGTTGAGCACGTGCTGCTTAAAAGCACTGAGACTTTCCACCACTTTACTGATGATCGAGAGTAAACTGACAGAGTGGGAATACCATCATCTTTAGGTTCCCCTCCAAGCCATTCACCATCCTGACTTGGAAATACATTTGCTTTTTATAAACAGGAGATACTTAGGGTAATTTTCCACATAATCGGGGATAGCCATTGTTGTAACTGTATTGAAACAATTTGGCTTGGGGAGTGAGAAGTTATGGAGCACAAGTTTTCAGTACTATTGCTAGAATGTTGTCAGAGCATGGACTCTTTGGAGTATCCAGTATCTCCAATCGTTTCTGGATATCGTGTGGACTGAAGCAAATTGGTTGATGACTGGTAACTGAATTGCTGAGGACCACTGGAGGGGGCTGAAATGGATCATCCACTCAGCACTTCTGACTGAAGATTGTTGCGAATACATCAGCCTTATCTTATACACTGGGCTGGGCTCTTCCATCATGGAGGAAGGGGTTATTTGTGGAAACTCTTCCTCCAGTGAATTGTTGAATTGTCCCCAACGTTTCTCGACTAGATGTGGGAGGACTGCAGAACTTAGATCTGATCCTTTGCTTGTGGGATCACTTAGTTCTGTCTATCACTTACTGCTTCTGCTGTTTGGCGCACAGGTAGTCCTGTTTGGTGGCTTCAACAGGCTGACACCTCATTTGCAGTTTTGCCTGGTGTTACTCCTCCCTCCTGCACAGTCCATTGAACCAATGATGATCCTCTGGATTGATGGTAATTGCTGTGAGGGGGATATGCCAGGCCATGAGCTTGTGTGGGTGTACAAGTCTGCTCCTATAGATGAACCACAGCACCTTATGGACACCCAGACTTGATCTGCTAGATCTGTTCGAAGTCTGTCCTATTTAGCACCGTGATACTACCACCCAAATTGGTGGAGGATATTCTCAATGTGAAGGTGTGACTTTGTCTCCACAATGACTATGTAGTGGCCACTCTTACCGATACTGTCATGAACAGATACTTCTGCAACTGGCAGATTAGTAAGTCTGTGGTCAATATGTATTTTCCTCTTGTTGGTTCCTTCACCATCTGCAGCAGTACCAGTCTAACAGTTATATCCTTTAGGACCGGGCCAGCTCGATCAGTATTGCTGTAGCTGAGATACTCTTGAAGGTGGACATTGAAATCCTCTACCCAGAGTAAATCTTGCGTCCGTGCTAGCCTCAGTGCTTCCTCCAAGTGTTGATCAGCATGGAGGATTTTCCATATTCGGTATCTATATCCTCGAGTTCGACACTTTGCACAAGAATGGAAACATCTACCTTCTCCAACCCCTTCTGTGTCTTGTTTGTTTGAGCAGTATCACTCCTCATTCATTTAAACCCCAATGAATTATCGCCTCACCTTTTTAGAGATTCTCAATAACACAACCCTTTTTCCCAGGAAACTGCCAAATGTACCATCCAAGTTACTTGCTGCATCATCATGCTGACTTTATGTTTCATACACAGGAAGACTACAATGCCTTTACTGTTCATTTTCTGGAAGTTCTCTCCATTAAATAACAGCCTGCCTTTTGATTCTCAGTGTCATCCATAAACTTGGATGTATATTGCACTCAGTTCCCTCCTTCAGGCTGTCAGCATAGATTGCAAATAACTGATTGCATTTGACTGATATTTGTGGTACTCCAGCAGATAAACCTTGACCATAAAGATCCATTAATCCTGACTCTCCGATTTCTGTGTTAAACAATCATCATCCCATGTTAATACAGTATCTGACATCCTGGAGCTTCTGTTCTGTGCAAGAACCTTTAATGTGTAATACTTTGTGGAACATCTCTGGAAAGCCTGGTATCCACCAGATCCCCTTTATCAAGCCCGTTTGTTACATTTTCAGGCATCTCCAGAAATACTTTGCATGATTTTACAGGCAAAATATCATTTCCTTTTACCAAACCACCCTGACTCTGCGTGAAGCTTTTCTAAATGTCCATGCTGGGCAAGAGTTCCAAATTAAGCTTGTCCCATTTGATTTCATTTGGCCCAAAGGCCTCTAAATGTTTCCTATTCATATGTATGTACAAATGAGTTTTAAATGTTGTAGCTGTCCTTGCATCTCCGACTCTTCCTCTGGAAGCCCATTCCATACCCACGCCACCCTCTGTGTAAGAACGCTGACCCTTCATCCCTTTTAAATCTACCCTCTTTCACCTTAAACCTATTCCCTCTATGTTTGGATTCCCCTACCCTTTGGAAAAGACCTTGGCTATTCACCCTATCCATACCTCTCATGATATTATTATTTTCTATTATGTCAATCCTCAACATTCTACACTCCATCTGATACTAACTTCAAGAACAAGCGTTTAAAGATAAGCACTGCAAAATTGAAACAATTTTAAAACTGACAGGTAACCAACACTCAGCCCAAACGTCATACTGTGATTTGTTTTTCTCCATGTTACAATACTAAGGCAGCGTGAAAAGCTTACTAGTGTCAATAAGAAGTCAAGCACCTGAATTCCTTTATCTAAAGGGGGTGATGATTACGACAGTGAAAATGTATCTGTGACCAGATTTATATCATAAATCTTGTGCTACTGAGACTTTATAAAGCTCTGGTTAGGCCCCATTTAGAGTACTGTGCCCAGTTTTGGGCCCCCCACCTCAGGAGGGACATACTGGCACTGGAGCGTGTCCAGCGGAGATTCACACGGATTATCCCTGGAATGGTAGGTCTAACATATGAGGAACGGCTGAGGATCCTGGAATTGTATTCATTAGAGTTTAGAAGGTTAAGGGGAGATCTAATATAAACTTACAAGGTAATACATGGCTTGGAAAGGGTGAACGCTAGGAAATTGTTTCCGTTAGGTGAGGAGACTTGGACCCATGGGCACAAACTTAGAATTAGAAGGGGTCAATTCAGAACAGAAATGCAGAAACATTTCTTCAGCCAGAGAGTGGTGGGCCTGTGGAATTCATTGCCAGAGAGTGCAGTGGAGGCCGGGAGGCTAAATATCTTCAAGGCAAGGATTGATAAATGCTTGATGTCACAAGGAATTAAGGGCTACGGGGAGAATGCGGGTAAGTGGAGTTGAAATGCCCATCAGCCATGATTAAATGGCGGAGTGGACTCGATGGGCCGAATGGCCTTACTTCCACTCCTATGTCTTATGGTCTTTATGGTCTTATACCACATGGTCAACATTCTCCCTCCTGGCCTCCGTATGACTTTGTATGGTTGTGTCTTCTTTATCTTGCATTCAATAGAGAGAACCCCTTTCCTCCATTCACACCTTAAATTCGACCCGTTTTACAGAATCTTCTCATTCACCACTGCTAAAAGCCCGTTTTTTCTTTTGCCAACCCCTCTTTTCCCTGCCACCCATCCTCCACTTCTGGCAAGGGATGAAAAGAGCATTTTGCAATTGTATTCAGTTTCGATGAATTGTGACACTGGACTGAAACCGCTAACTCTGTTTGTCTGTCTCTGCAGATGTTGACAGACCTGCTGAGTTTCTCCAGAAATGAATAGGCACAGAACAAATCTTCAATTAAACAAATACCTATGGATACTGGAAATAAAAATGCAAAAACCTTTGTAGAAGGTTCACTGGACCTGAAAATTTAACTCTGTATTCACTCCAGAAAATTCTGCAACACATTTAGAAATTTCTTCAGCAATTTCTATTTGTTGAACAATTTCCAACGACATATTGTCAAAGATGCCCAAACATCCTGTCCAAAATGGAGTGCCATACACTGGGAACTGAACAGTAACGCATGGTGACAAGTTCCTTGACTCTGAAACTGCATAAGGCTGGCATCACTGACACTGCAGAGCTCTGATTCATGGTCAGGGAGAAAAACAGAAGGAAACATATTCACTTCAAATACAGAAGATGGCATTATTGCAAGGAAAAGATTCAGATTAGTACCTTAAATGGATATAGTTTATGTAACAAATTGGAGGCGTGACACCAAGTAAAGACTTCCAGCAGAATGAGAACATGAAAGTGGAAGTATTTCCGCATCAGAAACCAGAGTAGGTCACTGAGTACAGGGCTGATGGGTGAATGGGTCTCGGTATGAACTGGGGCCAGTCAGTAGAATTGAATTGTAGATATTGCAGCTAAAACTGGGTAATCATCTGATGCTGTAGATTTCAATGACAATCTGTAACTTTTCCCCCAGGATAGTCCATCCATCTACCATTACCATCAAGCCGATCCATGGGTCAGTGACAAGTGTGGGTGAACATGGTCGGGTCGGAATCACGTGCACCTAAACCTGATTACAATCCATTAAAGCTACCGCACTTGACTGGTTACACTACAAACAGCAGGACTAACATCTGATACAGAAAGAGATGATCCCAAGACTAACAAATCAGATCTGAGCTCTGTCGTCCTCTCAATTCCATACATAAAAGTCAATGGACCATTAAACTACTTACTGGAAGAGAGGACTCCACAAATATCCTCACCCTAAATAATGGAACAGCCCTGTACGTCAGTGTAAAAGATGCAGTATCTGCACCATCCTCAGCCAGAAGTGTTGAGTCGATTATCCACCTCACCCTCAATATGATGCCCACAGAATCACAGATGGCAGTCTTCAACCAATTCAATTCACTGCATGTGACATGAAAAAAAACACAGCTGGACACTGTAGATATGACTAATGCAGTGGGCACTGACACCACGTGCTACACAACAAGCCTTGCCCCTGGGGAAGCTGTTTCATCCCAGCTCCAACTCTGACATCTCCCTGTCCATGTGGAAAGTTGCTCAACTATATCCCATCCGCTAAGAGGAGGATTACTGCAAGCTGACTCTTTACTAGTCCTTCAGTCCCATCACGACAGTTAAATTGGTGGGAGCTCAAATTTGACAGAGCTGTCAAGCAGCACAGAAATAATCTGCTCAGTGTGGTTTCCGATAGGTCCACATGTGGAGATGGTGGCGTTGTCGAAATGCCACTGGATTACTAACCCAGAACAGGCTAATGCTCTGGCAGCTGGTGCAAATTAAAAACAATTAATAAGAAATTAATAAGATCTAAAATCTGGTGTCGAAATAGTGATCTTGTGTTCAATATCAGTTGTAAACTTCGATTTCTTTCCCCAATGTATTTCAGGAAGTGAATCTCCCGTGCTTTCCTGGTCTGGCCTAAAAGTGACTCCAGACACACAGACATGTGATAAACTCTTCAATGATCTCTGAATGGGCCAAGCAAGACACTCAATTATATCAAACTGCACTGAAATCTTAAATGATAAACCCGTACCGAACACCAGGCCCCAGCCTCGTTAGTAGAAAAGGGAATGGGAAACACAATCCTGTCGACCCTGCAGAGACCTCTTTCCTAACAGTCGAGAGCATGTGACAATATTTGCAGAGATTTCCCACACACTGCACAGAAACATTGTGAGAGGAGTAGGTCATACAACATATTGAGCTTTCCCTGTGTAGTTAATGGCCAAACATCTCCTCAGTGCAGTTTTCCCCATACAATAATCATATCCCTAAATATATTGAAACATTGTGAAATATAAAATGAGAACTGCTGTAGTCCCTTCAGCCCATCGGTTTTGCTCCTCCATTCAATATACAGGCAGGTCTCCGATAACACGTGTTGATTAAATACAATTTGGCTACAATGTGATTCGTGAATCTTTTTTCTGTAAAGTGAATTCCCGTTCACTGTGACGCGATTCCTTGCCGGGAACCAGCTGGACAGCAAAACCCTGCCTCTGTATCCTCACTCTGCAAAATGTACAAACAATGTGGTCAGCTAAAACAGGAATGCAATGCGCTCAGGAAGCCTTGAAACTGAGGCTGAAACTGGAAATTGTAGACTACATTTAGAAAGAACTTTATTTCAAATTGTGGAGAGAATCTTGAGGAGACCCGGAATTCCCCATCGGCATCGCGTGGTTATTCAGCCCCCACGTGCTTTCTGGTGAAAGGTACAATGCTCCAGTGAGTGACTGTAGTGTGAAAGCGTTACAGTTATGGCACTGTTCCATCACAACATGTGATTTAAAGATTTATTTAGACTGAACTAGTGTGTGTGTTAGACTAAACTTAATTTTTGGGTTTACTGATATTTTTTGGGGATTCGCCCCTTACCCTCTTTTTTTCCATAGACCCCATAATTAATATTGCACGATTTTCGACAACGCAGTGTTGCTCAGAAACACAGTTACCGTGTTATTGGAGAACAACCTGGACTGATAGCTGATCTTCGATCTTCACACCGTACTCCTGCAATCTCCCCATCCCTTTAATTTCCAGAAATCCTTATTTATATTCAGCGCCATGATTTCCACAGCCTGATCTGGGAGAGAGTACCCCTGGTTCGCCAGTCTCAGAGTGCAGACATTTATTCTCACCTCAATGCAAAGCGGCCTGTCTGTACCTGATATTGTGGCCCCTTGCTTTAGACATCCGAGCTTGGGGAATTACCAACCCTGCTTCCAATCTGTCTCACTCAATCAGAGTGTTATATATTTCACTGAAATCTCCACTCATTTTCCTAAACCGCATGGAACATAAGTCCAGTCCCTCCAAACTCAGATCCCATAACAAGTCTGTCATCCCAGAGACCGGTCTGGTCATCCTTTACTGCTATCTCTCAATGTCAGGTATGTCCTCTATTAGGAACAGAGACAAAACTGCACACAATGCTGCACAATGTTCGAGATGGTGTCTCACCAAGGCCCTGTACAGCTGAAGTAAGATACTCTTACTCCTGTACTCAAATCCCCCTGAATTGAAGTTGAATACAGCATTTATGTTCCTCCCTACTTGCTGCTCCTGAAATATTGCTCTCAGTGACTGGTGTACAGGGATTCCAGTTTCCTTTCAATGTTACAGCTCCCCACTCGCTGGGTCTATATACACTGGTCAGCGTGCCAATGCCATTACCAATATTGACTCATGGATACAGAACTCACTGCCTGACATGGACTCTGAGGGCTGCACAGAAATAAATAAAAATGCTGCTAAAGTTCCTTTATACAGCAACATTTTTCAACCACTCCCTTTTCAAATGATAGGCTGCCATTCTATTGTTCCCACCAAAGTACACAACATCTCATCTCTCCCATTGCTCTCCATCCGCCACGTATTTGCCCAGTCATTTCACTTGTCTCAGTCACTTTGGAGCTTTTTTACATCCTCCTCACCCACTCACAAGCTGACATTGTTTAGTGCTGTCAGCAAACTTGGGAATATTGCATTTGAGACACTCAACCAAATATATGATCTGTATTGGCAATAGCTGGCGCCCAAGCCACGATCCTTGCTGTATGCTCCTAGCCTTCCATAAAAAAAGGTTGTTTTATTCCTACTCACTGTTTCCTGCCAGCTCTGTCCTTCGAGAACCATGTCCATGTATTAGCCCCAGTCCTACAGGATTCAAATTTGCACAGTAGGCTTGGGGCTTTATCAAAAATCTTTCTGAAATTCCACTCGTATTGCATTGATAGCTTCTACATAATTTTGCTAAAAGCCACTTTCTCAAATATGATTCCTATTTCTGTTGAGTTTGTCTATGCCCATTAATTTCAGTCTGATACTTTCTCGAAACCGTTTAGTTGATAATTTAATTCTATTCCCTTTTTCTCACCAGACTAAAGTTCCCTCATATTGCTAGGAAGTTTTCTTTTGTGTTTTGCTTTCTTCTGTGAAGGCATAACTGAAGTATTTGCTCCATAGTTCTGCTATTTTCCTGTCCTCAATTATCTGGTATCAAACTGTTGGAAAGCTGCACATTTTTTCCCCTAATTTTGCCATTGACATATTTTCAGAAAATATTACAAGTTTTGCGTAAAAGTTTGTTAAGATATTCTGCAGAATCCTCCCAATTCCTATTTTAAGGTACTCAGTGATTGGCCTTCCACATCCATACAATCATAGAAGCAAAGACTCTGTACTATCAGAAATACAGCACGGTCTGCATTAGTCCCACATTCCGACACAATACCCGTTGCCGTGAATCTTAAGGCATTTCAAGTGCACTACCATGTATTTTCTAATGGTTTTGAGGTTACCATGACAACTCGCCTCTCAAGAAAAGCATTTCAGACCCCAACACACTCTGGGTGAAAAGCAATCCTCAAATCCTCACTAAACCCCAAACCCTTCACTTTAAAAGTGTGGCCCTTTGACTAAAAGGAACAGCTGCTGTCCATCCACACTGTCCATGCTCCTCGGAACCTATCCTTCAGAATCACGTTCCCCTCAGCCTGCTCTCCTCCAAATTAAACAACCCAAGCTTATCCAGCCTCACTCCAAAGCTGATGTGCTCCATCCCAGGGAATATCCTGGGGAATCTCCTTTGCACCCCCTCCAGTGCAGTCACATCCTTCCTGTATTGTGATTCCCAGAACTACACACAGTATTCCCCCTTGGCATCACCAAAGTTCTGCATAGCTCTTATAATTTGTGCCTCAATGAATCAAGGTTATGTTTACAGTCCCTTATGCTTTCCCAAACTGTGTACTAACCTGTACATCACATTCAGGGATGTGTGGACAAGCACCCTCTGACCCTCCTAGTGTGCTACCATTCATTGAGTCCTCCCCCGTCTGGTTCCTTCTTCCAAAGTGTATCACCTCATATTTATCAGGTTTACATTTCATCTGCCATTGATCTTCCCAGCTGACCATACCATCAATATCTTCCCGTATCTTAAGGCCTTCCTCCTCACTGCCAACCAACCGGGCAAACTGCGTATCAAACACAAACTTACTTATCACACTCCCCACCCCTCGTCCATATTCACAGCAACATCTTTTATGAGTACCACAATATTCAAGTTGAACATCACACAACATCAGGTTACAGTCCAACAGGTTTATTCGGAGGCACTGGTTTTCGAAGCGCTCCTTCTTCATCAGGTGATTGTGCGCTTTGATGAAGAAGCAGAACTTTGAAAGGTAGTGCCGCCGAATAAACCTGGTGGACTATAATCTGGTGTTATGCGATTTTTAGCATTGTCCACCCAGTCCAACACCAGCACCTCCGAATCACAAATAATAAGGGACACAGCACTGATCCCTGAAGTATACCATTGGACACTGGCCTCCAGTCACACAAGGAGTCAACCACCACCTTGTGTCTCCTACCACTAAACTTCATTTGGATGCAATTTGGAAAGTCACTAATGAGTCCTACCTGTTCCCTGGTCATTCTGTTCCGCTGGACACATTTGTAGAATATCTGGGAATTCTCCCTAATCTTGCCCTGGCAGCAGGTTTCCATGAGGTAAAAACAATGGCTGTAGATGCTGGAAACCAGATTCTGGATTAGTGGTGCTGGAAGAGCACAGCAGTTCAGGCAGCATCCAAGTAGCTTCGAAATCGACGTTTCGGGCAAACGCCCTTCATCAGGAATAAAGGCAGTGAGCCTGAAGCGTGGAGAGATAAGCTAGAGGAGGGTGGGCTGGGGAGAAAGTAGCATAGAGTACAATGGGTGACTGGGGGAGGGGATGAAGGTGATGAGGAGGTAAGTGTGGATTGGATAGGTGGTCTATCTTCTTTTCCACCTATCCACTCCACCCTCTCCTCAGTATATTCTTTCTCAGATTTGGTGACCAAAACTGAACTCAATATTACAGGTACAGTACTCACCAACACGCTGTTAAACTGCTTCAACATATCTTTCCATCTATAATCTGACTCCCTTAAAGGAAGGCAATCCAAACTTTAATTTACCACTTGCATATATTCCTCCAAGTACCCTTCACATTCATTGCATTTACGAACTCATTGTGTGCGTTCTTATAGAAAGCCTTCTGATAATCTAAAATATGCCAATTATAATGGTTCCCCATTATCTATGCTGTAAGAATCAACTTCAAACTATTCCGAAGCTTGTCAAGTATGATTGCCCTTTCAGAAATACATACTGATTCTCTCCAATGTTGCTGTTAATTTCTAAATAACGAATATCACATCCTATATGATAGACTCCAACAGTTTGCCCACAAATGTCAAGTTAATTGGTCTGCAGTTCTCCACACTATCTCTTCTTCCCTTTGTAGATGCTTTGATCACTACTGTTTATCTCTAGTGCTTGGATCCAGACTATGCAGAATGCACTTCGTAATAAACACAGTCATCGACAGTGCAATGAATATTTCTATTAGTGGTTTATTTCTGAAGATTGTGGTATGAGGTACATCTGGTTTGTCAATGTTAGCAATGCTCAATCCAGCTGTATGTTAAGTAGAGCCTTGTTACTGATATAAATTGAGTTTATGTCTTTCGATCCACAAGTCCTATATGATGACGTCGTATTTCTGGGTGATTTTCTGGATCTTCCTCCATGAAGACAAATGCAAAGTAACTGTTTATTTACTTGGCCATTTCCCTGTTATCCATAATAAGCTCGTCTCTCCTGATTGCAGATTTCCACATTTGACTATGCTTTTCTCTTTTTTTGAAATATAGAACATAGATTTATGCAGTCTTTGTGTTCCTGTTTGTTTCCATGCATGTTCGCTTTTTGATTTCCTTACCCGTTTCATGGCCTTCCTTTTCTGGATCGTAAATTTCTGAGAATTCTCAGGATTCCACAATGTGTAGAATTCTTCTGAAGTCACTTCCTGTGATTAATATAATCTTTCATTTATTATGCTAATCATTGTTAACTCACTTTCTCACTCGTGGGTGTTTTACCTGAAATAAATAGACGTATTTTTCAGACTTTGTCGTATTTTTCTAAATCTCCTGGTCCTGACCATATATATTCAGGAACACTGCAGGAGGACAGGAAAGAAATAGCAGCGGCCCTGGTTGGTACCTTTGCATCATCGGTAGCCAATGGGTGAGGTCCTGGAGGACTGGAGGGTAGTGAATGCTGTGCCGTTATTCACGAAGGGCTACAAATAAAAACCGGGGAACTATCGACCAATAAACCTAAAATCTGTGGCAGCTAAGTTACTAGACTAGATTCTGAAGGAGAAGATTTGCATGCATTTGGAAAGATAGGCCCTTGTGAATGGGGGATTATGGCTCACAAATTTGTTAGACTGCTTTGATGAAGTGACCAGTAACTTTGGCAAGGGCATGGTTGTATATATAGACCTCACTAAGGCCTTCAATAAGATTCCACATGGTACGCTGCTCTGGAAGGTTAGATCACATGGAATTGAGGGAGAGTTGGCAAATTAGGTCCAAAATTAGCTTGATGATAGGAAGAAGAGGGTAATCGTGGAAGGATGCTTGTCGGACTGGGGGCCTGTGATGTGTGGAATGCCTTAGGGGTCGGTGCTGGGACCATATATTCATATATTACACATATCTATGATTTAGATGAGAATGTACAGGCATGATTCGTAAGTTCAAGGTGACACTAAAATAGGTGGCATCATGGACAGTGAGGAAGTTTATCAGAAATTTCAGAAATTACAGCAGTACCTTGATCAGGTGGGGAAGTGGGCCGAGAAATGACAAATGGAATTTAAATCAGATAAGTGTAAGTTCTTGCATTTTAGAAAGTCAAATCAAGGCAGGAGTTTCATGGTGAATGGCAGGGCCTGAAGGAGTGCAGGGGAACAGAGTGACCTTGGAATTCAGGTGCACGGTTTTCTGTAAGTGGAGTCCCAGGTAGACAAGGCACTGAAAAAGGCTTTTGACTCACTGGCCTTCATCAGTTAGAGCACTGAGTATCGAAATTAGGGAGTTATGTTGCAGTTATGCAAGATGTTGGTGAGTCCATACTTGTAGCGTCATGTTCAGTTTTGTTCACTTTGCTCGAGGAAGGATGTTATTAAACTGGAAAAAATGCAGAAAAAATTTACAAGGATGTTGCCAAGATTCAATGGTCTGAGTTATAGTGAGAGGTTGAACAAGCTAGGAGTTTTTACTTGAGAATGTATGAGGCTGAGGGGGATCTGACAGTAGTGCATAAGATCATGGGAGACATGGATAGAGTCAATGCACTCAGTCGTTTTTTCCACAGGATTGGGCAATCACGGACTAGAGGGCATCAATTTCAGGTCAGAGGGGAATGAGTAAAAGGGAACCTGAGGGGCAATTTCTTTTACACACAGGGTGGTATGCATATGGGATGAGCTGACTGCAGAAGTGGTTGAGGCGGATATATTCACAAAATTTAAAATACATTTGGACAAATACACAGGTAGGAAAGGATTAGAAGGATACAGGGAAATGGCGGGGAAATGGGGTTAGTGTGAATGGACATTTTGTTCGGAATGGACTAGTTTGGGCCGAATGGCCTGTCTCCGTGCTGTAAGAGTATATGGTTCTAACAACCATTGTTCTCCAACTGAATGTTTCATTGTATTTTCCCAATTCACTGGAGCGAACTTGACACTCTAACCTCTGGGCTTTCATGGTGTTTGACCAGAATGTTCAAACATTCCACATTGAATGCAGATGCCGTGTAAAATACAACATATTAATGTCACTATTCCTCCAAAGCTGCTTCAGAGCAAGGTTAGTAATTAGTGCTTCCGACCACACAATAGAAAATAGACAATAGACAATAGACAGTAGACAATAGTGCAGGGGTAGGCCATCCTGCCCTTCGAGCCTGCACCACCATTCAATATGATCATGGCTGATCATCCTCAATCAGTATCACACAACACCAAATCCGAAATAATCTGCTCTCTAGTTTGGTTCACAACATACTCTCCAACCTCTCTGATATACACTTATGGAATTTATTTTTTACAACATTAGCAGTCACTTCGTTAACTCAGTCTCGATGCAACTTGACACCATCCATTATTACTGCAGACCCCACGAGTATTTGTTACTCATTCACAGGATGGGGACTTAGCTGGATAACCAGCATTTCCTGGCCATGCCAGACGGCAGTTAAGAGTCAACAGCGTTGCCTTGGATCTGGAGTGACATGCAGGCCAGACCAGATAAGAACAGCCGTTTCCTTCCCTAAAGGACATTAGTGAACCAGATGAGTTTTTCCAACAATCAGGAATGGATTCCTGATCATCATAAACCCTTGATTCTAGATAATTATTGAATTCAAATTCCACAATCTGACATGGCAGGATTTGAAACCATGTCCCCAGAACATTACCTGGGTCTCTGGGTTAAGAGCCCAGCGATAATATCACTATGTCATAGCTTCCCTTTATATATAGTTGCATAGATAATTTCCAGAGCATATGTTGCAAAATATTTGCGCGACAGTTTTGGTTCAGATATATACACAAGTTTGTTTCTCCTTGCTATTTTTAAGACCCACCCAAACTCATTCTGTGGAATCTGAGGGACAGAGCCTGTGTCGTTATTTGTGATAGACTTGGATAAGACATTCGGGGAGGCTCACCTCGATGCTGAGATGATCTGAAGACATGTCCAGGAATACAGGACAAGTATCAATATCCATTACGCTCTGTCAGAATAAGTGTCACCGTATATTCTTACTGCTCCCTCACACGCACTGTATGTCTCTTATAGCACCTACCCTTCGACCAAGTCTCACACTCTAACTCCAATAAGGCTCAAGCACGACCACACTCACTGTTGAATTCGCACCTTCCCTCCCCCACATTTTCTGTCCCTGATGTAATAGCCCCACACACTTATAGCACTATATGGATACAACACTATGGACAGACTCCCTCCGGCCACCTCACCATGTCACACGTCACCTAGTCCAGCACTAACAGAAGGGCCATCCACTCCCACCCTCACTCATTCCCTCCCTTTCTCCCATTCCAGGAGAAACAGCCTGGAATAGGACAGAAAGGGCCACGCCGGGTGGTGGAGTGCCGGATATCCGTTCCCTCAACCTCCTACCCTGATATGTGGGGAGGAACCTGGAGTGAGCCGGAGACGACCAGGAGGCCTTGTGTTGAGTATCTGAAACATCCACGTCCCACCAACTGAATAAGGAGTAGTGTTCAATAAAGAGCAATTCTCAATTCAAACCGACTGTCAGTTCCAACCTCATCTCTCTCACTCGTAGAAGAACAGATACCCCATTGCACAGAGATGCAGGCATTGATATACACAGACGTATTGGTAAAATACCCCAATATAGTAACATACACAATGCATCCAAGGAGATAAGCATGCACACACGGAGAAGCACACAAAGACATAAACAGTCACACACAGATAGACACAAACACAGATAGAAACACACAGGCTGATACAAAGACAGACACACATAGTCACAGAAATAAAAAAGTAACTAGCACATGGAGACACACACTTAAATACACATTAAGACACAGACACGAGTGCCATTAAGACACAAATAAATACGTTTTTGATTAATAAGGAGATCAAGGATTCTAGGGAGAAGGTAGGAGAATGATGTAGAGGAACATATGCGAAATGACTGAATGGTATATCAGACTCGATAGGCCAAATGGTCTAATTCTGCTCCTTTTTTAAATGCTCGTGTGGTGTTATGCTATCAGGTATTCTCTTCCTGAGACAGCAGCAACATATTTGATTGGAAACAGTCAGTGGTAATATGGGAAAAGATTGGAGGGCAGAATAGTTAATGTCTATTCCTAGTTATTGTACCACTATATCCGAAAAGGGGCAGTGATTTGATATAAGGTTTACACAGTTTTAAAAAAAATGTGTCCCACAATGAAAGAAGGAGTCCCTTTCCCTTTACTGTTGTGCTATCTGTGGTGTCCTCATCCTCAGGGAGCAGTGAAGACTCGGTTAATTTAGATATTTTAGTTTGAGCTTGACTGATCTTTGCTGGACAGGAGAGTCAATGTTTATTGGGAACAGACAGGAGACGGATGGGCAGACACACTCGGATCAGCCATGAGCATTCTGAATGGTGCCACCAAATGGCCAACTGCTGCCCCTTTCCAATGTGTTGTTCCCTCAATCCACCCTCCCGGCCGTTACAGAGATATACTGCTCTCCCTACCCCGTGCGTTGTTCCCTCAATCCACCCCTCGATGCGATTAAAGGGTAGACGACCATCCCATTCAACCAGACTGGATCGTTACAATGAGACAGAAAGAGACCATTCTGCCCCTCCAAAGAATTACACAGGAATATAGGATGAAGTATTTCAGCTCGTTGAGTACATTACACGCCCAGGATGAGGCCATTCAACCCGACTGAACTGCTGCACAGGAACAGGGATGCTGTCACGAACAGGAAATAGTAGAGATATATGATTTTTTAAACAAAAGACTAACCAGTTTTGACTCAGAGATCACTGTAGGGTCATCAATGATTAATAATCTATGTAAAATATCTGAATGAAGGGACTGAATGGATCAAAGCTGAACTACCTTGTACACCAAAATGATCATTCAATAGATCTTCAAATGGAGGTAGCGAATCTGCATTATGATGTAGACAGGGAAGGTTAGTGAGCGTATCCTCAGCAGAAATAATATAATGTGATTTGTGTATTGCAGTCGGGAACAATTTAAATGGAGAGAGATTGCAGATGTTTTTCATGTTCTTGGTACATGAATCATATGAATTCTGTCTGCAGATGCAGCAAGTGATTCGGAATGTAAGTGGAATGACGCTGTTTGTGGCAACGGGTATTGGGTTTAATTAGGAATATTTCACTGTATCTCTACAGGGCATTGCTGAGACCACATCAGATACACTGGGTGCAGTTTTGATCCTCTAAACTAAAAATACAACCGGATACAATTCCTTTCAAAGATGTTCAAAGATGCTTCCCTTGACTCACTCTTGAAATGAAGGCCTTTTGTAATCGGGATTATCTGTTTAGATCTAAGATGAGAAATCTTATTAAACCACGATTTTCAGAGAAGTCTGTCAGCTGGATACATATTTTCTCCTGTTAAGAAGACTAAAGCTAGATAATAACTTTTTGAATGAGATGCATTGGTATTAACACAAATATTATGAAGATATCAACCCATTTTTAAAAATTACGCAGATGTATATAAACATCTCATCAAATCATAAAACGGGCACATTATTTTCATTTGCTAATGAAAGGCACTGTGCACAACAACAGCAATGATGCTGCATACGGCATACAGTCTATTATCATCCACTCCAGAGAATGCACATGGAGAGTGCACATGGTCCAGTTTGGTTTTCAGTTGACATTCTTGATTTTTTTTCCGCACAGAGACGGAGAAAAATATTCCTTGCTTCAGAAGCAGCAGTCAATTGGTCTCTCTCTCTTACTTTATTCTGCCTGAAAACAAGATGTGAGAGCACAAAAATCCTGAGTCATCTTTACCACCGTGGAGGATTCCTGATGAGGATTCATAGGAATCTCTGTACAGCTCAAAACAAAGGGAATTCAGCCAAATTCATCTGCTCCGGGAAGAAATCCGCATTCCCAGACATTTGTGTGAGCAGAATAAGTTCAAAGTCAGAAAAACATTTGGGACACTCTATCATTTTACCATTTGTTCACAGTTCAAATTTCTGTGTCACAGATTTTTCTAGAAAATTACCCAGTCCGATACCTATATCATTGGACACAGCACTCAACATTTAAAATTTGCTTTCACCAATAGAGGAGTGGGAAAAGACATGAGTGACCCTCCAACATTTGTCAGAACATGAACAAGAGATTCTCATGGGTTTGTGAAGGTGTGAATTCCCTTCCCCAGAAGATTGTGATGCCTGGATATTTCGATTTGTTCAAAATTGTCTATGTCAGACATTTGATAGACAAATGAATGTAGTAAAATGGTACACTGACAGAAAAGTGCTGCTGAGAACTTAATAAGATCATAGTGCATGGTAGAGCCTCACTCAGACGTGACTCAAAAATGCTTTGCTCTCTCTGATTACAACGTTCAATAACAGAACATCCAGGAAAATTATAGCTGTTTACTTTGAAATTACAGAAAATGAAAACATAAGGAACAAGAATATGTAATTCGGATGGTCAAGCCATTGTATTTGATAATGGCTGATCTACTGTTCGCATTAACTCCTCCTTAATGCCCAGTTCTTCACACTCCTCAGCTCTCTGACAGGTCAAAGATTCATGTACCACCTCTTTAAATACTTTCAGCAATGTAGCTCCCCTAACTCTCTAGTCCAGATAATTCCTGACATTGATTACCCTCTGTGAGAGGAAAACACTCTCTACACATACACCGTCACCTGATTGATATGAACAAGAGGTGAACACAGGGGCTCAGGATAGAGTGAATGGCCTTGATATCAAGGCAGTAGTTGACTGAGGATGTCATCGGGACCACCTAGTTTTTTGAGCTTAATGAGAATCAGGTCTAACCTCCTCACTGGTTGGGGTCTTTCAGAGCACAAAGGAAGATGTTTGTGGTCGGTGGCCAACAATCCTCTCAGTCCCGGGACATCTCTTCAGGAGATCCTCAGATTAACTTCCTCAGCACAAACATCTTCAGCTCCTTTGTCAACGTCTATGTGCCCCCATTCCTGTCACCCATTATCTATCCCAAGATCAGAAATGGAGTGATCACTGAAGATCACACAATATTCAGAACATTTTGTCCCCACTCAGCTCTTGAACCGGTCTGTGTCTATATTCAGCAAGACACAAACAACATTCACGTTTGTGCTGTTAAAGTGTCGGTAACATTCATGTAACAGAACGGCCAGGCACTGCACATTTCCACAATTAAAAGAGAAGCTCATTCAGCATCTCAAGCTGGTTACACAGGGATATGTGGAAACTATTCAGCCCATCGAAATGACTGATCAAGAGGGACAGCCCATTCAATCCTCCTGCCTGTTCGACAGGAAGAGGAGGCGTCTGGTCAGTACATTGAACTGTTAAACAGGAACGGGCACAGTCCAGTAAGACCCCTAAACCTGTTCTATGGAACAAAAAGGAGACCATTCACCCCTCCAGACACGTACACAGGAATAGGAGGGTGTCATTGATGCTCCAACCTGGAAAACAAACGGAGCAGAGACTGCACTCATAGACTGCTCACAATGTTCCTCGTGGCTCCATTGCCTGTGGAACAAATGATTCTTTAACGTATTTTGCTGGCAGTGAGGAAGTAAGCCAAATGTTTTGTGCCAAGCCTCAAGGAGGCATCTTCCATCTCCAAGAAGACAGACCCATGTTCTCTGTGGGGCTCAGAAGCTGGTGGGAATGGTTATCTGTTTTAGAATGAAGGTATTGTGGCTCCTGTCGCGATGGTGGATAACGTGAAGTATGATCACACACCAAATGCACTGTATAAATGTTGGAAGAGTTTACTTAAAGACTGGTTCTCTCTCTCTCAATTGAAATGGGGAGTGGCGTGGAGTGAGAGGAACGTTCTCAGAGTCTATTAAGTCTTCCACCGTGTGGACCCACCAGTGCTTCAGGGTGGAGGAAATGCTGAAGGCCTTCCTGCACTTGGGACAGCTGAAAGGCCTCTCCCCCAAGCGTGGGAAGGCCTTCAGCAATTCCTCCCTGCTGAAGCACTGGTGGGTCCACACTGGGAAGAGGCCCTTCAGCTACCCGAGTGCTGGAAGGCCTTCAATAATTCCTCCAACCTGCTGGCCCACTGATGGGTCAATCATGTAAACCAAGTTTAAAAAAACATGGACTTTATCACCGTATTAGTTCTGTTTATTGAACACAAAATACGTGGACAAAATGATTTTCCGTCTGTACTAGACTATGGGAAGTACGAAGAAATAAGATACATTCGTGATATTGAGCTACATAAATTGAAATGTGCATTAGAAAACCACGGAAGTGGTGTGCAATCTTTTTCAATCATTATTTGGCCCACAGCTGAGATGCTGATTACCCCTCTGTCAGTGATCCACCTCATTGAGATTCTCTAACGCAGTATCTCAGTATTGAGGGTGTTCTCAGTTCCTGCTGCTGTTCACCCAGTCTATTTAAATTAAATCACCTTCTCACTGTAGAGAAATAAAAAAAATCACTTGGCCTTTTGGAGTCTGTTTAACTGTCAGCAACTCATCTCTGTGATATTATTGGCGATAAATGCTCTGGGACCACAGTCAGTATCCGCACAGTGCTCAAACGGTATGGCAATAGATAAAGGCCTTGCCGTCCGTGAGAATTTCTAAATAAAACTTCCATTTTCTGTCCGTTCCTTTCTATCTCCCCTCATGCTGTCTTCTGATCTATCCAACTCACCCTCGTTTAACATCCCTGTTTCCAAATTGTGCAGTTGTACAGCTTGATGTTTTGGCCAGTTTGGAGAAATGGATAGAGCAGGGACAGGACTGATCCTTGTAGGGTCCGGGGTTTAGATGCTTCATTGAAAAAAAGGAAGGTACTAACAGTGGGGCTGGGGTGGTGGTTGGGGTGGGGGAGGTTAGCGTGGCATTGAAAATCAAAGACAGCATTACGTTGGTATATAGGATGCTTGATAAGGACTCGTCTAATGAGGTAGTATGGTAAGAGGTTAGAAACAAAAACGGAGAGGTCACCCTGTTCTTAAGTTCTCTATTGCCTTCTGAAATGTTCCAGAGATGTAGAGGAAAGGATGACAAAGATAATACTGGATAGGAGCGAAAATAACAGAGCATTTGTTATGGAAGAATTTAACTTTCCAAATATTGATTCGAAATGGTACAGTAGAAATACTTTATATGGGTCAGTTTTTGTCCAACATGTGCAGAATGGTTTCCTGACACATTATGTAGATAGGCCAACAAGGGCCGAGGCCAAATTGGATTTGGTACTGAGTAATGAACCAGACCAGCTGTTAGATTTGGAGGTAGGTGAACACTTTGCTGATAGTGACTACAATTCAGTTATGTTTACCTTAGCGATGGAAAGGGACAGGTGTATACTGCAGGACAAGTGTTATAGCTGGGGGAAAGGCAATTATGATGCGATTAGGAAATGTTTTAGGATGCATAGGATGGGGAAGGAAACTGCAGAGGTTGGGTACAATTTAAGTGTGGACCTTTTTCAAACAACAGCTACTGTGTGTCCTTGATAATTTTATACCTGCCAGGAAAGGAGGAAGTGGTCGAGTGAGGCTGCTGTGGTTTACTGAAGCAGTTGAATCTCTTGTCAAGAGGAAGAAGGAGGCTTATGTAAAGACGAAACATGAAGGCTCAGTTCGGATGCTTGAGAGTTACAAGTTAGCCTGGAAGGACTTTTAAAAAAAGCTAAGAATAGCCAGGATAGAGCATGACAAGTCTTTGGCAAGTAGGATCGCGGAAAACCCTCAAGCTTTCTATCAGCATGTCACGAATAAAAGAATCACCAAACGAAGATTAATGGCAATCAAACACAGTAGTGTTAAGTTGTGTGTGGAGTCTGAGGAGATAGGACAGGCTGTAAATTAATATTTGAATCAGGATTCACAATGGAAAAAGAAAATGCTGTCAAGGCCAATACTGAGAAACAGGCTATTAGTCGAGATGGGATTGAAGTTCGTAACGTGGAGATGTTAGCAGTTCTGGAGAGTGTGAAAATAGATATGTCCCCTGGGCCAGATGGGATTTATCCTAGGATTCTCTGAGAAGCTAGGGAGGAGTTTATGCAACCAACTGTTCGGATTTTTACATCGCCATTGTCTACAGGAATAGTGCCAGAAGATTGGAGGACAGCAAATGTTGTCCCTTTGTTCGAGAAATGGAGAAGAGATAACCCTGGTAATTATATACCTGTCTTACTTTGGTTGTGGGTAAAGTGTTGGAAAGGATTATAAGAGATAGGATTTACTATCATCTAGAAAGGAAACATTTGATTCGGAATAGTCAACAAGGTTTTGTGAAGGGTATGTCATGCCTCACAAATCTTACCGAGTTCATTGAGAAGGTGACCAAACAGGTGGATAAGAATGAAGTGAGGTATGTGGATTTCAGTGAAGCGTTTGATAAGGTCCCTCATGGTAGGCTATTGAAGAAAATATGGAGAGCGTGGTGTTGGAAAAGCAGAACAGATGAGGCAGCGTCCAAGATGCATGCAAGTTGATGTTTCTCTTGTAAGCCCTTCATCAGTAATCAGTTTTCTGGTCTGCAGCATCAGCAGTCTTCATTTTCTCCTCGCTCCTCGGATGTTGCCTGACCTGCTGTGCATTTCCAGCGCCACAATCTCGACTCTGATCTCAAACATCTGCAGTCCTTACTTTCTCCCAGAAAATATGGAGACGTGGAATTCTGCGCGATTTAGCGTTTGGATCACAAATCGGCTAGCTCAAAGCAGACAGAAGGTGATAGTTGATGGGGAATGTTCATCCTGGATTTCAGTCACTAGTGGTATACTGCAAGGATCTGCTTTGGAGTGACTATTGTTTGTCCTTTTGAAAATGACCTTAATTAGGGTATAGAAGGATGAGTTAGTAAATTTACGGTTGTCAGTAAGGTCGGTGGATCTGTCGGCAGTGCTGAAGGATGTTGTAGGTACTGAGCTGTAATGTTCTATGTGCATGGACCTACAATGGGCTAAATAGCTTCCTTCTGTGATTTAACGATTCTGAGGCACTCTGGTCCACAATAAAAGCTTTAGGTACCTGGAGAGTCAAGCTGGTCCAGTAAAGGACACACACTGCCATCCAACATCTCATCCTGTTCTCTGATATACAGCGGCATCAAAATATCAGTCCAAACAAAATAGATTGATTCAAATTCAAGCAGTCAGGAGAACGTTCACCCGAGGGGATTGCCGTCAGGGGATTCAATGAATAATAAGATTTCAGAATAACACAAAAAATAAAGCAATATCACAGCAGCATAATAATTGGCAGCAGAGTAAAACTTACAGTTCCAAATATGTTCAAGTTCAGCATTGTGTTCAGTTTTGGTCACCTTGCTGTAGGAAGGATGGTATTAAACTGGAACTTTACAAGGATGTTGCCAGGACTCAAGGGTCTGAGTCATAGGGAGAGGTTGGATAAGCTGGGACATTCCTCTTTAAAGCGCAGGAGACTGAGGGGAGTGAAATGCGTCGAGAGTCTCGTCATGGCCCATATCAGTTCCAGTCTCCCAGCCTGCCTCGATCCCATACAATTTTCCTACCAGTGGAATGGGTACATAGTGGGTGCCATTTCCCTGGAACACCTGGACGACAAGGACACCCACGTCAGATGCCTGCTCATTGACTATAGGTTCACCTTCAACACCATTATTCCCTTCAGAGTAATCACAAAACTCCCTGACCTTAGTCTTGGCTCTGCCCTCTGAAATTGTATCCTCAGCTTTCTGATCCACAGTACACAATCAGTGAAAATAGGTAAGGGTGTCTCTTCCATGATAACATTCAACACTGAAATCCCAAAGGATGTGTCCTCAGCCCCCTACTATACTCCCTGTACACCCACGACTGTGTTGCCAAATTTTGAACGAATGCCATCTACATGTTCACTGATGACACCATCATAGCAGGACAGGTATTTAATGATAACAAGTCAAAATACAGAACGGAAATAGTGGACTTAGTGATGTGCTGCACTGAGGCCATCCTCTCTTTCAACATCGGCAGAACAAACCAACTGATCAATGACTTCAGAAAGAAATGAGGAGAATATGCCCCCATCTGCATCAATGGAACTGAAGTTGATAGAGTGGAAAGCATTAAGTTGCTTGGAGTGACGATAACCGACCTCCCGTGTAGACGTGACAGCCAAGATGGCACAACAACGTCTCTTCTTTCTCTGGCTGCTCAGGACATTTGACATGTCCACAAGGACCCTCATCAATGGCTACAAATGCACCACTGACAGCAAACTATCTGTGTGCATACTGACCTGGTGTGGTCACAGACCTGCCCAGGACAGTAAGAGAAATGACAGAAGGTTGTGTGCACAGCCCGTGCCATCACGGAAACCAACGTCCTATCCATTGTCTCCATTTACACAGCTCACTGCCGTGGAAAGTCTGACAGCATTTACAAAGACCCATCGAACCCTGGATCTCCTACAATCTCTTCCATCATGCAGACAATACAGAATCTTGAACACACAAACCAGCGGCTCATGAACAGCATCTTCCCAGCCCATTATTAAACTGAGTAATGGACTCTCTAACTTCAAATAATGTTGATCATGATCACATTGATGTTGCCTATTGCATGCCCTTTCTGGTGTAGCCTTTATGCCTCAGTCTAAGTTTTTCCTTTACCCTATGACCTGTATGTCCTTGCTTATTGTAGGAGCGAGATTCCCCAGCTAGGGACAAAGACTCTGGAGGCAGACAGGACACAGGTACGGAATGGACTTTAATTCAAGCAAAACCTGGCTAATGCTGGGTGAATCCCAAAGGATCTTCCTCGAATCTGGCTTTGACATGAGAAGACAATCCTTTCCTTAATCTTTCGCTTAGATCAGAAGGCAAATCAATGACACACTTCGGGTTTACAGTAAAAAGACAGTACTTTTATACGTTCTGTGTTGAAATGATCGTACACAACCTTGTCAGTGTACCCTCCACTCCCCTTCTGCAGAACCAATCTTGTAAAACAACTGATCAATGATGGACACTCCCATGGACAGCCCGAGGTTCTTATTTGTTTCGGAAGTTTAACCATTGTTGTTATCTCTAGTCCGTGGGATCTTTCTATAATGCATTCCAAAGTTCGGGGCTCTGCTCTTTTCAGTCATATCCCCCATTGTTTATCTTGAAGGATTGCATAAATTCTATTCTCCAATGGGCACACGATCTCTTATCAAATTCCGTGATCACATTTT